>NW_027281475.1:207500-652996 GCF_046629955.1 Centroberyx affinis | reverse complement strand
CTGCCTCACAGTCAATCATAGGCTTTACTTGGTTTCAGCACTCCGCCCGCGACCCATAAATTCACCCTCATCTACTGAAGAATTCTCCCAGTCTGCGGTAGGCCGTGAATTCCCGGAAATGTCCCTGTAGGAATCAATAGGTCCATATCTTTTCCCACAGTCCCTGCGATGACTGTATGCTGTCTCAGTAGGGGGAGATCTGCGTGAGGCTGGGATGGACAGAGGCTCCCTGGAGTCATGCTGGATGGCCTGGACACTTGCCAGAGGCCAACTCCCTGCGGGTTTGATGAGGGTCAGCCACAGTATTGATAACATGTGTGTTCTTTACAGTGATTATGGTGTAGACCACAACCTTGAGAGTGGACACTGCCTTTTAAAGCAAATTGATCTGAGTGGTTGCATTCAAATAACTTTGAAAAAAAAAAAAAAGCCTTGGGCTATTTACTTCAGAGTATAGAGGTTTGAGATTCTATTTAATATAAGAAGTTGTTAGCGTAACACACTTGATTGGTATCATCTATTTTAAAACAAATCAACAACACTGTTATGTGACTCCTTGCTAGTTTATCTGTGGTTCTTGTGACATATGTACTGAAGCTAAGATCGATTAACATTTGGGTATATTCACGAGTACAAACAAATAATAATAATCAGATGCATATCTTGTTATTAATTTAATTTATAATGGTTTGATCATTACAAATGGTGAGGGGTTGATTCAATATGTGGATGTATATTGGATGGAATCTTTATGTAAGCTATGCCTACTGGTACAGCATGAGTTTTATATAAAAAAAAATACGAGGAAAATTTTTAAAAAAAAAAAGTACATTTTGGGGCATTTATATAAGTAGGTGTATGTTAAGATATGGAGAATTAGCTAACAAGGTGAATAAGTCATTTTTGTGATGATATTTTGAACTCCGCTGGCAGCCCCTCACCCTTTGATGTACTCAGGCATCATTTGCTATTAATCTGAAGGAATTCTAAATCCACTTATTATGATCATTCATTCAGCACAGCTTCAAACACAGCCCAAACTTTGTGCAAAGCTGAAGGAGCAATGCCCCTTTATTGTAACTGCGTGAGCCATAAGTAGGGATCCTATTGTGTACCCATGTCATACAAATACAAAAAAGGGCCCATATTCAAAGCCATGTACGGCATTAATGATTCAGACATCTGAGTATCATATATTGAGTTCCTTTTGCAGTTGCCTTTGATAGAACAACCGCCTGCATCAGTTGGAGAGTTAATTCCCAGTGTAACATGCTTGCATGAACAAAAACCCCCCAGGAACCCCTTTCATATCACCCTCCCTCTCTTCTGTATCCAAGACATGGACAATCCTCCCATGTGATATCTGACTAGGGACCAAGCGGCACACCAAAGAAGAAGTCATTTACATATCCCATATCCCCTGTTTACATGGCCCCCCATTTATCATGAAAGACAACTTTATGGATAGGTTTTTCAGTGGGTGAGTAATGTTAATCATGCACAAATTCAATACGAAACACGGAAATCAGAAACGTGTGGAAAAAAGAGGGCAGCATCTTCTCGTCTTAGTGGTGAAGGCCCATGTCTTGAGTAAATATTGCATGCAGATAAAGTGTAAGGGTAAGCAGAAAAGGCAAAGGGAGGCAGCCCAGTTTGCAGAAAGCAGGTTTCTTGGACTCAGCACTTTGGCCCTAGGTTGATGTGCTAGATTATACAGTACATTGGTGTTTTTGAGGGACACGGTGATATGTTTGAATGAGGAAGTGTTAGGTTTCATTTGAGGGAACAGGATATTGATAGCATTACCAATGAAGAAAACATGTGTCAGACAGGTAGCAGCAGGTGTAGACATGCACTACACTGTTCCCTCGGAAAGGACAGCTTTGAGCAGTGGCTGCCGCTATGCCCACAGCCCCATACTGTGTATCCTGTGGAGAAAAAAAAGAACTGTTACAGTGGTGTAGGTGCAGTAGTGGAGACACGCAGTAAATGCCCACATAGCCCAGCCTCAACGGGCCCATTAAATGGACTGTGATGAAATACCCAGGAGCATGGGCCATTCGCTGTTGAGATCCGTCCTCTGAACTAAAGTCTTCTGGTTCGTGGTAGGGAGTTCAAAAGGATCTTAGGTACCATGGAAGTAGCATGTGGGGAAAAAGCCACCATTGTTTATCCATCCCTTGAACTGTGGAGACTGGTCAAGCACACAAACTCACACAGAAACACAAACTGCAGGTGTGGTCCCTCCTACACACACAGACACACACTTCCTCGTACGCCCATATGCACACACTCGACAAAAAGACACAGTCACACACACACATGCGTGCACATGCATGCACACACCTACAGTGATACACACATACACACACACACAGTTTTTTTCACACTCTTTGTCTCGCTCCACATAACACAGACATAAACAGACAGACACACACACACACACACACACAAGCACACACAGCGACACATGCACATCACCAGCAGCAATTCTCCCGGCTCTCACCACCAGTTTGTTGTGCTGTTCACATGTTGTCCCAAGAGTGCGAAGCAGCGAGTGGGGAGTGGGAAAACAGAACAGAGACAAAAAAAACAGCTATCAGACCAGGGAGGATTGCATTATGCAGTAAAATGCTGTCCAGTAACAATACCATGATTGTGTCTTCAAGGTCTCAAGCATGAGGAGTGCAATAATATTATTGTTTTTCATATTCATCCAGCAAGGTGCAAGTTATCTTTCGATAACAAGCTAGATTCTGTCATGCAAAGGTCAGCTATGGATACCATAGTCTCATTTCTAAAAGAGCATTTTGCCTAATTATGTGGACGTCCAGTCAGGGCTGGTTGTCTATGTAGGCCATTAAAACTGTAAAAACTTCTGTGAGAATCATATTGACAGAGAACAGGACTTCTCCTGCTCAGAGATCCTGTCCCACAGGGCCTACATGTACCAGCATGCACCTGAGGTTCTCAACAGCCAACCCTCAAGACTAGCTCAGCTTGGGGAGTGGGTGTGTCTACCTGGCTGCCAGTGTAAGCTCCCTATCACATTCGCCTACAGAAAGCAAGCGTTTCTGCTTGCCTGCCACATAAGCAAACACATGATCTCTGCATGTAACATTGCAATACACAACATGTAATAAAATGTGAAGGTATCCATAATGTCCTCTGTGCGTTTATACTGGGAAGTCATTTTAGCTGCTGTTCTCAACTACGATGGCTGACTGATATCTAGTACACGCCCCTAGGACAGATGCAGAGATAAGAAAACGAAGCTTATCTCAGCCAAACTCTCCCTGTTGTTCTAACAATAGGATTTAGGGAGCTGTTCATTCTCCAGACACAGGGAAGCATTGCAGCTGCCATTCACATGTTCTCCCAACGCCGAATACGTGGGGTTATGGTTGAAAATAAGAGAAATGCCCTTTTAATAAACAATGAATGGGCTAGTTGCAAGAAGTTCACTCACTGTCTGCAGCCTGCTGCACTGCATCTTTCACACAGACAACTGTGCGTCATGGAGACCTATGCTCATAGGACAATTAGATTCAAAATAACATGTTATTTTTGAGCTTGACTTCAGTACCTGAACAGCAATTGTCCTCAGCTTGTCTCACTTGGCACACAGGGATGGGCTCCATACTGTGTGAACTTTTAGTTATTCTCCCCCCTACATGCTATGATTATACAGAGGGAACATGGGGACTGCAGGAGCATAGCTCCAGGTAAGTGCTTTCATCTACAACTCTCTTGAAAGAGGCACTGTAAAAATGGGCAATCCAGACTTGAAGTAGAAAAGCCACTCACTGGCATGGAATTAGAAATGAAGTAACTAATAGACATGGCCATGCAGCTTACAGCAGCATATTTAAGCAGTAATGACTTAAAGGCAGTGGGCTATTGTGCACTATTATCACAGATGTTGGTAGACATCACAAAGTTACAATATTGCATTATATCCCACAGCTTAAGGTCAGTTTACTTTAATGCAAGTTTTTCAAACACAACCATGAAAATGACAACTAGCTTATGATTATCTAAGCATTTTGTTATCACATGTAGTGCTAGTTAGCATGCACAATACACATACATGTGTGTGTAGTGCACATACAATACATTTCATAATGTATGTGCACTAGGCAGGTGAAAATGCTGAATATCCAGAATTATGAATAATGTATCTAGAATAATTATCCTGCAATTAGTACATACACCTACTTGGCTATAATAAGTATTATGGTTGTAATAAGTATTGCAGTCACTGTTACTTCAACATAATGATGTTGACAGATCACTTAAAAACCAAAAGAGGCAGAGCAGAACCATATCAGATTTACATTATTACTCTCACATTGCTCTCATAATCTTATTATGCTGTGACAGAATTTTATGCTGCTTGAGACAATTCTTGAAAGTCACTTGATACTCCGGGTGGGAATAAGTTAAACTTCACTGAAACCCGTTCATTATTCATCTTTTCCTTTCAATGCCATCATGAAAACATCAATCAAACAAAAGAGAGAGTGAAATATAGACACTCTCGTGCAAGGCATCTATTCATCTATTCATCTTCGCCTCAGACTCTTTTGCCCCAAGTAGCTTTAGTGTAGATGGATTGTACAGAATTTCAATGTGACCCTGCAGTCTGCTAGGTGGATGGTATCTGACACCAGTATGTTTTCTTTTAACTGCTACATGTTCATGTTCAGTCTGACCTACAACAGACACGGGGACATCTCTCCTGGGTGACAATGCTTAGGAAAAAGGAGAAACACTTCAAAGGGAGACTATGACGGATGCACTGAGAGGAAACGGGAGAAAACTCTGGGCCCTCTTGAGTATTAGAGATGTGTGTCTTTGTGTATGTGAGGGAGGCAGGGGGCTACGGGGGGGACAGACAGGCAGACAGACAGACAGACAGACAGACAGACAGACAGACAAATCTACAAAGGGAGACTGAGAGGTTGGTAGAATTTGATAGAAGAACCAGACTCTGGCGAATCTTGCAAAATGTGCATTATTGTGGAGGAGCCATCGAGCATACAAAGAGTGTATGGGTGAGAGGTGGTAGGTCAACGGACCGATGATTCATCAGCTGTTGTGACAGTGAGGTGTTTTGTGTTCAACAGGGAATACATCATTTTCTGGAAAAAGCTTCTGGGGTTGCGACACGTTTACACTCATTTACCTGATCTTTTGACATCCTGACCCTCTGATGTGCCCACAGTGGTGTTGTGCAGTCTAAGTTGTTATCATTATGAGCAGCCTTTTATTCTATTAACATTTTTGTACTTAGATTTTTTTCTAATTATAAAGCTCGCATTGCACAGTACTTATCACAAATAATCAGCCAAGTGCCTCCTTTGTTCGTATGCATATGTTAGTAGCACTGAATGCTAAACTCTTAAGTGCATTAAAGTGCTCTTACTAAATTTGCAATGTGTTCCATAGAAAATGGTAAAGACTATGCATTTATGGTTGGATTTACTGTTGATGTGGCAACACTACATCTCTCTCTCTCTCTCTCTCTCTCTCTCTCTCTCTCTCTCTCTCTCTCTCTCTCTCTCTCTCTCTCTCTCTCTCTCTCTCTCTCTCTCTCTCTCTCCCTCTCCCTCTTTAACTCCTACCTTGCTGTCTTTAACACAGACACACACACACGTGCATGTGCACTTAGACACACACCCACACACACAAACACACATATAAGCACTATAGTTTAGACACCAAAAACAAAGACCCAGTAAATTCCCAAAAACAAATAGACTCATCGTTGAATGAAAACCAGCTGCAATTCCTCAGGTAGAAATAAGGCATGCAGAGCTTTTTGGAAGTGTAACTCCCCAAAGCCATTGCCAGCAGTTCTTGAAAACAAGAGAAAGATCCAAATAGCCTGCATAGTTCTGTTGCATGCAACATGCATGTGTTTTGTTTCAGGTCAGTGGTTCTCATTGTACTGGTCACTCTGCAATACTTCTACAGTACACAATTGCATCTCACCGCCCCACCCAACAGCTGCTGTTCAGTCACTTTGTTTTTGTTCTGGTTGAGCTGAATGTGTGATTAATAATTCTGACGTGTTTTTTCACACAACCCATGTGGGAGTTGCTGAACCACCAATGAGAAATAATGGAGTTATTTATTATCTAGAGCATGGTTTAAGTAATAGTTCTCTTGTCAAACTATTGGAATCAAATTGAGATCAAAGCTTGTTTTGTGTGCCACTGACTAATATGTAAATGTTTAACTACAACTGACATAAAAAAAAAAATCACTATGTCTGTGTGTGTGTCTGTGTTCACACATTCCTAAGTGGCTACAGTATATCCTTCATTTTTTCCAAGATAAAAAAAATGTATGGTGTGTAAATACAAACCATATGGAGAAATATCCCTAACAAGTGTGTAATTAACAGTGGTAAAGATGCAGAACAAAACTATTCATCTGCATTTGTTTGTGTGTTTATCGTGTTTATCTCATACACGCCCCTCTGAGGTTCATGGTTTCTATGGAGACCAACGTGGGTGGCAGTAGTAGGGAGAGACCTCTTACCTGATCAGGTTCTGATGTACTGAAGGACAGGCTCTGATTCACAACAGTCAACATGTTTGTGACCTTGCAAAATGCATAATTCATCACCTGGATGAAGATATTACACTCAAGTCCTTGTTGTGTTTAGTCCAGCAGCTTATTACTACATGATGATTTATGCATTTAAGTGTGGCTTTAGTTGAGCCTCAACTCAAACACAAATGCATAGAATAATTGTATGAATGTGAATATATTTGCATTGTGTGGTCAAGCTTTGCAAATTCATTTACACATGTCAATATATTGGCACATAACAATATGTCAAAAAACATTACAGTGCTACATTTCAGTCAGTTTCAAATGTTTGATGTTTCATGGGCTTGTTCTGAATATGTTCATATTCAACAATTATGATACAATTAGCAATCTCTGCTTGAGGAGAATGTGAAATGTTATATTCAAAAAAGACTCGACAGAGAGAAAATAAATCATTTCTTGGACTTTCTAAAAAATACTTTGGCAGTGTATAAGGACAGTTTTCCCCTTTTCTTTCCATTGTACTGCTGTGCTGGGCTGATCCAAACTGAACTGTACCCAAATTTATTAGAAATAAGCAGTTTTAGCTAAATAAGTAGTACTGTAGCTTGGCATTTTCAGAAGTCTCAGAAAAGGCTCAAAGCTCCTTATCGATGAGAAAAAGAGGATTTCTACATCTGCAGCTTCGCTTCCACCAGCAATGTGCTAATTACCCTGCAGTGTCCTCCATTCCCTCTGCTGTTTTCCAAATCAGTAAGGGAAAAAGAAACAGATTTTGGAAGGCTTACGCTCCTCAAAGATGGCCCTTGAATTGGAATGAAAAAATGTCAAGTGTGCCGCTTTGCAAAGAGAAGGATGAGAAAATTGAAAATCCTCCTTTGCCTAGCAGAGAGAGTTTCTCATTGCCTGACACAGCCTCAGCCAAGACAATCCCTTGCATAACCACTGAATTATTTACATCTTCCAGTGGGGTGCATAAACATTACTGTTACACGCCTGGCTGGGTGAGAATGGACACAAACATGCCATGACAGCTATCATGTTACAGCCTTCAGCCTCCGACCATGTGATGGTGGTACAGCCCAGAGAAGAGCCGAGAGGACAGTATCCACAAGCAGAGTCAATATATTGATCCCATCCCAGGGACCAATGGAACTGTCATGTCAGTGGCCATCTTGGCTCCGCTTAACTTATTGATCACTTAATAGTTTTTGTCAATTCAGTCAATGCTGATGCAGAGATGAATCTTTAACAGCTACCTTCCCGCTGTCGCAGTGAATGAGACTGCTGATTGCAAGATGGCAGGGCATGGCCTTCTTTTGTTTAGAATCTGTAAGGTAAATTGGGAGCAGATGAAATAATTTCTATATTTTCAAAGGATAATACAAACTCTTTGACAAAACAAGCAGATAAAGTAATGTGACAATTGCTCCCCAAATGAAGAAATCACATTGGAGTTGTGTTTTTTTTTTTTTTTTACCAAGCTACAATATTTTGTTAAGATTGAAAGGTTTAAAACAGCATTGTCTGTTTGGTTGTTTGCCAACCCTGAACATGCAGCTTTTCAGTGACACTGGGCTCTATCAATACCAGTTAAAATAATGTCTCTGCAGCTTACTAAAACATGAGGGCATTGGATTGTTTACATATCCAGATGCTTGTTTCCATTATAAATGAGGTCCTTAGTTTGGGATGCACGTCACAAGAGAAAATACCATGGCATTGTCTTCTGTTCCTTCCCTCCTGTCATTTCAGTCTATTTCACTTTTTCAAACACACTTCTGTTATGGTAGCTTTGTTTGAAAGTTATTCATTTTAATAGGTCTTTGTCACAACTACGCAAGTTTGTGCAACTGATTGCCTAGTCGTAACCATATGAGGCATATGCAGTGTATATCCATCAGTTGTTGAGCTTATCAAATATTTGTGAGAATCAAATTCATCCCACAAATGATTGAACAATTCAATTTCAGTAAAAGGAGAATTAACATTTAATACCAATCTGTGATATTTGCTGTCATAGCTGCTGTCATACTTTGTCAACATCCTCTTCTCAAATTATTCAATAATTCAAGGGATAAACAGTCTTCACACATATTAGCAAATAAACACAGCGATACTGCTGCTTACTTTCTATAAATGGAACCTTGATGTAAAGTGTCACCACTTGTTTCTCTCTTTCATCTCTGCCTTTTCCACCCACAGAGTGACTGCATGTCCTTGAAGTCTGCCTGGGCCTAAGATGTATCATCATCATCATCATCATCATCACAGTGCCTAGGCCCTGGAAAGAGTGCTCTTTGAGCGCTGAGAGGCACAGAAACATTTGCTCATACCCTGAGTCAAAGGTCTGAGATATCATAGGAGATGAATGTCTTAATTACGTTCCACACAACCCAAACCCAGGTAATCCCTTCATTTGCCGTAGAAAAGAGCCACAGGGCCATCAGCCCATTACCTCCAAATGGAGTGGTTTGCAGTATTGTTGCCTTGCCATCTCAGAGAAACCTCTGTGAAAGGCATGGAAATCTTTTTTCAGAAGCTGACAATGTAAAAGGTGTAGGTAGGTAACCATGAAGGTGCCACAGGGAGCTCAGGCATAGCTTAGGCTTTCTAATGGCTCAAGCATTATTTAACATTTACTGTGGTGCCCCTGAGACAAAGCCATAGAGTAAATGAAATGTTTTGTTGTCCATGTGTGTTTTTTATGACAATTTAAATGCCACACACATGCACGCACACACATACGCACGCACGCACATGAACAACAAACACACACTTTATTTATTCAATTCCCAAATGCCTCTGAAGTGCAGCTTGATCATGTGTGAGACCCTCTGGGCGGCAGTGAATACGTTCTATGGTACCACTAAAACAGTGGTCTTAAATAGCCTCAGTAAATGGTTTTTTAAGCAGTTCACTGAACCATGATGTCTCTTTACCAGAAACTCCTAACCATTATCCCTCACAGATTAGCACAGATACAATTTATTTTCAGGCCATTGCAGCACAGACCAATGATTCCCTTGATTGATTCTGTTGCTCGGGCTAAAAATCTGCTCTCCATCTTTAAAGAAAGTGAGTCACCTGTGCGTCTATGTCTTTTACTCATGGACTTTACAACCAACCTCTAGGAACTAGGGCATTAGGAAAAGCTAAATCAATGGGCAGTTTCTTTGTGAGTCAAGTCCTCTCCAGATATTTTTGGTGTAGGCTAAATGTATTTTAAGAGGGCTGTCTAGACTGAAGTTACCGCAGAGGGCAGACAAGGGCCGACTGCCACTGCATATTACTCAAAAGCAAGTTTCAGACAAGATTTATTGTCACTGCTGACATTGAAAAAAATGCTCTCTCCAGTCTCTCCTGTCCATTAGGCTACTCATCAGAATACCTGAAATCATATTCCAGCTTCATATCTCATAAACTGATCTAATGATAATAAAGCCACTCCAGTGTCTGTCAGTAGAGAATAATGAGGGGTGAATTAAAGAAAGCAATGTCATTAACAAACTCAGTGAAGAGAGTATGTACATCAAATAAACACATTATTATTATGTATAGGATCACTTTTTCAAGTTTATGTTGTCTTCATATACACAAATGAAAAGAGGCGAGGCAATGCCAAACACCTCAACACACTGCGGCTGTTGATTTGATCAAACTAGCAGCAGTGGAACAGCTGATTGATTGAAATGCTAATCAAATCAAACAAAACCTCTAGTAATTAACTCAATTCACTAAAGATTCCTGCAAAACAAGGATACCTTTTTAATCATTGAAGACTGTAACCTGCCTATACCATTTAGTTAACAAGGCCTTTGCTTCCTCTGGTTCTAATTGCTAGCCACAGATGGGAGGGAGTGTTTACTCAAGTCTTTGATGGTCATCATGGTGGAGGAGGAGGAGGATGGGAGGATTTGTTCATAACTCACACTGTTACGATATAAATCCTGCTGTCTCATGCAGGTGAACAGTGTATTGATCTTTGCTCGAGAAATATAGTCCTCCCAAGCCATTTGACTTTGTTGATATATGGCATTGTAGTGTAGAAAATGAGTTGCCGAGGCCTTCAGGAAGAAGACAGGCTGAGATCAAGCTCTTATGATGGCCTGACCTGTCCCTTAGAGAACCACCTTTCAATGTGACCATGCGTGTGTGTGTGTGTGTGTGTGTGTGTGTGTATCTGTCAGTCTGCGTGTCTTTCTGTGTCTGTATGTGTGTATCAAGTCAAGTTTATTTGTATAGCCCTTAATCACAGTCTCAAAGGGCTTCCCCATATTATGAAACAATAAATGAAAACCATGAGTGAAAACAGCATCTGTCAACCTTACACCCTCAATGAAAACAGGGAAAAACTGCCACAAAAACCTTGGGAAGGGCCTCACAGAGTGCGGTCCCCGTTCCAGGACTGTCAGAATGAAAACTTGTAGCCTTTGCTTTGCAGTTTCGTACAAATTCAATATAGTCTCATGAAAGTTTGTGAAATGAGCATGGAGTCTGAAATGCAGATTATGTGTTGTGGACACAGAATTATGTGAACAAATAGATACCAAAAAAACAGCCTAATTTCATGTAGGTAAACAAAGCTGTGAGTGATTAAAAGGGGTAAAAGTGCAAACGGAAACTTCTTTCAGTCTTCTTTGTTTAAATAACACCCTGCTAATCTTCCCGCTTTGTGGAATGTATGGGTTGAGCTAACTGGAGCCTTGCTGAGCATCAGACAAAGTCTGTTCTTTTGAAACATTTGTTTCCATGTCCTGAACTTGTTGATCACTGGCAGCTTCAGATGTTAGAGTGATGCTGTCTGAAATGAACATTGACAGCTATTGTATTGAATTTCTGTTCAAGAAGAAGAATGCCATTGACACAGAATGTATTCATAGGGTTACCAAAACATTGCCTATGCCAAAAACACACACAGATTCAACCAACAAAGCTTTAAAATAAGAAAATATCTCAGAAAACGAGGATAAATCAAATTGGAATTGATGGTATGCTTTCATTTTTGGGTTGAAGTAAAACCCTTTGCCTACAAGAAATACATACAGTATATTCTATTTCAAAAATAAAGTAAGTCAGTGATTTAGCAAAATCCAAACCTCAGTCTCCATTTCTATCTTCTTTGACAAAAACAGCTATCAGATATTGACACTAGAACTGGGATGTATGACAATTTACACAATTCCTGGTAAATGAAACAGTGTGAAATACGCTTTGTAGGAAAGGTTACAATAGGGTAAATGATCATGTCAGTCATTCAACAGAACCACCTATACACTGTTTGTTCCTTGTCCTATCCAGTCTATATATACCACTCTATTATGCATTCAGCACAAACTGACAAAAAGCTGCAGAGTGGAACGTCAGCGAACCATAGATGACTTAGTCAGCAAACCCAGCCAAATATAATTTCCAACCATAGTTTAAATTGAAAATGCAGGTTCGTGGATCTGGTGGCTCAGGCTTGTGTTTCAAAAGGCCGCCAGCTTGTTCCTTTGGATGTATTCGTAGTGGAAACAGATGGGAAGGGGTGTACAGTGGCAGATATTATGGTCACACAGTGGGGGAGAGTAACGGAAAATGTTCTTTGCAAGGCAATGTATCATAGTTCACTCACACTGGAACACTATGAAAGAAAATCAATGGGTGCCATTGTAAAACCGCATGGAAATCTTAAAAAATGTAGTAATATGTTTGATGAAACTTATTTTTTTGTGATAAAATACCCAGTGCTATTATGGCAGTTGTCAAATATGTCAAATCTCCAATGAAAAAATGCATGAAACAGCTTTATATTGCACATCACAATCAAAGCTCTATCAAAAGCTCATTTTCAGTGCATTTGTAATGTCAGCAGCCAGTGTATCTGCTGCAACTAAAGTATAATAAGCAGAATGACAAAGAGAGGGAAGGCACGAGCTGATGCCAGTGGTATCAATGGCCTGGGACTAACAGTAGAGAGAACAGAGAAACAGAGAAGCCTGCTGGGGGAACATAACTCCGCTCTGTGTCCCGATGCTGGGAGAGGAAGGGAAAAGAAGATACAATGCAATATTCTCTTTGGAATTAATTCAGTGTCTCTGCTCCTAGAGTATCTAATTTGGTGTTGCTTGCCTTCCTTACTGTCTCAATCTGCCCCTCGCTCTCTCTGTCTCTCCCACTCTCTTCATCCATCTCCCTTACTATCTCCCTGTTTCCATGCCGCTCTGTGCTCCAACCCACCCCCCCTCCCACCCCCCAACCACCACCTCTTCCTCTTCACGGTCTCTCGTTCCTCTCCTTCTCTGCCTAAGGCCTTTGTTAGACTGTCTTTGTGGCAAATGCAGCGAGAAAGAGGGAGGCCTTGAACACGATTCAAGAAGTCTGATTGGGAAGGAGAGCACAAGGACCTGGAGACATGGGAGATGAAAAAGGGAGCGAGTGGTTATGAACCCCCTCCCCACACACACACACTCCCCCTCCCTGTGAGAGACAGAGGAAAAGGGGGAGAGAACAAGAAGAGAGAGGGTGAGAAAGGGAGAAGAGAGGGAAAACACTGATAGAGACACGGAGAGAGGCGAGGAAGGAAAAAGAGGAAAAGTGGTTATCCCCTTAACCACTTTTTTAGAGAGGTTAACCTCATTAAAAGTATGCTTATGCCATGAGAATGCTGAGGGCATATTAGATAATAATGCCTCATGCCAATAGTACGTGTTCAGTTTGAATTCATAGAGACTACCCATTACAAGTCTGCATCTAAAGGTTCTACCTTAACATAAAAAAAAGCATTTAGCCCTCTTGTCCATGGGGATGAAAGAATTGATTATGCCCTTCAAAGTGTGGATTATGATTGGAAAAGAATGACTGGACAGCCCTTCCGACTCTGCAACTTGGTTAGAAATGAAAACACAGTGCCCGTTTTAGTGGCTGAAATAAAAACAGCAGTAAATGAGTCAAATATGAGAAGGTCACTGTGTTTTCCAGCCCGCTGCTCATCCTAAATGGGTCCCCGTGGTCTAAATGAGGATGGATGTGAGCTGAAGAGGATTCACTGGTCTGAGCTCAGCCTCTCAACAAGCCTAGGGAAGACAAGGTCAAAGGAGAGGAGAGGAGCTGTGTTCAAAGAAGGACTGGCTGTGAGGAGGTTTAGATATACTAGTCTGGAGGATTTGTTCTACAGAATAAAGTTCCTACAGTGTAGGCTGGGAGTAAAGACTGGGAGGAGGTCAAGGGACTCGTACTTACTGTATAAACTTGTCAGGAGGGCTGGTTGCCCCCCGGCTGTTAGAAAACACTCTCTGGTCATCTCTCTGCTGTTTGATAGCTTGCTACTTTTGGCACAGACGAAACAGAAGCCTAAGGAGAATCTCCTGTTACTGTTACTTTTGAGAGTGTCAATGCACAAAAGCTAATCAAATGAATAATTTATTTATATATTTATACATTTATATGTTTTTTTGTGAATTAAAAAACAAATCCAAGTCTAAACAAAAAGAGAGCACCACCAACATAATATTGTTGTTCCTGTACTTGTCTTGATACAAAGACTGACAAGGACTATATGCCACATTAGCATGTGATGTTCTCCGGAGATTCAGAAGACAAGAAAACTGTTTGGGACTTTTCAGTGTGCAGTTATTATTAACAGTTAATCGAAAGAAAAAAAAATAATGAAATCGCAATATGAACTTCTGCAATTTCTAAATCACAGAAGCTGCAATTAATTGCTTAAGATAGAGGGGCATCCAAAATGAATTTCTAAACAAGGTGTTTTAGTGCTGTGGGTAATCTTTGATCCATGAATCAAGTCCAATATTGGTGAAAACCTTTCATCATATTCAAACTCAGTAAATCCTGCACACTGACATCTATTTTTTTTTTTAACAAAATCATTTTTCTTTAAACAATTTTAAAGTTCTAAAAAAAAATGTATGACAATAAAAAAGTTTTAAAGTTTTTTCTAATCTAATTCTTACCAATCATACGTTCCACTAAGAACGACCTGCTGTGGGAGCAGAGACTGGAAACCTGAAACAATGGGAGGTGACTGTGATCATCGGAAGAGAGGACGATGTCTCATTAAGATGATAGCAGACTTTACTGTGGGCATTCTGGGTGATTTATTGGTTGTCTTGACCAAGTGCATGCAGTTATAGGTCTCTATCTACATTAAACCATGGCACACCTGATATCGTTCATGATTCCAGTGGCAGAGTTCTAAAGCACCTCAAGGTCAGACTGATAACCATGGAATGCTGGATGATGACATCAGCTTAAATTCTGAGCCTCGCCCTGTTCTTTGTGCAATTATAGCACATTCCTCACTGCAATGTGTGGAAATATTCAGGAGAGATAAAGAAAAAAAATCAGTGTCATGGCACTGCAAGTAACACATATAAATGGGTTCACAAGTACAGTACTGAACAAAGCAACATGAAGCATGACGCCCCCTACAAGTGATGCAGTCCTCCTAACTGCAGGTGATTATCAAATCCAAGAATCCAAAGTTGATAATTGTGTCCTTGAGGAAAACATTCTTCCTAAGTTCTTTTGGAGAGAGCAAACTTCTAAAGAATGTGAGCACAGATAATGGATCTTTAAAGTTTGAGATGGGCTGGCTGCCTGCTGTTGTGAGATCAGTTACGACACACAGGTTTTTATTTTCCCAGCTGTGTCAACCAGCTCTGTACTATAGGCCATAGTGCTGTTTGGATGTGATGTGTTGTTCTTGTAATGAATCATGAATCTTGGGGCCTCCCAGTCCTTCTCATTGGCCATGTTGCCATCCAGTGAATCCAGTGCAGACTTTTGGGATCTTTTTTCTCCTTTGTCCTCTTTCTTTTGTTTTGGGATAGTACTTTGGCCATTATATATTACATTAAATGGGTCATGGAGGACACAAGAATGCACAACGCATATTGAGAAAGACCTCTTGTTTATAGTGGCTACCGTAGGCTAATCAATGTAATTTTGAAAATGCCAAAATGCAATGGTGAGATGCATCATTCCTCCAAGTTTCATCAAAATCCGATCAGTGGCATCTGAGATATTGCACGTGGCACGTCGAGGAACAAAAAAGTAATATAGCGCCCCCGTTGGGCCAATCAGTGTAATATGGAGACTGCCAACACGTAGTAGTGAGATGCATCATTCTACCAAGTTTCATCAAAAACCAATTAGTGGTGTCTGAAATAACGAACATGGCACATGGATAAACAAACAAACAATGTGGCAGCACATGAGCCAATCAGTCTAATACTGAAAATGCCAAAACTCAGTGGTGAGATGCATCATC
This sequence comes from Centroberyx affinis, assembly GCF_046629955.1. Taxonomy (NCBI): domain Eukaryota; kingdom Metazoa; phylum Chordata; class Actinopteri; order Beryciformes; family Berycidae; genus Centroberyx; species Centroberyx affinis. The sequence continues at coordinate 637,158 of NW_027281475.1, read as the reverse complement.
CATTTGACAGATGAACATACAAAAATATTAACAAACTAAAGACTGAATGAACGAATGGAAGAAGACTGAGACTTCCCCCACAATAAAATACAAAAGTAATAAACCAGTGCAAGGAGAAACATCTGAAGCAGGATGCTTGAAACCTTGATATGAAATGAAACCAATGGGCAATGGAATCCACATATGGTCTATAAGCTACGGCATGTCACCTCACTGTATATTATGCATTGAATAAACTTCACTGGGTCCCACTGCGCTGAATATAAGATACCACCTGGAGGACATGCCCTAGGAATATTGTGCAGTCATCACACTCAAAAACTAAAACTTTTATATTTATTGGGATAGAACAGATGGATGGATGGATGGATGGATGGATTTATATTTTTGAAATCCAAAACTGGACAATAAGATCCTTGCCTACACTGCCAATCTTTTATTAAAATCAACATATCTGATGTAATTCATCTAAGTAGCTTATCTGGATTTATCTGTGTGAACTGGAAAAACAAGGCCTAGGTCAGTAAAGTGTCCACAGCGGGTGCCATCCATTCTGAAGTTTAAACCATTTCAGTATGGACATTTGATAAACTTTAACCCACTTGCATACTTTTCAAATGAGCAGTGCTCATCGGAGCTCTTCAAAGTGACCACCTATACTGTGCCTCTTTTCAATGGAATGGCAGCATACCATATCACAAGAATCCAAAATATTAGCCTAATATAACATTATAAGATAATCTTATGTCCAAAGAAGACTTGAGAATCAAATGGTTCTATTTATGAATTTTGACCATTTACTTGCTGTTATACTGTTAAAACTCTCTTTTATGATGCAAAACAAAAATCACATCTAGTTATTGTGAAACCATCGAGGTGGACATCCTCGTCCAAAATCTCACCTCAAAACTCAAGAAGACAGAGGCTTTCCAGAAATAAATGGGACTTGAAACGGCTAAATTCATCAGTGAACACTCCAACCTCCTCGGGGTTGAAAGTGAAACCGTGGGGACTGAGAAGGAGGTTCGGGAGAGGTAGAGGCTGAAGAGGCTGATTATACAATTTAAAGTCCTAACCCCCCAGGATTTTGGAGGTGCTTTTCATGCGGCGGGGAGGAGCAAGGGTTTGTCTCCATCAGTGAGACAGCGCCCCAGTCGGTTCGCTGTGACCGACCGTAAATCGCTCTCTCCTCATCAGTCTCCGGTGAAACCGGCTGCCCTGGAAGCTGCGTCAAGCTAGACAGCGTCAGCCAGAGCAACACCGGATGTTAGGTGATGTCGCCTTCAAAACAAAAGCATAACATTTTTTCAGGGGGGGGGCGGGGGGGGGGGGGGGGGGCAGAAAAGTAAAAATGATAATTAGCCTATTGGACTCAATCTCCCCCTCTCTGGTGTTTGGGTGTTCGACTGCCAGAGCCGAAGTCCCCAGGACCAGAGAGGGGGAATAGCGCAGGCACTGCCCCCGCTTCTCCCCCTCTCTGGTGTTTGGGTGTTCTACGCAACATCACCAATCACATAAAAATGCTCAATGGAATAATTACATTAAACTATTTGTAAACCACCTTGCATAAGCCTACAGAGCTAGCCTATGATTAGGCCTTGCAAGCTGCAAAAAGGATTTTGTGGATATACTTAGGTTAGTACAGATTTAGCTCCTTAAACAGATCCTGTATTAAAGTTTATTGTCACTTTTAGTCTGTATTAGTGAAGAGATGTTGCAGCACATTTTCTCAACAGAGGTTTTATTTTGAAGGTTATAACCGGAAGTGCTGTTTTTCTTATTCTGGCGCGTTTGACACTGATTGTCCAGGAGTGTTTAGCGCGCGCGCAGACACACACACACACACACACACGCACACACTACTCTTTCCCACTATCGCACCACTGCGGTAAGAGAGGGGAAGGCAGCAGTAGCGGGGGACCTGGCAGCCTCTGTCCACTTGTTTCTGCACTCGGCGTAACATCCAGGCGGCGAGTGCGTCTCTGCCGACTTTTATCATAGACGGAGACTGGGAGGACTTTACGCGAACCAGTGTGAGAGGAGATAACCACAGCTCCCAGGGCAACCCCACGGCTCAGCGAGAGAGAGAGCGAGAGAGAGAGAGAGAGAGAGAGAGAGAGAGAGGCAAGGAGAACTTTTGGGTATTGCTCCGTGATTTTACCACATCCCCATAACCTTGGAAGTGAGACCTGCTTATTTTGAGAGAGGATGGGACCGCTACTCGTTTCCATCGTCCTCTGTTTGAGCGCCGCTGTCCCGCAGTTGGTGAAAGGTGAGTGGAAAAGTGACTGCCAATACGGACGTTGTCAGAATCACGTTTTATACGGGTGGCCTCTGCTATGTGGTATTAGGGACTATCACAAACTGATAAATGATGATTGGAGCATTTTTTTCCACATTGAAGCTAAAGTAACCAACTGAATAGCCTATTATTTTGAAGGAAACCAGGTAGCCCATAGACTCAGAGTTAAGGAGTAAATGTGTGAAATCTATTGTGCGACTGGATAGCTTATGTTGTCTGCGGAATGCGAGCACCAATAATTTATTGCCTGCTGGAGCATTAGCGTTTGGCTGTAGAAAACTGTCGCCTATAATCTGCCTGTGTGCACGTCTGCTTAGTTAACTTGATTGGCTTATCAAGGCTTAAAAGACACTTGTTTGAATTGAGTGAATAGTTTATGCATTTGCTTTTTTTCATCCGCGCGTAATTTCTCTGATGAGGGCACAAGTCAGCCCGTGCCTTAGGCGCGCACATTTGTAGGCTATTTGTGTAGTAGTCTTTTTGTCAGCAAGGTACACATTGCTACATAGCAATTTGTGCGACCTCTCAATGATAACGCTCATCTGTTTGCTGTACTGGTCTGTGATGTTTCCACAGGATGTAAAGAAGCTGTGTGTCCAGCGCTTGGCTCCTTGTGGTCCTCTTAGACAGAAGGACGTCTCTTTCCCTTCTTTAACAAACTGAATTACTTAATCACGAAAGAGATAAATGGAAAGGTCCCTCGTATTTAGGCTACAGACGGGACCAGATGCTATCACTCAGAGGAGGGATGCTAGAGAGCCTGTATTAGTAGTTGCAACGCGGTACCGTTATTGACCAGGATGACATCAGAGAGGGTCAATTGCGCATTGTAAATCTAATGTAGGGTCTCACCCAACACTGTCAGACCGCTGTGTGTAGAGATGGTTAATGCTTACAGATTCATTTGACCCACTGGATCAGCATTCAGACATTTCATGTAGTGTGTCCTCCTCCCTCCCTCGCATTTCCCTCTTTGCCCTTCCAGTTCTCTGGCGAAGAGAGCAATAGGAATGTTTAAGCAAGAGGAATGTTTCAGCTCTTGCCCACTGTAGATATTTCCTCCTACAGCACAGCAGCAGTATGTGGTGGATTTGCAGGAGGAAAGCAGAGTAGCCCTGTTAGAAGTGGGTCATGCTATCCCTCCTGTCTCTGTTCATTTGGCAACACACTTGCCTCAGGAGTCACCCGTGTCAGACAGACCTCAGTCTCTATACCAGGAGTGTGCCTAGAGCAGAGTTTGTAAGACCGCTTGGCTCCCTAAGCCTCACAGTGTCAGCCGTTACAAGACATAATACTCCCTAGTAGGCTGGCATAATGAATGCAGAGAGAGCGAGGAGCCGAGGTGCCGTGGGTCGACTTGTTTCAAGGCTCAGTGAGTTAAAAATACACCCTGAACTAGTACCTCAATTAATCATATCCAAGTTAAATTTGTGGAAATGTGGAGGGATTTTGTCCATCTGTTTCAAAACTGAGTGCAGCTGTAACCTCATCCACAGTGGGATGCTGGGTCGATGAGGATATGGTGGGATGAAGGGTGTTGCATTTTATACCTGCTGTGTCTCTGTATGAGTATGGAGAATACTGTGCCTTACAGTCCTAGTGGTCACCCTGGCTGCTATTCATCAGTGTATATAAAGAAAGAAAGAAAGAAAGAAAGAAAGAAAGAAAGAAAGAAAGAAAGAAAGAAAGACAGGAATTAAGAAAAAAAGAAAGAAAAAGACTTGCCGAAAAAGACAGATTTGGTATTCTACCAATTCTATTTCCCACTTATCTCGTCCTTGTTGCTCAAGGTAGCGGGTGTCTTTGGAGACAGTTGCTAACAAACGCTCTATTGAGGATGTCACAGGGCAGCTCTGCCCTCTGAAACAAATTGATGGGCTAGAAACATCCGCCTTCAGGTAAAACGGGCTGCATTGTTCCATGTCACTGTGCAATACATCACTTCCTCTGGTTGGTTGCTGGGGCCGACTCTCTCCATTGTGTGGGATGCTGCCTGGCCCACTGGGCGACCTGCACCCAGCGGACCTCTATATCCAAATGGAAGATGCTGCTGTTCCTGTTTAGAGAGTCAGTTGAGATGGATTTTATGTATCTTAATTTTAGTCTGACTCTCATTTTAATAGCTGTACAATTACAGCCTTTTAGGCAAATAGAGAGCCATCTGGAGAGGAAATGCGATAGCCTGTTGTTAGTGAATCATCATTTGTGAGTGTTTGTGCTGGGCACTACTGATGGTCACTGCTGAGTGAGCTGAATAAATTGCATTTGTGGAACACTGTTAGAAGTTTGAAGTTTGTTAAACCCAATCCCCCTGATGTAGAAATACTGCACTTTCTGTAATTATTGAGTGTGCTTTTGAATTGGCATGATCAGCACAGCTACCTATCATGCTTGCAGTCGCAGGATTTGTGGGTTTGGAATTTGAGGGGAAGACACGCTCAGAAGAAGCTGATTCCTTGCTAGCATTATCAACATCTGGTACATTTGGATAAATAGTATGCCTGGTTTGAAATGGGAGAGAGGGAAATGTTTGCTCAGTGTAAATTAATACTTTAGGGATATTATGGTGCCACAGAATACCTAAGAAGTAGTACATACTGTACTACTTCTTAGGTATTCTGTGTAATTCACTTGTATTTCCCATGGAAGTTTCGGTCATGAAAGTGGACTAATGATATTCTGTGGAAAATGTGTCATCTGTAGTATGCTTCATTTGACTATATGCATGAAGGGCTATTTTCATCATGGGGTTTGATGTATTGATCACTGTACCAAGGGCCCAGTCAGGTGTACAAAACTTCAAATCAGTTTATAAACAAATTACTCTAGCAGTAACAAGATACACTTTGGTTTATCCTGAAAACATGAAACCATTTATAATTTACTCTCCTGTCCTTGGAGACTGAAAAAAACAACATTAAAATTGCTGAATTGTCCTTGGTTAACTTTGAGTGAGAGTATTTGAAGTCAATTGGTGCTCATTTCCACAAAGGAAATATGAAACAAAAAGAAAATCAAAGACGCAGTTGCCCCTGCGCTGAAATAGCAAATAGATTTAGAGCTTGTTTTGCCAAACGGCTTGATGCATACGAATGGAAGATGTGCCGCTTAAATGCATGCAGATGATAGTGATCTATCTAAAAGCTCATTACATTTACCAGCCGCTGAAGGTTATGGACGGTGTACAGGTCACTTTTAATAACACAGACTTGCAATCTACCTCAACAGTGCCCTTCAATGTGGTTTTAAATGGCATAGTCTTCAATCAATGGAGAGAGGTCAGACCTCTGTCAGATCATCTGCCACGATAACCGAAGGAATCCAGGGAACTCATTGGACGACAAGCCTCGCATAAGGAAATGCAACATGGGATACCGGAACGTAACCGGAATTAATCTTTCCACAATGCTCTCTTCCCCCGATGGAGTGACATTGGCTACACTCATTGTCTTAGTTTTCTCGTGTTTGCGGGACTTGATTGGGCTATTCATTGTCAGTGCAGATGCTGCTTAATCCTATTAATATTTGAAGGGGAGTTCATTTGTCTTCTACGGTGACAAGTTAATGGATATAGTGCTATTTGTCTTTGCTGTAGTCACGCTTGTGTTGTCCTGCCTACATTTCATGGCTGAATTATTGGGAGGGCACTAGAAGGAGGGTTATAGAGGTGACAAGGACGCGCACCGAGGAAGTGCTTAGAAAAGAACTTCAGTATGGCACTGAGATGAGGATGGGAAGCTCAGTGGTGAAATACACTGTTTTACAAGCCAATACACTCTCATATAACCTTTTGGACAGAAAATAAATGTGTTGTTTTGCTTTGTGTTTGTATCAGGGTTTCTCCCCTTTAATTGATTGGTCAGCTAACTGGTCATTAAAGTCTTGTGTTGGGGACAAAAGACAGTTATTGTGGACAGTTCTATGATATATTTTCACTTGAGGCAAATCTGTATTTTGTACATCTAAGATTGAGGGAGAACGGTGTTTAAACACATCTCACTGACAGAAGAAAGACAAAGACTTTTCGGCAGTCAAAATAGCCTCTTTTCACAACCGACTTTGCCATTTTTCCTCTGTTCTCTAAATCAATGCTTGATGTTTCTATTCAGAAACTCCGGAAGGATTGATTCTGAGATTTCCCAGACACATTAAAGGTCTATCATTTACTAAAAGCAGCGTGTTAGATTATGATGAGTGGCTTAAGCAGTGATCCTCTTAGCATTCTATTAATGCCAGTGTCAGAATTCAGACCATGACTGTGCAAGAAAAAAGAAAAATCAAAGTCACAGTTACAGAAAGAGCCCTCTGAAACAGTAAAAAGATTATTCTAATGCTTCGTTTGTAGTTGATGCTGAGTGTACTTAACTTCTTCAGCTGAGAGCAATGCAGCAGCCCATTAGGGTTGGGCAATATGTTGAAATTTTCCAACCGGCCACCGTCAGCCCATCAACCGGCGATTGCCGATATATTTGCGCAGGTGTGTGTGCGGCGTGCGCAGGGGGTGGGGGAGTCCCCCACTCCCCACACGCCATCTTCAGCAAACAATCATGGAAGAGCTCATTGCCAAAAAGAATACAAAATCCCCTATTTGGGATTATTTTGGTTTTAAACGGACGAAACTGGCAAGCTGAAGGCCCTAAATGAAATCATTATTATTATTATTATTATTTTGTGTGATTGTTGTGTGATTTTTGTGGACCAAATATTTATTCTGTTTGAATAAATTTGCCTTCACCTTATCCTCTGACATCCAAGGTCTTTAATGTGAAAATCTAATTTTACTGAAACATTACAGCCTATAGGCTACTCTTCTTAAACAAAATAAATCACCTTGAGATCTTTGCTAAGCAATAAGCTGTAAAGACTGAACAGCTGAACAGCTGTCCAACACTATTTGAAAAAGAGTCCGATGGCATCAGATGAAGGACGCCTCCGCTTGCAGCCTCCAAATGAACAAACAGGTGGGGATAACATATTATGCTATTAAATTATCAGGGTGCACAACTGCACATACAGCTTTTGGTCTAGTTCTCAAATATGATTTATGAATTGACGTTGCTTTTCAGCACCAATCGATCGGACAGCAACCACTAAAGACAGCTTAATTGTCATTAGTCACTCACTGCCCTGTTTTGTGAAAGACTCTGACTCTGACTCCGACTCGGAAATCAGTGCAATAAGAACGTGCATAATATGGCCCAACTCCAACTGCCAGTTCCTATTCGTGCATGCTTTGAATTGCGCTTTACAGGTTAATTATTTACCATTAAATTAGACCATTAAATTAGCAAAATAAAATGACAAAAATCGCCCAAAAAAATCTACCGGCGATGGACTCAGCTAATCGTCGATAGCCGATATATTCGTCCTATCACCCAACCCTACAGCCCATCCTTTCATAGTTGGGGCATTCATAAGACCTCATGCTGGCGTTAAGTAATCCAAGTGAATCACAATAAATGACTCAACGTTTGGAGGAAAAATAGTGTGTGTCTGGCCCAGCTCTCTGTTGATCATGAAGTGCTGAAATAGAGTTTGATTAGAAGCACTGCTCTAACAGTTGGCAATGGACACCTCCAAATGTTTTTTCTCAAGTTCTTCCTGGTACCAGAGCTGTTATATTGGCTTCCTTCATGCAATACTTAATGCAGGTAATCTTAACACCATTATGCTTCTCATTTGGTAATAACAGCTATGTGCAACCTATTGAAAACAAGATGAACAGCGCATTATTTTCATACACATATTATTAGCATACAGTGGCTTCCTATTAGGACTGGGAATGGTGAAAATGCTGTCATGCTTTTTTGTAAATATCATTATATACATTTAATAAAGTTATATTTAAATGTAAATGTAGTGTTGAGGACTATGCCCTGAAGACATGATAATGTTTGTTATGGCTTAAGATAGAGGCCACAGTAATTATTTATCAGACTCAGTGATTTGACATACTGCATAAACGCAACAGAAGAAATGTGGTGCAAATACAAAAGAAGAAATGTAGACTCCTTTATATTGCTCATATCTTGCATCACAGCAATATGCTTGGCAAATAAGGAGCATTAGGCTATACTGTATGCTAGGGCTGGGCGATAATTACAATTACATTTTCCCATTTGGCAGACGCTTTTATCCAAAGCGACGTACATATGAGATTTTTATACAACACAAGCAAGGATCTAGTCTTGAGAGAACAATGAGAGTAAGTGCCATAAAGCTAAGTTCTGGTCCAGCAGGACATAGGTGCTACGAAGCAGTGCTACGAGGCAGTGTATAGAGGCAATGCATAGAGTGCATAGAGGAAGATAAAGATTTTTTTTTTTTTTATTACACAATCCATCAGGTGAGAAGGTGTTCACTAAAGAGCTGGGTCTTTAGCCTTTTCTTAAAGATTGAGAGGGACTCTGCGGATCAAATGGAGTTTGGTAACTCGTTCCACCACCGAGGAACCACAGAAGAAGAGTCTGGCTAGAGACTTAGGGCCTTGTTGTGGTGGCAGCACCAGGCGCCGCTCCTTGGCAGAGCGAAGTGGGCGGGAGGGAGCGTAGACCCGAATGAGGGAGTTCAGGTAGGTCGGAGCCGTTGTGGTTGCTGCTTTGTAGGCGAGCATCAAGGACTTGAACTTGATGCAGGCAGCAACTGGGAGCCAGTGGAGGGATATGAACAGTGGAGTGACATGTGCTCTTTTGGGCTGGTTGAAGACCAGACGCCCGCTACGTTCTGGATCATCTGCAGAGGTTTGAGTGATATTACAAGCGCCTGTACTAGAAGTTGTGCTGCATGCTCAGACAGGTAGGGTCTGATCTTCCTGATGTTGTACAGGACAAATCGGCATGACCGAGCAACAGAAGCCACATGCTCCTTAAAGGTTAGTTGGTCATCAATCATGACACCCAAGTTTCTGGCAGATTTTGTGGGAATGAGCTGAGCTGATTCGAGCTGGATACTGATCTGTTGTACAGAGGGACTAGCTGGGATGACAAGGAATTCAATATTATCGTTTATCGTCTTTCAGTGGAATCATATCGTGATGATATGAAGATATTTTGATCTCGTGACACACATTTCTGCTGTCTACATTGATTATGACAAGCAAATTTTACTCATTACCATTCAGTTCAATGAGATGAACATTCATTTGATTATTTAACGTGATTTTGCATGCATGAACCATAACGTGATATATATTGACATCGAGAAAAATCCTTATGATTATCATGATATTGATTTCAACCACATCGCCCAGCCCTACTGTATCCTACATGAAATGTAATATTCATGCAGATAAGGTCTGAGGTAATCTGGGTGCATTGTGCTTATTGTGTTTGAAAAGCATTACCTCTCTGCCTTGCTCACGATAGCTTGGCAAACTCCCAGCTTGGCCTACAGTTTCTGTGCGAAAATTGGAATAATATCAGTGCTGTTAATTTGAGAAATATAGTCCAAAGAGGTTTATATTGGCCTTGTTCTGATAGTGGCACAAGACATTGTGTGGCGTTAACGCGGCCTCATCCGCACGCTGCTTCTCTCTCTGTTACATGAAACAGGAAAGCAAAAATGTCATCATTCTCCGCTCTTGTTAGTATTTATAATTTCATTGCAGTAGCCTATTAACTCCCTTTGAGGGTCAGGCGAAAACACTGTGGAGTGGAGAGAAGAGAAAGAAAAGTGTGCGTTGGTGTGATTGAAAGCTCATGTTTTCTTTGTACTACCTGTCTTGTTGAATCAAATCAATCATCTGACTCAGGATGCATAGTCTGCATGAAGCCATATTTGTCTCATGATAAACTTCCCATGTGAATCTAAAAAACAATCTAGCATTGATTTGTCTTTTTCAAACAAAGTTAGTATCTGCTGTATGCAAGCTAAAAGTAGTCTATTTTCAATAGATGATTTTATAAGCCTAAAGAATGCCATTCATAGGATGCAGCTTCATCTAAAGAGCTATGGTCAATATAAGCAAGACCAGATGCACCTCAAGTTAAAACCTGCAGTCAGCACCAACAAAAATGCCCACTTATCAAAAAAATATAGTAAGTATATAAATGAGCCTCTTTTTAGCTGTTTTTAAACTTTGAAAACACGTGGTTCTGCAGCCCAAAAGTGAGTCAGCCCATTTAGATTTTGCCAGAATTGCCAGCCTGCCAGTATGTGTGTGTGTGTGTGTATGTGTGTGTGTGTAGGAGGGGGGTTGGGAGGCAGGAATGTGCATCTCAATGACAAGTATTTGAATGGATTTTCATTGTGTTTGTTATGTGAGCAGAGCGCCATCACTTGCTGGAAATTTGGAATCACTGAAACGAGTCTTTTAGTGGGCGTGGCTACTGAAGGCTCTGGCATCACCAAGTGCATCAAAGTAGTGTCAAAATAGCACTGGCTATGTTGGCCAAGAGTGAAAGAGTCCACTTTTACACAGCAGGTAGGATGAATTATATTGGATAAAGTGTGTAACTGCAACAGCATGGAAATCAGAGGGCTTGTGAAGATTTTCAGCTGGTTTAAGCTTTATTGTAAGACCAAAGCTTCAAGACTGTGAGATTAAAATTGAAATGTCATTTTTAAGAGATTATAATGCTGGTACTTGGACAGATGGATTGTGCATAGACCTTTGAATATGATGCTATTTTTTTTATCTATACACAAGAAGCCGGCTCCAGATGCGTTTTTACAATGTTATATTTGCTCTTGAAGGCCCAGCAAGGAGGATACAAAAACTCTTTCATGTTCAGTGGGTGAGTGGGTGGTTGTGATATATATATATATATATATTCCATATCTGAAGGACTCTTTTCTAAAATGAGTGCTTAATGCTTTCAGTTTCACAACATTGTTCGATCTGTGTAGGGCATCCCAACTCAATGATAGGCAAACGGATTAAGTTTGTTTTGTAGGTAACTTCCCAAATAACTCCAAAGCTTGTAACATTCATGCCTGTAATATAATGGATAAGGATGCACTGTTGTTGCTTTGGTAGTGTTGTAGACTGGACTTAAGCCTGCCTTAGTCAAAATAAGATTGAGGGGTTAAAGCAATGAGCTTTGCTTTGGTCTGATAAAGTCTCTCCATGGGGCTCCAGGACGCCACTGCATTTTCAATAAGCCCGATCTTCTTATTTGAGATCAGATGGGTGCAGGTGGCTTAAGTTCTTACCTCCAACAAGCCCTAAGGAGATGCGGCCTGCTCATTCCAATTCTGGAGACGTACACTCGATAATCATGGGCCTGCATCCAGGTAACACTCAAAACATAAGGGTTAAAAGGTTAATATAATGGTTAAAGGCTGAATAAAGAATTCAGCTGATTTCATAGTGCTTTCATCTTTTGGATGAATGAAGCCCACAAGAGTTTCAGAGAATCAAACATCTCACAAAAGAAAAAAAAAAAATCAAAATTCATGAAAAAATTTACATTATATTCTGAATTTGCATGTTTCTAATTATACTATATGTGCTGCTGAATGCATATACATTGGTTCTTGTATCAGTTAGGCCCATTGTCTAACGGATAAGTGATCAAATATTGAGATTAATTTTGCAAGGTGTCATCTTTTGCTACTCTCTGTCCATCTGTCTCTCTTTCTGTCTCTTGGCCTGTTTCTCTCTCTCTCTTTCTCTCTCTTGTTCTCCCTCTCTCCCTGCTGATAATGACTTAAGTGTATTAGACACAGGCGTTATCCTTGGATTTGTCTGTGCATTTCATCTCATTCCCAGACTCATTAGTTCTGTAGAGTTTACAGCATTTTAACTTTCATTTGATTTATGTCGGTACCTGTAACTGTACAGTACGCTGTGTGCTTGTGTGTTTGTGTGTGTGCATGCGTGCATTTGTGTGGGTGTATATATGTGTAAGTGTGTGTGTGTGTATGTGTGTGCATGCATGTGTGGGTTTGTGTGCTCGAAGCTTTGAGAGGTAACCCAGAAATGTCACCACACAAATTCGAGGCAGCTTTCCTCACGGTTCCCTTGCACAGTGGGGATGTGCATCCATACTTCACTCATTTGCCAATAGACAAAACAACATCCCTTTATTTATCATGTCAGCCTGCCTGGCCTCACACTAAATTGTGCTGAATGCCAACAAGGGGGTGTTTGTTGAGCGATTGATTGAGAACAAGATGGAGTGTATCTGTTAAAGGAAATGGTAAAATGCAAAAACGTCGATATAAACAAATATCTATATATGCCAACTTTAAACTCAAAGCTTGTTCTTCAACTGCAATGCGAACAAAACTCCTTTGGCTCATTGCCAAGTCCTTTTGAGTCGGGTTATTTGGGGTAATGACATGTATACTTTCCTTTGAGAACTGAAGTGCAAATCGTTAAAATGGAATATCTCCAGTCCAGATGTTTTAGATTACCCTTGGGATGTGTAGTAGAGAATGAGAGAGGGACAGAGAGAGAGAGAGAGAGAGAGAGAGAGAGAGAGAGAGAGAGAGAGAGAGAGAGAGAGAAAGAGAGAGAGAGAGAGAGAGAGAGAGGGAGCTGGGATGAAAATCCCCTTTAATGTGAAGTTCAATGAACAGCAGCCACTCACCTTCAAACTTCAAATTAAAACCCATTAGGAAACTGAAAGAGGCTCTTCTTCTCCGTTGTGTAATCACAGCCTAGTGTCACTCATAAAAAGGGCAAGGGTTGCAAGCAGTTGCACTATTTTGGCGATTAAGTGGTACAGTATGATGGGATGTTTTTTTTCTTTTCAAATTTGTCTTTTGAAGCTACACTTACAGGCAGTCCTGGGCCAAATTCTATTTCAAAATACGTTTTATGGTTTGTTCTAGCTTACCTGATAGAGAGATTGATACACATGCCATCCAGTTCCTCTGAGTTACAGCTACTTCACTAACAATGCCACCAGTCTCTGTTTATTTACTGTTACCTGTTATTACTTATTACCACTGTTGACACCACCAAAAAGCCAAATATGTAAGATACAACACTGAGAACATCAAAAGGCAAACAAATACAAAAAAGATTTAGATTTGGTTCACCAATGATCAAGAAATATACAGCTTTAATGTGAACATATGAGGCGATGAGTATGAACCTCTGATGGCATGTTTTTCTGCTTAGCTCTTGAACAAGTATCTGCAACTAGTGACAGAAAGTCAGGAAAATCTCAGGAAAATATCTAAAAGTCAACTGTGTATATTTTTCTGTGCTTGACAAGCTACTGGGTATGATTTGATTTGTTGATTTGGCCAACCACATCTATCCAGTACTCAAAGCAAGTGAGAATTATTTGCAAATACTATTTTGACCTGGGTCTGCTGGGAGGAGATGGTTGTTTAAAAGTGAAGTATGTGAAGCTGAAATGCTTCACCTTGTTTATTTCTTTCCTTTTTGGGGAATTTTGGAAATGTATTCACTTGATTGTATACTGGTTGAATAAAGACGGTGCCTGCTTTGATCTACAAATGTGACTAGATCTCAATTTTTTCAGTTTGTTGGACGAAGTAAACACAGTTTGTCTGACATTCACTGTACTGCATGTAGGCTCACTGCTGGCTTGTCACTCCTGCAGCTATACTTATTATTAAGACTTCTCACATTTTTTGTAGACAATAAGAACAATGAGAGGGTAACAGAGGGGGAGACACAGGCAAAAAGGCATGGATTCAGTCATAAACCTGCAGTGTCACATGAAGAGATTTTCACCACTACACTGGGTATCATTTAATGGCATTTACTGTAAAATGAATTTGAAAAGAACCACCCATGCATTATCCAGCAATTGCACAGCTTTCTAGATCTGCAGGATCACCCCTTTTGAAAAGTTCATGTTTTTGCTCACATTTATTTTTGTTTTCCATGTTACACAGCCAAGCTATTCCATTGAAAAGGACAAAAATGTTGAATGTTGTCTCTCTTCTCCTTCTGCTATACTGTATCCTCCAAACCAGGTGGTTTGACAGTATGGTCACTGTATTATTCACCACTGTTTGAGGTGTATGAAATATTTACTAGCATGATCTTTCTAACCTGCCCCTTCTGCTCTAGGTAGGCGTACTCCACTGCAGACAAAATCGTACTGAAATACATTGTGAACACTTCGCTTGCAAATCTCGCATGTACTGTTGAGGCTGTGAAGTGTCTGGCAAGTTAAATTAGCACCTGAAGAGGTTCAAATGTTACCCAAGTTCAGTGCACTGAAGAGTATTCTCCACACACAGGCGCCTTTGTAGGATTTTAGCACTAAGAATCATCACACATGCACGCACACACACACACATGCATGTGCGCGCACACACATACACACACACACACAGCTCTAGGAGCTCTAATTATAACACATCAAATCATGTTTCTTGGGTGGCTGCTACAGCTGCTTTCAGATTTAGTTTGGTGTCATGAATAAAACAATTTGATAAGTTTTGCCTACACTATGTACTGTATCAGTTGGGTATGTGTGTCTGATTGTGGAGCATATTGTGTCTGTGTGCATGCAAATCTGTGTGTTTGATGCCATCTGCATTTACAGTGTGTGTGTGAAGAGGAAGTCTTTGATAGTATACAGGTGCATCACAAATCCCTGAACCTGCTGGTTCCAGCCTGATGTCAGGATCAGTTGCTTGACGGCTTCAAACCATCCTATGGGTTGGTTTCACTTGTTCCTTTCTACTTCTACAATTGAACAAACCGAATAGTGATTTAAAGGGACACAAAATAATCACTGAAAAATAGCTGTAGTGTGGGATTTTGATGAAAAGCAAGGATCCACGACCTGCAACATCACTGATAAAGCCACACTTACCCTTGTCTTGCTCTCACCTACACTCTCTCAGACAGAAGAGCCTGGTGCACTAAATTCACTGAGCAAGGGGTAAGCAGGGTGAAAAAATTCAATTTGTCAGGGCCTGCCCTCTTCAGTGCACACAATGCACAGCTCTGGCCAGTGGGTGCGGAGTATGAGTGGAACAAGGATCTGAAGACATTTCTGACTGCTTCATCATGCGGGCCAGTTCTTACATGCAGAGTAGAACACTAGCAGGACATCTTGTACTACTTCCTGGCAACACTTTCACAGTTTAAGTCGCCAGCATGACCTTAATCAAACAAATTAACAATAAGCAGTAGCAGCTCTTCAAAGACCTGCTGTGTAGTCAGACAGCAGGAAGTGGTGTAGTGTTTGTTAGCCTGATGAGGCACGAGTGGGCATCTGTACAGCAGTACTTCCCACAGAAGGTTTGCTCAGCATTAAGTTAAGGTGAAAGCCCTCCTGAAATAACATTTAGACCACATGACCTTTAAGTTCTCCATTAAAACCAATGCACATTAAATTAACTGGGGGGGGGGGGGTAGCTGCCGTAAGCATGGAGCGTATTTAAGTGTAGCAACAGGAAATGTTGCTGTAGCGCACATCTGTGAGATTGATCATATTGGCCATCCAGCAGAGAGAAGAAGTCTATTACTCATGAAACAAAAATTCGGAAATGTTTAATTCAAGGCTATTCCAGAATTTATGAAACTTATTATCCCTGCCCCCCACCTACGCCTACACCCACCCACACACACACACACACACGCACGCACACACACACACACACACACACACACACACACACACGAACATGCACACAGACACAGACACACACACCCACAAACACAGAGCCAAAAAGACTTAACATTTGAATTTGCCGTACGTGTGCATTCTTTATGAATTTTGAATCAGAGGGTAGCTCAGTCAGTGAGTGTAATTGTGTGTTGTAATTTCCCTCGCATCCAAAATGTCACATGGAAAACATCATGACAACAAGAGAGCTAATGAGGTAAACATTTAATGAACAGGGTCACAGAAATGCCTTAATATGCTATTGAATATGCATTAATCCTGCAAATCAGTGACACAGTTTTCAAGTAAAAATGCGTTTTCCCTTTGCAGAATGTGTTTTTCTCCCTTGTTAATCTGCAGTGGCACCTCCCATCACACACACCTTCTTTCTCGGCACTTGCTGTGAAGATTCAAATCAGATGTGAACTCCACTTCTTTATGCATGTTTGATGAGTCTTTTTATGCTACATCTGGGATACAAGAATGAATGTGGGAGATCTTGTCTGGAAAAGAGGTACAAAAGATGGGAGGTGTCCAAGTTTGTAATGAGGCTAGCAAGGCTCTCCTGGCTCACAAGCAAACTAGGGCATCTGTAATGAGCGTGCAGAGCGACGGGGGTGGGGGCAGAGAAGAGAGAGAGAGAGAGAGAGAGAGAGAGAGGGACAGAGAGAGGGAGAGAGAAATGATGCTAACCTGACTGATGTGTTCAAGCCACAAGCTCTAAGATCAGCTGTCCAGTGGATGAGTTGTCAGTCGGGACTCCTACTCAACAGGAGGTACTGAATCAATGTGATAATGCCCACTTTCTATTCCCACTTTATCTAGATGTTTTTCAGAAAACATCAGCCAGCTACATTTTTTTCATAGATCTCATACTAAAAAAATTCAAAGGAATTTCAGATGGATGATGCTGTATGGCAAGCAAGACTAATGGCAGTATTCACGCCAATGTATGTCACCGGCAGGAAGCACAGACGGCACTGTGATCTAGAGTGTTAAAGAAATGTCACACCAATGTAAAAGTAACATTGGTGTGATTCCTTGAGTAACTTGAGTACATGCCATTATGCAGGGTTGGAACCATACGGAATAAGTCATTTGTGCAACACCCTTTTTGTGTTGGCAATATGTCATGATAGTCATATGTTAGTGCTGAATGTAGTGGGCATACAAATGTACATCAATATACATACATCATAGCCATAATCTGATAACTATTTGACAAAATTCACACTTGAAAATCACAGTGTCACAGTGCCAAAGTGACATTATCCTCCATACTTCCCTTCCTTGTTACAATGTTATATTGTGAGTCCAGTAACATGTTGTAATCATATGAGCTTAGCTGACGCTAGAACTTGAACTGGGAAACAGCCCTATTCAGCAATGCCTTTATTGGATGCAGATGAAATATTTTAATTAAAATGACTCATGTTAGATCATGAGGCTTTGATTTATTTCTGCCACATTTTGATTTAACACAGACAGAATCGCAGACAGTTATAGTTTTTTTGTTTTGGTGATTTGTTTTTTGTTACCAAAGTTTTGACAAACATCTATTTGAGCCATATGATCATCTTTTTTATTGTGGGTTTAGAAGATGTGTAAGTTAGCATTTGAAGACATGTTTATGTTTACTTTCATTATACAGCATATAACCAGTTTAGTTTACAATTTGGGAGATGTTTCTGCTTTATTTCATCATTAAGCTGTAGAGCAGGCATACTATTTGTCAACTTGGCATTCCAGCCATGCTTTATAAGCCTATAAAGCATGCATGGCCATGTAACAAGGTTAACGATGTTATAATCATTCATTATAAATTATACTCCACTATAGACGCGGATGCTAAAAAAATACTATCCCAACACGTAACTTACCTCTGAGCAGCTTGTATCAGTTCGCAAACTGCATAGGGCATCACAAATCACTGTAATACAATATGAGGCCAGCTAAGGGCGGGCAGAGATTGGCAAATGGCAGTAGATTTTGGGAAAAAGTTGATAATCCCATAGGAAATAGTGAGCAATAACATAAAGCCAGACTTGGTGTTGTGGTCAGAGACAGAGTGGATAGTGTATTATGTTGAGCTTACAGTGCCATGGGAGGATGCAGTATAAGCATATGAAAAGAAAATGCTTAGGTATGCCAGTGGGTAGCAGAGGTGGAGCAGCGGGGTTGGAAGCCTGGGCTACGCCCCGTGGAGATTGGAGGCCGAGGGTTTGTAGCCAAGTCCACTTGTTGTGAAATGGTTGTTTGACTGAAGCATGCTTGATGTTGCTTTTTGCTAGTATGTAGTATGTTTGCTGGTATATTCTTAGCAGGTTGATATGTTGGCTTGTTAGTAGCATGCTAGCTGACATTGTTTGCTAATGGCATGGTTGTTTTGGCTGTTTATTAGTAGCTGTTTGCTGGGGTATTGACCTGTTGAAGCTCTAACGTAAGACATTAAATATGGAAATATTTGAATATTCATCTCATGATTAAGACAGGAGTCACACATCATATGATAGTATGGTAGCCGTAATGAGTTAGATACACTAATTAGCTCTTGGTATAATTGTTTGCTAAACTGCTGAGCGGGCTGTTCGAAGCAAGCAGTGTTAGCTGTCCCTTTAGCTTTTTATCGCTGAACTCAATTGGGAGTTTAGAAATTATAGGGCTAAGCCTAAGTGTAGGTATAGGGTAGTGGAGGCGTCTTTAGCTGTGTTTGGTGTCCAGGGCGGTGGTGCTGGAACACCAGAAATCACTGTTGAGCCTTTCGGAGCTGTTGTGGGCCTAACCCAACGAAACATCTGTGACGGGATGTACGTGCCCATTTGATAACACCAGTGACATACCTGCACTCACAAACTCAACCATGTAAAATTAGATTAGGTGGCTGGTGAATGGTCTGATGGTTCTGCAGATTTATGACAGCATAGCCTGATGTCCTCTAGTCAACATTAGAGGGCTAGTAGATGATTCTTTTGACATCTGAATTGGGCTTCTGTGTGAATGCTCATATTGGATTATGGCACAAAGGATTGTAACATCATATCCTGTGTACTGAAATACTAAAGCAGCTTCAAGTTCATTTAGACTTTTTCATTATAAATGAATCTGTGAAAAGATCACACAGAGTTTTCACCATTTGTTAAATAGTTTTGTAATACAGCTCACAATCTACAAATTCAAACACATAAAATATCACCTTAGTTTTAAAACCCATGCACATTTTGATTCCATAATGACGTCATGGTCTCTAACGTACATGGGTAACAGTTTCACCTCAGGAAAAGCTAGAGTCTTTGCTCCCAGGTTGCTGTAAAAGCCTGTGAACCGTCCAGGCCCTGAGCTGAGTGCATTATCGCTGCCCCTGGCCCATGATGAGGAGAAGTATTGATCTTATCCTCAGACGAAAGCCCTCTGTGCACCTCTGCAGGGCTTAGAGTTGGCTGAGAAGAAGACCAGGCAGGACGCACAGTAATGAGGGTGATAGAGGGCAGAATGGGGGACCAGCTTATTCTTAACAAGGAGGGAGACCTTTACACTAACAGGAAAGAAGCTAGCTGTGCAAAATTTCTGTTGTTCTGTTCTTACTTTCTTTGAACTCGGTTTAGGCCCACACCACACAGAATGTAGCCATGATGGTTGTGTCTGGAATTTAGGACTCCAGTGGGGATTTATCTTACCACAAACTGTTTGAAAAGCAATTTTGGTTCAATCTCAGTATTAAGTCAGGGAAGCGGCAGAGGTGGTCTTAAACAATTGGAAGCCCTTCTCAGAAAAAGTGGTCCGCGCTTACCCAAACCTAGAAGGGTGGAATACTTTTGGCTGGGAAGAAAGACCCCCAGCCCTTTGACGCTATATAAGGAGACGGAGCTTTCTGTGGCAGCCAAAGTTGTTTTTTAACATGAACCCTGAAGAGAGGGATTTGTGTGTGCACGTCTTTGAAACTGAGGTGATGATTAAGTTGGGAGAAGCCACCTACCTCACAGTGGCCAAAGCTCAACCGCACCATGGTGATTATGGGTGTTGGTTCTGTGCCATGACTGCAGTAGTTTTTGGTCATGCTTGCCCAGAGCTTACATCACATTGTGCGGTCGGGGCAGTGATGGAGTTGAAACAGAACTTTGTTTCTTCTCCAACAACAGATGAATAAGATTGACTTTTCAAAAAGGAGTCATATCGCATAAGCTTTCGCCACGTGTCATGTCAGTCTGCATTAGATTTTCCCTTGTTTGAAATTAGGAAATCACTGCTTGGATCTCCCTAAACACTTTGGCCTATTCTGCCTCAGTCCCAGTAGCTGTAGAAATGTATTTAACTCAATGAGGGCGGAAAGTTTAAAGGACTGCCCTCAGCAATTTACTGACTTCACAGGAGCACCAAGGGCTCCTCTCATCTTCAAAACACCCCAGCAGTAGTGGAGTATGGAAGACCTAGATCCCTTCTCTCTGGACTAGGTCCTCCCAAAAGCTTTCACAGACTTACTGGCCAGCATGCTCCCTCTTATCAATACCCGTTTCAACTCCTGTTTGATGTGCTGATTTTCGCATCTCTCTTTCTTTCTCTCTCTTTCTATCCCTCTCTGGCACCTTTTATTTCCAGTCCACATTCTTGTGTGTTCGATTTATTCTCTTTTGTGCATTGTTTTCAGAGGGCTGTGTTTCTTTGTGAACAGAGCCTGTTTTGGCTTGCTATGACCACACTGCCTGTCTTTCTAGTTTTCCACGGATGTTTAGAGTTTCAGCCCTCTCTAAACATCTCTCTCTTCTCGCTTTCCCTTCCCCGAGGCCAAAGCAAGCTCATTCCCTCTAGCTATTACATCCAATTAGGAGGAGTGAGAGTTTCACCCCTCCTCCCTTTCTCCACTAACAATGTGGAATACAGTAGAATGATTCAGGGGTTTCTCTTCTGTTCTTTGATGTGAACAAATTATGCCTCAAATACTCACTTGGCAAGGACACAAAGATCCAGTTTATTCTTTCATGTTTTGATTCTTTGTCATTTGGTGAACAACAAGATACACAATGTAAGAATAGATCATTTGGAATGGAATTGTTGCCTTCTTATTGGCTTTTTTCAGCAATTCTCTTTCAACTGTCTTTGTGCTACTAAAATATAGTGCTTGTCTTTAGATGCGTTTTTCCTCACATACCATTTGCAGTGTATATTCTGCTGGCTCTTAAACAAAGTCTCTCTGTAGCAGCAAACTAATTATAGATTAATGTCTTACTAAAATTTGCTGTTGTGTGTCTTGTGCTTTGTTCTGCTTCCTTGTGTTTGTCTTACGTCATCCTGTTCTATGATTCATTGTTGATCAGTTAGATATAGTTAGGCTCATCCTCTGTAAAGTCCTTTGAGACATGCTTGTGATTCAGGGCTTATAAACTTACATACGTAGGTAGGGGTGGGCAATATGGGAAAAATATCACATCACAATATTAAAAAATTCTAAAATTTGAGTTTAATAAACTGAAGTAAAAGATTAAACAAAAACCACCAGGATCGATTAAAATAGGTTTTCAGGCGTATTTTGATTAATTTTCAAAGTAAACAAACACTGCAGAGCTTCCACTTACAAATGAAATGAGTAGTAAGACTCAAATAGTTCTCCGAAGTACAAATAGACCTGAAATTGCATTCCAAGTACAGTTGTGGACTAGCAGTTTGAGAAGATTTGAGGACATTTCATTATATGATTCAGTCACTATGAGCAATCTATTGAAGACTTCATTTTCATCTGTTTATATATGAATCATCCGTTGGTACGTACATTACAGCACCCAGTACCTGAGTGCTTCTCTCAAATGACTTGACTAGTAGTGTTTGATGCATGCTACCTTCAAGTGGTACTTGTAAGCTTTTACCTCTGAGTTTGGAAGTGCATTTGTTTGGAAATAAGCACAATTTCTGAAATATACAAGTTAAGATGAATTGAAATAGTAATGGAAGTGAATGAAATAATATAATACATATGCATTATGATATTTTAATGCACTAACCATGAAACACAAAGTAGTAGCAGCCTATTTTCAAAGCCAAAAATATGATATACTGTAAATTGTTGAATCTGCATTTGTAAATCAAATTATATGTGATGGTTTGCATTTTGTGAATTTTTGAGACTTTAATTTTGCTTGTCTTGGTGAACTGATTCACAGTAGGATGACTCCTGCCATCAAAGTGGGCTGTCTATGATGAGAGGAAATCTTTGCGGTGGTTCAATGTCCATGTCCAAGTGACAACAGCATCAAAGTGATTGGCTGATCCATCGCAAAGATTTCCCTGTGAGATGTTCAACCATGAAATTTTAAACTTTCAGCGTAGTAGAAAAGTTACACAGTAACTTGGGGGAAAAGTTGGGTGAACGCAGCTAATGTAGAACGTTATGGTGAAAGTTCTGAATGGAAATAAGCATGGATTGGAGCCACAATAATATATCACGATGTCTGCCATCTCCCTGTGAAGGCAAATTGTGATAAAATTGTAACCGGTCACAGAGTAAGATCATCATATTTCCCACCCCTTTCCTAGGGGTATAAGATTTTTCAGTGGCTTGGCTCTGGATATTATCAGCTGTGCAGAGAGTATTCATGCATAGAGCAGATGTCAGTCAGCTTCCAGCGGTACAAATTTTCTCTCAAATTTCACTCAAACCTGAATATTACTCTTACAGTGGTTATTTGTAGACATAGCAGACCGATCCATGAGAACGACCAGGTGCAACGCTTTTATTGCAGTGTCAAAATAAAAAGTCTTTTTAATGGAGAGAGCATCGTGCCTGGTTGTTCTCACCCTCATCTGTAAGGTAGCACCTCTTCTCTAAGTTGTTTGAGCTCAAACTTTTTTCTTAAACATAGCAGAGAGCTATAAATCCCTGCACAAACAAGTCGGCTTCCTGCATTTGTCAGGCCAAAGAGGCCTTTCAGCTGAATATTGAGTAGGGCTAGCTACATATGAGGGAGAGTATTTCAGATGACCTTCTAAATAACTTTTTTTTTCCCCATGAAAAATCCCTGGCCTTACGGAAGCCCTGAGGAGATGTGGTGGAAAAAAAAATCACGGCTTCACAATACTACTTTGTTCTCCCCATATTTTTTTTCTTTGCCACCATGTCCCCTCAAACCCTCCGTACTGGCCTATGATCTTAAGTTACAGGCTCCAGAGAGAATCATTTCATAAGAACTGAGCTAATCTTACATTAGCATCTCCTTTTTTTTCTCCACAAACCCATTTTTTTTAGCACTTACAAATAAAATACGTAGAAAAGGCTATATCACAATTCAAGTTAAAATCAGTATTGATAAAAGAAAAAAGAAAGAATGATATTTTTATTAATATTGTTCAGCACGAGCAACATGCTGTAGGCATCATGAGTAGCTAAGTAAGATCTAAATCCTCTAAAACAGGTGGTAGCGGTGTGTTTGCATGGGTGCATCCAAAGCCCATGATGGGCCCACACTGTGCCACAGATTATGAAGCAGGGACATGTGTGACTAACAATGTGGTAGCAATGTGTTTACAGGTGGCGTGGTGTTCTGTGTTTGTATTCTCAGAGGGACAGTTCAACCTGAAATAAAAATGCTAAACGTTGTTCTCTACATACCCCCATGTCAGTCAAAACTTTGAAATTGAAATGTGCATGACCACCAAAGACACTTTGAGTTAGCCTTTGGAGTTCCAAGTGTTCTCACAAACAATTGAAGGAAACAAATTCCTATAATCCAAGTGTTTTGTAGCCAAACTATTGCGTATTGCATTGTGAGTTCGGAAAGCCTGTATTTACCCCATTCATTCCTATATTTACCTCACTGACACTTCCTTTTTTTTGGGGGGGTGCTAACACTCTAGGAGCTAACTCACTAGGGCTGTGCAAAAAAATCGATACGAGTATTGCAATATTTTTTCCCATGATACTGTATCGATTTTCCAGCCCCTTGTATCGATACATAAAAAAACAGATTTAAAATGTCCTTAAATTTCCCTCAAATTCCTTTGAATTCAATAGTTTTGACTCAATTTGTTGATTTGAGTTATCAATATAATGTGATGTACATATTAGACTACCCAGGTGGTACACAGCAAGTTGTATTTCAGCTCTATTTTAAAATTTTCAGTAAATTATGTAGAGTATTGCAATGTATCGCAATATGTATCGTATCGCAATGTATCGTGATACGTATCATGAGGTCCTTGCCAATACCCAGCCTTATAACTCACTGTGTGTTTTGTGGTCATACACACTTCAATGGATTTTGACTGACCTGGGGGTGAGATAATGACAGCATTATCATTTTGGGGGGGACTGTTCCTTTAAGATGGAACCCATCTGTTGTAAGAAGGCTTTGCTCGGCTTGCACTGCTGTACTTTGCTGTCGGTTCCTCCTTCCGTTTCTTCTTCTCTCCCTCCTTTCCTCTCTCCCTCTGTTTTTTCCTCCTCATTGGCATTCTTGTGGTTTTAATCCCCACTTTCATTATTCATCCGAGTACACAGATCAAACTAATATTCCATATTCCTGAATGTTTCTCTATTTCGTGGAACTTCAGTCACTCCTTCCACTCTCTCTATACACATCCACATTCCAGGTCTATGTTTTATGCACATACACACATGCTGCTTTAAAAGCCACAAAAAGTGAAACGAGAGAAGCTGGGGGTTTTGACCTGACCACATGTTCATCATAATGCAAGTGCTGTGACTTTTAGAGGAGACAAGAGCAGCAGCTGAATGGCATTTGCATATTGTAACAGCTTTTTACAGGAACCTTTTTTGCAGTAGAGGCAATATGGGTCTGCACTCTGTTTATGTGGATTTCATTTTTTTTTTTTTTTTCAGTAAAATACATGAGGGAACACAATACATTCAATGCAGGAAGTCATTTTACAATTCAGCTTAACAGCACCATAGCTACTGCATGACATTTAGCAACTGCTTTGTCCCCCCGACTCTCAAGGGATGAGCTGTGCTATCTGACAGACTCCAAGTCCCATGTATGAATTAAGTGTCAGGTTTAAGACCTTGATATGACATCCATGTACGAGAGTGGTTTGGGTTGTAAGAGCATTTTTGCAATGCATCGGGACATGGAGCAAGATGCAAAAACCCGCTGGAGTAACAACATCTCCTTATTGAGAAGCAACACTTTTCGCACTTAACTCTACACAGAACACGCATATCAGCCATGTTGCCAAGGCATCTGGTAGTTGCTCACTGAATAGAGAATCAGACATTATTTGTTTGGGAATTATTTTTGGAAGAATAGAAATGATTAATTTTTAATTATACAACAGGTAGTTCCGACCAAGCAATCTGATTGGTCAACTAGACATTTAGAACGTGATCAAATCAGCATGACAGCACACCTAGCCGTGCTCATCGCTAAAAATATTACTCCGCCATATATTATCATACAATATATTTAAATATAACTCTGTTCAGCCTTGATGTTACTAGACACTCTGGCATCCTTCATCAGCCGTGCCGGGGAGTCGGTGACACGGCGCTACTAGCTTAAAAATACATGTGAAGTTCGCGGACGTAGTAGCTAAATCTGTCCATGAAAAAAATATTTTTTCAGCAGATATCTTAGTTACAACAAGATTGAGCTAGCAAGGCAGTTTTGTGTTTATATGTGTGGTATTTATTCAGTTTGGGAAATCCCACGATCTCTAGAAAGCATTAGCTCAAGTTGGCTGGCTGACTCAACAGGGACTAGAAATCGTCTCTGTTGCTAGGTCGTTACTAAGGGTCGGCCTACTTGCTGGAGTAGTAAACTAGGTTTCGTTACATAGGAGTCTACTGACGTGACTGATTGCTTTCCAGTTATTGGACAAACCCCATGTATTTCCAGGGAAACGGAGATAACACTAGCAAAAAGTTTTTTATTTTGAGAGCGAATTGCCCCACAATATGAATACATTTTGATTATATCTTTTATTTTGTTGGTAACCGTTGTATAGTCGCAATATTACACGAGAGGGTGAGCTTTACCATCATTATTGGCACGACAGTGATGCGGTCAGTAAGCATCACTGAAGCTCCGTAAGCATCACTGAAGCTCACGGGGGTCAGGCGGGTTCGGATATGTGTATGTGTCGGATCGGGTAGTCGCGGGTTGAAAAAAACCTGACCAGTGCATCACTAATGTAAACAGTAACCTGATAACTCCTAATCTGCTGCCCTACAAACGTTAACGGTAGGTAGCATCATTACCTTGTGGTATTTAAGTAACGTTAGTGTAATTACTTTAATTGATAACCATGTTGCAATGCATTGAATTGAATTGAGCTCAACACACGCGCTGTCGGCCTGTCAAAGATATGCACTTTTAACAGACAAAACAGCTTAATTCAAAGGCTTGATGAATCCAACACTTATAAAAACAATTAACTTACATCTGTCTTCTTCTTTTATTTAGAACACAACCTTTGAACAAGTGTTCTCCCGTGTGTCTATTTTTTTCCATTATGTCTCTCTCTGGAGTTGTTTTCCTTTCTGCCTGCTCTGCATGTGCGCATTTCGTCACGTGGTGAAACGGTGTTGTCACTTGTCAGGAGCGCTTGGTTTGATGCAACAGATGTCCCTGATGAACATGCGACAGAATCATTGCCATTTAGAAATGAAATCGCATAGAGGTATGAATCGAGATCGCGATTTTAATACGATTAATCGTGCAGCCCTGCACTATGGAGGACATAAGCCACAACATTAAAACCACTGACAGGTGAAGTGAATAACATTGATCATCTCCTTACAATGGCACCTGTCAAGGGGTGGGATATATTAGGCAGCAAGTGAACAGTCAGTTCTTGAAGTTGATGTGTTGGAAGCAGGGAAAATGGGCAAGCGTAAGGATCTGAGCGACTTTGACAAGGGCCAAATTGTGATGGCTAGACAACTGGGTCAGAGCATCTCCAAAACGAAAGGTCTTGTGGGGTGTTCCCGGTATGCATTGGTTAGTACCTACCAAAAGTGGTCCAAGGAAGGACAATCGGTGAACTGGCGACAGGGTCATGGGCGCCCAAAGCTCATTGATGCGCATGGCTAGCTGATGCGCGTGGGGAGCGAAGGCTAGCCCGTCTGGTCCGATACCACAGAATAGCTACTGTAGCACAAATTGCTGAAAAAGTTAATGCTGGCTATGATAGAAAGGTGTCAGAGCACACAGTGCATCGCAGCTTGCTGTGTATGGGGCTGCGTAGCCGCAGACTGGTCAGAGTGCCCATGCTGACCCCTGTCCACCGCCGAAAGCGCCTACAATGGGCATGTGAGCGTTAGAACTGGACCATGGAGCAATGGAAGAAGGTGGCCTGGTCTGATGAATCACGTTTCCTTTTACATCATGTGGATGGCCGGGTGCGTGTGCGTCGTTTACCTGGGGAAGTGATGGCACCAGGATGCACTATGGGAAGAAGGCAAGCCGGCGGAGGCAGTGTGATGCTCTGGGCAATGTTCTGCTGGGAAACCTTGGGTCCTGGCATTCATGTGGATGTTACTTTGACACATACCACCTACCTAAACATTGTTGCAGACGAAGTACACCCCTTCATGGCAACGGTATTCCCTGATGGCAGTGGCCTCTTTCAGCTGGATAATGCGCCATGCCACACTGCAAAAATTGTTCAGGAATGGTTTGAGGAACATGACAAAGAGTTCAAGGTGTTGACTTGACCTCCAAATTCCCCAGATCTCAATCCCATCAAGCATCTGTGGGATGTGCTGGAACAACAAGCCCGATCCATGGAGGCCCCACCTCACAACTTACAGGACTTAAAGGATCTGTTGCTAACGTCTTGGTGCCAGATACCACAGGACACCTTCAGAGGTCTTGTGGAGTCCATGCCTCGACGGGTCAGAGCTGTTTTGGCGGCACAAGGGGGACCTACACAATATTAGGCAGGTGGTTTTAATGTTGTGGCTGATGGGTGTGTATTATTTGCTGACACTCAGTTGGTTTTGCACACTGACACTTGAGAGCACACTTTAAAAACATATTGATTGAGAGTCTGAAACATAGTAAAACTCAGACATTGGACAGGTCTGCGCTATGTATTGACCAAGTTACAAAAACACTTCCCTCCAGACAGTCTGAGCCAATGTGTTTTTCTTTATGTTATGCTTGGAATAGCAATTTGCTGCTCTATTTGACTGAACACTATCCCAAAGAAACATACACTCAGTGCACTCCATGATATTATAGATTTGAAACAATTTCATGCTTTCTTTTATTTGATCCAGCCACACTTTTTAAAAGAAAATGAACCCAAGATCATTGCTTTGTTTTTAGAACTATTCATACTTTCAAATGTGTTATTATTCAATTAAAAGAGGTTGAAATGGCATGTAATGGATTTCCAATGGAAGCCAGATGAGTGGCAAGGAAAGAAATCCGTAATATCATTCCGGAGTGCGGTGTATTTTTTTCCCCTTCCTAAACCACATGTTAACAAAGCAGCCATTAGTGGAGGACTTTACCCCACACTTCTGCTCTGCTGACAAGAGGAAAATAGGGATGGATGGATTTCTTACTTACAGAGATATTGTAGACCATTCTAGCTGAAATAAAGGAGTTTGCTACTGCACTTCCTTGTCATTAGTTGAAAGAACATCAACAATGCCTCCCTAATTATCACATCTCTGAAAAGTGTGTGTTTTTCACTGTCTTAGAAGTCAAAAGCTGTTGGTATTATGTGAGTCATTTCACAGATAGCCACCCACACAATGGTAAGCTGATTTAATGTTAATAAGTACAGTTATGGAACAAAAACTATAAGAGTGATGTTATGTGGGAGATAGATGACCGGGGGGACTAGGGAGTGTGTGTGTGTGTGTGTGTATGTGTGTGTGTGTGGGAGTGGGGGCTGGTACAAGAAAAGGTGATATCTCATGTGGTAATGTAGAAGAAATACCATATGTGGCACAATGTGGCAAACCAAAAATGTATTTTCATTTTTTACAAGGGCCCTTTGTTCATTTTTTTTTAGCACTGGTAATTCAGCTTTTGTCAAAAGAAAAATTGTGAAGATATAAATTCTGAGATAGTTGCCAGTTGGATCATGCTCTATAAATATGTAAAAAATAAATATATAAATCAAAATGTCTCATCCTTGTTCACCAATGCGGTCGGCTATTCCAAATATTCTAACCATGTAATTATCTGTGAGTGACATGAAATCACAGCGAGCGTAAGTGCTGATTTGGTGCCTCATATATTACTGGTAGCGTTAACCTAGTATTACCATTTCAACCACATAGTTTTTATAATGTTTATTCTGTCATCTGAGGATGCATGACAGGTTTATTATTGTAGTTGTTAATGTTGCTGGATTAGAAGACAGTTTGATGGCTAACTGCTCAACATCTCTAGATAGAAAAACTGATGGAACATTGTAAACAGCAACTTCATTCTGTGGTGCAACTGCAAATTTGCAAAATGTGTTTCTATGAAAGATCATTTTAAGCCATTCTGTCTTTTTCAAACTACCCAGTTTAAAATAGAGATCTTGCTCATATCTCCCACTCACTGCAAAATCCAGGAGAGAAATGCTAAACTCCAACAAAACCCAAAGTTTTATTGCTTGAGATTCATGACAAGGGACACTTGACAGACACAAACAGGATTTGTCAGCCCCAGAGAGTGGTGTCTGGGCTGCCAGCATTAGCGCTGACAGCACACTGTCACTCTTGATGCCACACTGCTAAATAGAGATAAGATCCATTACCCAGATTGTTTCTGACTTTGTCATGGGCCATCGGCCCAGTGGCCATGAAGGTAAGAGTGATATGCTTTACACAGTCGTCACGTCAGATCCAGCTCAGTGTCAACACTGGCCAGCCATCATTGTTGCAGTTTCCATTTCCAAGATGTGCTAAGTTGTTACATCACACGTTACTCATGTTAAGCAAGCTAATCACTGATATTTGGCATTGGTAATTTCTTCCAGGTCTGGGCTTACTAGCAACCCACAGTAATGGAAAGCATCTTTACTCCCCAGCATTACAATTAATTTCAAATATATTAGTCTAATGCAATGAACACCTACAATTAGTCGCAATTCGCAATTTGCTAGTCGTTAATTATTTTATAGATGTTTTGTGTGCAAAAGCTTCTTCTTTATCATAAAGCCTTAAAGTGTTAGAAAAAATACAAACTATAAGGAAAACAGGACAATAGTTCTAAACAGAGCATGTAATGCTGTCCTACTCAAAACAATCACAAACTACTACGACTTGTCACAGCCTCATCAAACATTCTCACCTACTATGGACAATCGGTCATTCCAATTATAAAAAATATTACATAAAATATTTATAATGAAGATTTGCCAATGCAACAGCTCAAGCACAGTTCATTATCACACACCTGCACACATTTTATTAAATGTATTGGTGATGATATCAAAATGATTTGTTGGTTTCTATGCCCAGAGTATCAATCTCACTCAGCAGTCATAATGTAATCCAAGACGGTAAACAGATTACTCCAAACCCTTTGTTGTCACAGTGATTGGTGTTACCAAAAGATTCCAAGTGTTGTCTGTATCTACGAACCCCCCCCCCAAAAAAAACAAAAAAAACAAAACACACTCACGTGTTGCATTATTTGCCAAGACGCTCACAGCTGGCAAGATTGTAAGTACTGCTAAACTAGTTTTCGCTTGTGTACTTAAAATTTGAGTTGGCCACATGAAAGAGAAAGAACTGAAAGCAGCCATAACTGGACCACAGACCAGATGAAACACTTTGTTGTTAAAATCCTGCACATGCTGCAAAATCTCTCACGGAATTCTAAATAGATGACTTTTAGTAGAAGTAATATTCTTTACTCCTACATTGGTTTTACCAATTTATATAATATTGCCCACCAATGTGGTTGGGTGGGGAGGGGATGCAATATACTGATATTAGCAATTAGGTCCATCGTTTTCTCAGCTTAAGTGATTAATTAGGGGCCTGAAGTTTCTCTCACTCTCTCTCTCTCTCTCTCTCTCTCTCTCTCTCTGTCTCTCTCTCTCTCTCTGTCTCTCTCTCTCTCTCTCTCTGTCTCTCTCTCTCTGATTCAGTCTTGGTCTCTGTCAAGTCATGAAACTGAGATCACAAGGTTTATTTATTTATCAGAGATGTTCCGAATGCATTTCACACTCTGCTTCAGTTCAAGTGAATCCTACTCCTCTTGGCACCTCATTTATCACATTAGCATCTGTAATTCAAGGTTGATATTATTCTCAGGAAACTTACCTCATGCACAGTGGATATTACAACACTAAACCCAGTCCTGCCTCTCACTGCCTCTCCTCATTGTACATGTATGCATTAAAGTGCCACAGGCTTTAGTAGTACAGTATGTGACATATTATGTCATCATATTAGTTCCAAGGTTGGGAGTCAATTAAGAATTTAATATAAAGTAAGATAAAGAGGATAAGATAAATTGGAATTTGATTTTCCTACAGGACGTTAGTTCGAAAAGGATGTTGGAGTTTGAGGTTATTATACATTGGAATCTTTTAATTTCATTCATTTCCATTTATTTCCAGTTCCATTTGAAATTATTGATTTAAATTCTGGATTGACCTCAAACCTGCATATTGAAGTGCTTTGTGAATTCACAATAAAATGAAATACACAGCACAGATTTTTACTGCACCTAATTTCTTGTGTGTACTTTATTGTTGTTGTTTTTGTGTACAGCGGGTTGGCATCTACATTGACACAGTCGAACAAGGTGTTTCTATTTTTTTCTTGGTCCGTAGGTGCAGATCATGTTTCCAAACCAACAGTGTCTCATTCAAAACTCCACTGAATGGCAAATGGAAAGAGAGATTACATGAACACATTCCCCACAACCCCAATCCAAACTTGTCATCTGTTATGTGTGTATCTGTGAGCACTTGTGTGTATGTACTGTATGTGTGTGTGTGTGTGTGTGTGTGTGTGTGTGTGTGTGTGTGTGTGTGTGTGTGTGTGTGGGGGGGGTTATACTTGTACGTGCTGTGCATAGCTCCGTCTATCTCCCCTGAACACCTTGAGGTCATATCAGCCCGGTGCTGGACAGACTGGCTGGTTCCCATTTAGATTATGGATGGTTATTACTTCCTCCTGGCTGTCAGTCAGATTAAACCAATATGTCCCAGGATGGAAGCTTATCATGCTACAGAGAAGCCCTTCTCCTGGAAAAGAGGAGGGGCTATTTGAATGAAGTCATCTCAAGAACCTTCCGTGTTTCACTAATTTATTAGTAATAGGTCTCTTGATGTAGCCCTGTGTTGAGTATAGTACAAAATGGGAGAATGGGTTAGGTAATGACAGTGTTGCAATGGGTTCGGACTCCAATGGGACATCACATCTGTCTGTCTGTCTGTCTGTCTCTATCTATCTATCTATCTATCTATCTATCTATCTATCTATCTTTAATACTCTTGTCATAACGTGATTATCACTACAGTACACAAAATGACATTCTCACCCAGCTACATTACCATGCATTACAGGAGTCATCTGCTGAAATTAGACTTAGCAAAACAGAAGTAAAACAAAAACAAATCTCCACTGGTGCATATTAGTCGTTCCATACATAGGCATGTTACACATCCACAGGCCTACAAAACCTCTAATTTGCAGCTTTCAAGGTGGCAACTCAAGCATGTTTACAGATCAAGTTGATGAAAGGGATGGAGTTTTCATTTTCACTACTTCTTCATGATGAACTGGACAAACACTGAACTCGATCACACCACTTACCGAGACATGAGCCAAGCACACTAGAGAGGTAAAAATGATTGTTTCAAGATTTAGATCAGTTAAAGGAATAGTTCACCCAAAAATGAAAATTCAGTGATTATCTACTCACCCCCATGCCGATGGAAAGTCGGGTGAAGTTTCTTAGTCCACAAAACAGTCCTGGCTTCCGGAGACTTGGATTACGCCAGACGAGCTCTATGGAGCCATTTTATGGGTTTTTTTTGGTTGTTTTTTTTACGTTTTAAGACAAGTCCCCAGCAACTTCAGTTGTTTAGGAGAATGCTGCAATGCTGTTTTGCTGTGAAGCTCCAGGACTGTTTTGTGGACTAAGAAACTTCACCCGACTTTCCATTGGCATGGGGGTGAGTAGATAATCACTGAATTTTAATTTTTGGGTGAACTATTCCTTTAATGGTCCCAGCCCTGTAGGAGATAGGCGGTTTTGGGACTGATGACAAGTGGGGAGGGAAATGAAAAGATCTGCCAGATTTATAAGATTTTATGAATAGAATGATTTAAATGCTAAGAAAGAAATATGACATGCACAAACACAGACATGTAAGTGCTGCCAAGATCTGGTTCAAATCAAGCCTGTGTCTTCCATCGTTTTCATATCTATCTTTTTAAAATTTCCTTTCGAATGTTGACTGTATAGGTGCAGTATTTAAATAGGTTGGCTCTGTACTTGATATTCTCATCTTGATATTAGACAGTTGTTCTGGCATGGCTTTGTAACAAAATATTAACTCTTAAATATATTCATATGGCCTTGGAAAAGAACAGTACATGCAATATTGGCTCTGGTAAAATAAGCTTTGAGCTTAGTCGTGCTTTTTATTGCAGTTTTTCTCAGTTGCTTTGGTACATTTCTCGAATCATCCTTACAGTAACAGTTGCAAAACAGTGAGTGCATTTCTCAAAACAATTTGTACAAACAGCACCACACAATGGATTACCTGCAAAAGCCTGTAACTTGCTCAAAATCCTTAGTTTATCTCTCAAAAGTACATTTTTATGTCAATGAACATGTCAGTGCCATCAGAATGACAAGTCCTTGAGTCATTGTTTACAAACAAGATAGTCAAAATGCTTAGCCATGTTGTCAATATAACTGTACTCTGTAAGTATTTTCTGATGTAAACTATGGCTAAGGTTTTGATGACAATGACTGAAAATGCACAAGGCTGCACTTTTTCTGTATGGCATATATCAATTTCAACAGTACAAAGTTACACATTACTGTATGTGGGAGATTGATTGCGAGAGATTGGACAGGATTCACATTTACGCTTTTACTGTTTGTACTGTAATTTGTTGACAGACCATTTCATTGCAATACAGAAAAGAAAAAGACAAGACTGTTTTACAGCACTGCATAGCACAAAAGAAAAAAATGCAAAATTAGAAATGTAAACATAGGAAACACCCTTAGACAGAACTGTACATGCAGCGCTGTATGGGGACTTACAGTGCAGTATTTCTACACCTCCTGACGTTCCTGCCTGTCTGCTATTTTTGAGAACTGGTTGATCATTGGTTGATCTAACGCTTCACACATTCCCCTTCATTAGTGAAAGTCAAGATTCACCTGAGAGCAATTCATCAATTCAGGACACATTTACAAAAAAAGTCTAATAGAAATGTATAGAAAATATGCTTGACAGATTATGACAACTGGATCAGCCATTTTGCATGTGATGACTTATGCAATGAACTAATGCCTAGATGTTTTGGGGGGTAAGACTATTCAACAGAGAATCAGTGTAATACATTTTGGTCAACATGACATAAGCAATTGATAATGTAGGAAACAGCAGACAATTGCACAT
Organism: Centroberyx affinis; assembly: GCF_046629955.1. NCBI lineage: Eukaryota > Metazoa > Chordata > Actinopteri > Beryciformes > Berycidae > Centroberyx > Centroberyx affinis. The sequence continues at coordinate 602,748 of NW_027281475.1, read as the reverse complement.
AATCATTTGCATGAATGTGCCAAAGCATTTGCAATTTGTTCAAAATAATGATAAATTGCTTTAATGATGTGCACAAGTGACTAGATGATGTGGAGGTTGAACAAGTAGTTTTGAGAATTTCAATGCTGATCTGAGAAATGTACCAAAGTGAGAAAAACTGTAATCTCTCGGATAAATCTAAACAGTTCATATTAAAGACAGCGCATCATTCACAAGACTCAGTTATGTGCTACTCTACACACAACTTTTCAGAACTCTCAAATGTAGATTTACTGGATATTTGTAGACTGGAACAACCAAAGGGAATAATATGCAACAGCTTTTTGCTTCTGAAGTGGTTTTCTCTGTCAAGTCAACAGTCAAGGCTCTTTTTAAAGACATTTTGGTAATTTCTTAGCTATAATTAAATTGCATTGATAAACTGTTACATTACGTTGTTAAATAATCCTTCTGTATTGACCACCATGTTTTCACATCTGTCATAAGTGGGTAATAATAGACAGCAGATGATTTTCATTTGAAGACAATTTAATGTCAAAACATATTTGTCTCAAAACCAGCTGTGTCATCAACTATGGTCTCCAGGAAGCAACATCTGCTCTTGCTTACTGGCACTGCTGTGTTTGCCATCATGCTGGCTCTGTCTGTCAAATATCACTGGTGTGCAGCAGTTATATATGTTGATAGTCCTAGAGCTTGTATACAGGATTTCAATTTGTAATTTTCCTTTGAAACAATCAAAAATGACTTTACCTTGACCTAACACACTATTACATCAATGCTATGGTAACAGCAAAAGAGGAAAGTTTCAAGACTTCCATTTCAATTAAATTATGTTTGGGATCTTTGAGGGCAAGCATGAGAACATTCCCTTCCACTGGTTGTGGTTAAATTTGTGGGTTGAACATTTCAATTCTATATGACAATATGTTGTTTGAAAGAGTGATGTTATTGATTGCGAAAATCATGTGTCACAGCCACTGAAATTGAGCAATAATTCAAGGCAATGCCTTTGCTCATGTTGATTTGCAGCTTCCAGCGTTAAGCAAACACATAGCCATAGGCCTTTATCAATAGCACAGAAAAACTGGGACTACTGGCTTTGCTTCTGCAATAGCTGTCCAGAAATTTCCCTGGTGCATAGTGGACCGCGGTCTGAAACAGGGACCACACAGTGGGAGGATTGCAACATCCCCGAAATCTGCACAAAGAAACAACGGCCTTGTAACTCATGCAATTTATTATGGGTGTTCAAAATAGAGGTCATGGCTTGTTAACCAAGTTTTATAGTGGAAGTCCAAGTAAGCATAAGGTGTTATGTCACGGGCCACACCCACATGTGATTGGCCAGACTAAGAGATACACATTTTTGGCATTTGCACCATCCTCCATGGGTCAATATCAAAATGCCATTACAGTCTTTGTTCCTTACCTGTTTTTTTTTCATGATGATTGGATAAACTGTTCTTTTATACATTCTTTAGTTAATCATGGCCATATTGTTATTCCAATTGGGTTAGGGTTAGGATTAGTCACTATCTTTCAATGCTTGGTGAAAAAATGAAATGAAGCCATAGAGAACTAACTTCTTCCAAAATGGGTTCAAAATTCATCATGGTCATCTGTATGCTCACTTCAGGCCAGTTGAGCCAAGTCTTGCATTTATGTTTATATCACAGCTATTTTTTTTTTGGTGGCTCTGAGTTAAACGTGTGAAGATGATGGTAGATGATGTTGATGGACATTACAAGTGCATACATACTCAGTAGAAGTAATGAAGCCTCTCGGATGAGTGGCGAAACATCCTCAACTCTTCTTTTTTAAGTACAGTGGATTTTGTTTCTATTTTCTTGGACATGTTACTACCTGGATGACTGAAATGAATCTACACAGACATAATGCATACACACATGATTTGACAAACACAATGCATCTCCACAAGGAATGCAATCGCATCGCCTTTACGATCACTGGGAGGAACATGTGATTTAGGAGATTAAGTTTGTCAGTACAGTGCATCATGGGACTCGCCCTCAGTCTTTGCCTTTATGCGCTCTTGGCGATTCTACAATGGTATGCTTGGATAAAAACCTGCCTTTTATCTCTGTCTCCTCACCCCCTCACATAGTGTGTGTTTATGTGTGGGTGAGCGTAGCTGTTTGCACTTGGAGGCATGTGTGTTGGTTTGTGTGTATCTCTATCTATGCATATATGTTGGCGCATATATGTGTTTATGGGCTTCCATGTGTATGTCTTGACCCCTGTGGTGAGAGAGAAGAGAGGAAGCAGCAGAAGGAAAACCACACCAAGTGAGGCGTGGAATGTGCTTGGTCTTGGGATTACAGTGGCCTCTTCGCTGCATGGGGAAATAAAGATGAGAGGTTGGGAGAGTGCTTGGCTTTGGCTCCCTGTGACTTCAATTTAAGCTTACCCTCTCTTTTGCAGCAAAGTTAAAGGCTGTGGTTCATAGTTTAATTCTTCGTATCTGTTAGAATGGTGTCTGAGTAAATCTTTTTTTTTTTTTTTTTTTTTACAGTTCTCAACTGCTAAGCAAAAGATTCATGACCGTAGTTGGAACCATATGTTCCACGAGTGTCCTAAGTCTGTCAGAACAGTTAGTTCAGTTCTCCTTGCTGGAAGTTTAGTAGACCGACCCCAAGATAATAGCGTACCACATTCATTTAGCTTTGGCAATGTAAAAGTTATTCAAACACTCAGGGACCATTTTGTGTCTGTGAAGTGAATTTATTTTTAACTCCAAAAACACCTCAGGGAATGCTGGCTGACACAGCCACTGAAGTTTGGTTTGAGAGAGGAAAATAAAACTCTATTCTCTGCATGTTTTTCTGTGCTATGATTGGAAATGAAAAGACTTGATTAGTTTTCTAAGAATTGGATACACTTGCAGCTGCATGGCACGCTGACATCCATAACTGTCTCCCTCCCTTCCTCTTGATCTATGTGCCCTTAACCCTCTCCACATGCTATTAATATTCCTAATTAGTATTCAGTGCTTTAGATGAAAACATGCACATGACATTGAATCCTACTTTAATTAAACCAGCTTATACTCAGTAGTTGGCAGTCTCATTAGCCATTGAGAAATAATAGATAAACGTCTTTAATCTGGTGTTTACAACACTAAAGCCAGATACATTCATGTCCGCTTTGTTCTTCTTACATACAGAATGAGAAGAAGTAATGAGAAGAACATTTCCTCTAAAATATCTCAAAATATTGCAGATTTTTCTTCAGAGATATTAGGGACAGTAAGATGAGGCATTTTTGCAACATTGGATTTTTGGTTGGTCATGGTTGGCAACACATTTCTGACCACCTGACTGTAATGTTTTATCTTGTTTGTCATCCCATGCATCCCACACCCTCGGTCCTCCATCCCTGTATCTCTGCCCAGCACCCCAGCAGGGTTTTGGAAGAGTTTTACTGTAGCAAGTGATGAGGGAGATAGAGGGCTTCGGTAATGATGGTAGACAGCCCAGACCTCAGCCTTGCCATTCAGCCATGGCATTAGACTGGGGATTAGGAGCCAGAGGATGCAGCAAGCATGTATGTATGCCTCAGAGGGTAATCCTACACTGGTCCAGAATGATGAACACATATTAGTCAAAGGCCACTGACCAGGACTTAGTGGAAGGCTGTGGTTGGGGGATGGTGTCTGATACAGTGCTAGATTATGTTTCATGGTGCCACTGTGTAGTATTTCTGTTGGTAGGATCTTACTGTACTTCCTGGTGTCTCCTGGTTTGCACCTGCTCCCTCCCGAGTGTTACTGTAGTGCATAACACAATATATAGGCTAATATTGTTGGATCAGCAATATGATGTTCACCTGTGGCATTGAATATTATGGCATACTTGTGATGAAACTAATGTATTTTTCTCTCTCTCCTTCCTCCCTTATTCCCTTCTCTCTGTCTCAACAGCAGCAGATGGTGAGGAACCAACTTCAGCAGGTGGGAAATTTTTATGCTTGGTAACGTGCACTTCCCTTCATTTGCGTGCGTGTGTGTGTGTGTGTGTGTGTCAGAGAGAGTGAGAGAGAGAGAGAGAGAGAGAGAGAGCATTTTTCCCAATATTGAAATAATATGATCTTTTTTCTGACCTCTCTGCATCACACACACACACACACACACACACACACACACACACACACACACACACACAGCTCTTAATTCGTAAAGCTCATCCAAGCCTCTTCCTTCTCCTCCATTGACTGTAGCTCCTATATCGATTCACTGATCACGCCTGGTCAGCAGCACTCATGATTGTATCATTTGGTCGTCTGGTTCATAAGGCAGTCCTACTTCAACCTCTAATAATTGTATGACTCATAAGAAATATCTCATCCAGGAAAGAGTTGTGCGATTGTTTAGAGATCCTCAGAATCCAATTCAGTGTTTAATGTTTCGTTTTGAAAGCTTTCCCTTGTGAGTGAGATTTTCCAAATACCTGAGCATGCAGCAGCATTTGTCTGTATGCTGCCAAAGAATACAACATAAGAATTCAGTCATGACACAGTATAGGCTGAGAGTGAATCTCAAATAGAAGTAATTATTGACAAATAGGGGAGCAGAATCTAGGTTGATGAGTAGATGGGATTCTTGTTTTGCAGAGGCTTTTATATATTCTTCCATTATTATTGCTAAGTGCCTTTTCCAAAAATCATTCCTGGTGTACTAGTATCAACTTTATAATCCATTAACTCAAAAGAAGCATAAATCAACTGCATTTTTAACATCTCAAACCTTTACCATTTATCTCAACTTAAATCATTCAGCAGTGCAATGCATCACATCTTCATGAGAAGCAACACGATTGGTTAATGTTACAACTCTTTACAGGGAAGTGAATCCCATTAGCATCAGTCTGAACATAATCCAGTCCCTAAGGAGGAGTGTGAGTGTGTTTTCTGCTCTGTCTTAGTGTAGTGCACGATACAGTAAAGATCTGTGAATTACTGTATATGAAATGTCTTTTAAAGATCCATAGCCGGAGAAGCCATATTTGGTGTGCAGAGGTATTACTTCTCATTAATGAAAGAACTAATGTAACAAGAGTTTTATTACAAAAATGAACATCACAGAGGACAACAGTAAACAAGAACCTGATTAATCTTAATCAGAGATAGAATTAAAATGTCACTTCACATCCTGGAAGTGCTGCAACTGAATACAAACTTCCCAGTTGCAAGTGTAGTATTATTGTTGAGTTGTCTTTGTCTATTATGCTTTCGTTAATGTTAATCTCTCCTGGTTTATTTAAGATCAAATAGGTTGAACAATAATATTTTATTTATTTTATCAAATATTATATCTCAGAAATGAAAGGCATGTTGGTGAGATACTAAGCGTAATGTAATCTAATGATTTGTCAACAAATACAAATACAAATGCATGCACACATGCACTACATATACAGTTGCTATGATAGAACTCAAGCAGGTATGGGGGAGATTTGTGAGCGTTTTGTAGAGTTTGCAAATTTATACTACATATAACAGTAATTTTGAAACTGTTTTTTCAATGAAATTGAAACTGAATATTGAAAAACTGAATTTCAAACAAGTAAATACAAATAAACAATTCAGATTCAAATGCCAACAATCAATTTCTCTGATCACATTCAAATTCAGAACACATAATTCGACTTTAGTTGTTTGGTGTCACAAATCTCACCCCATAGACAGGCCATTCATTCTCTTGGCAGCACAAGGATAGGGGATGGTAGAGTAGATGCTATTGCCTGGCTAAGTTCACTGACCTTGGCAAATTCATATATACCATCCCTACCCTCATCATATATATAAAATAAATTATTTTAATGCACATACTTCATTTATTTGCCATAAATGATTGAAAATGTGTAGGCCTTTTTGCAGCTTGCAATAATAGTTAATAAAATCCTATTACCAAAGCCTTTCCTAAGCTTTTCCGATGCCCCCCACATTTCAACTAAAAGAGGGAATGAGGCAGACAGCATAAGAAAAGGTAATCGGGTCTTGATTTTGAAAACGATCTGAATTAGGTGTGACTAGTGAGCACTGACCTGGAACTGGACTTGGAGTGAATATAGGACAGACTGATGCAGGAGCCCAAATTGCTCATGACAGGCATGAAGAATTTAACATATCAGCTGTTATTTCACACTCTTCATATCCATAATATACATACCCATGTCCTTTGTCTGTATGCATAGAAACATAAACTATTCTTACAGCACGTCTGTATTTATTTAGATCTTGTTCTATGTGTGTATGTCTTGTCTATATTGATCTGAGTCTGTGTTGCAGTCTGTGGACGTCGCCCCCCACCCACACAGCACCCATGCCTCAAGCTTCCATTTGTATTCAGAGTTTGGGGTTGAGGGGGGGGGGGGAACTGCTTAGGGTGCTAAACATGCCAGAATATTGGATTTCATTTTGCCCCAGTAGAGTAATAAAATAAAGAATAAAGAAGTATTTTATCTACCTATGGTATGGTGTGATTCTTTCTGTAGAGAAAAGTCCATTTCCTTTGAAAGAAATGGAAAATTCCTGACCACAATAAGGAATGAAACACAAAGGAGGAGGGCAATGTACCTTCATATTTTTGCTGCATAAAAACCCATGGAGAAATTGTAATGGCTCAGCCGAATGTGACACAGAATAACAATATGGCCCACATAGACTTCAAGTGCCTCATCTTTCTTTTTGTCCTTCATGATTCTGAACATGGTGCAATTTGTAGTTTTACTACAAAATATGTTAAAAAAATTACAGTATTGCCCCTTAGCTAAATTTAATTCATAATTACATTTGACATGGAATTTTAATATGTGTTAAAGGAAAAGTTTTGCCTAATGGGGTCGGATTAGCCACCAAAAACTTGTGTAGTGCATTAAATTTGGATCCGTTTTTCTGTTCGTAAATGGGAAATGAAGTTGCAGTTTTAATGGACACTGTACTTCCACCATGTAACAAAAGATTGAAGCACTCAAATACTCAAATATCTGCATTAAGCAGAAATTCTCCTCCTCAGCATCAATTCTGAGACGTCCGTCCACTCAGGCTGTCACATGCTAAAAGTGGCTTTCAGCAGCGGCTGTGCACCGATAGACATGCTCATGATGTGCATACGGGCACCTCTTAAGTAGCCAATTCATTTCTCTATATTGAATATCTGAGATATCACATTTATGTCAGGAAGGACAGAGGGAGAGAGAGAGAAAGAGAGAGAGAGAGAGAGAGAGAGAGAGAGAGAGAGAGAGAGAGAGACAGACAGAGAGAGAGAGAGAGAGAGCGCTTGCCGTAACAATTTTGCTTTTGTCAACAATTTCCTTTAATGCCTTCTTTCCATTTCACTATATAGAAAGGTTCCTCATAATCAGCTTGATTTGCATTTTGATTTATTTTTGTAGTTCACTATTCTACTTTTCTACACTATAATACACAGTTCTTCAAGTCTGAGCATATTTGTTTCATGCACATTATTAAATGGGATGTACTTTTAGTATATCAAATTGTGAGATGCATATGAGTTACAGCAATTAATCTCTACCATTTTGCCCTGCCTGCAGACAAGCCAATTTGTGAAATGAACAGAGCAAACATCAAACGTTTGGCCTAACAGTCCTTTAGATCCACAGCGTACTGGGTATTGATAAATTAAGGTTAAGTGGATATAGATAGCTGACTGTCTGGGAGCAAAACACTGGCCAGCAGTCCTCCATTCACCCTGTGGGGGAAAAAGGTTGGAGCCAGTCTTTGCATGATTATCTCAAATCTCATTAGGTTAGGAGTTAATGGCTTTTAACATATACGGTTTGGCGTCGCTCACAAACTTTGGGAACAGGAAATGCCTTCTTTAGAGGAGACCTTTGGATGACAGGGACACTGCTCTGACATTTCCCTGGCATTTAGTCTCTGACAAGACATACCTCCGTTCCCGTCTGTCTCAGGATCTTCCCAGAGTGATGCTGATCTTTAGTGTGACCTCACCATTTGGATATTTATTTGACATATTCAAGTCCCAAACCATTATGTTTCTGCATGACTCTTAATACTTTTCAACTCTTAAGTGCATTTGTCTGACATTGTCAAATGCTGATGTGCTGGCTCCATTTTGTAATGGCCGAGTTGCAAGGGCGCATGAGAAAAGAAGGGTAAAGCTGAGGACTCACTAAAAGCATCAACGTACAACGGATCAGGAGAGCAACTGATGTTATATCGGTGGTTCAATGCCAACTTTCATCAGAGGATAGGTGAAGGATGGGTGCAGTGACCACAAGTCTGTGAACCAGTGAAACCATCATATAAAAAGAAGCTGGGTTAAAATAGATTTGACACAATTAGGCCATGTCAGATTTCTCTGTGATCTGGCTGTGTGCACACGCAGAGCCGAGGCTCTTAAACATAAATTTAACATCCTTGAGTGAGTGTAGGTAATGGCCGTGGTTGAGAATGTATGGGAATGTGACGTTTTTTCAAGCAATAACTCTTTACAAAAAGGTATTAATGTGGTTTGATAGGCTGGATTGGCATCATTGTTCACATAATGCTGTATAAAATGCTGAAATAGGAACTTGGATTTACAGTTGACAGTTTTATCTGCGGGAGTGTTTTCTGTTGACAATCATTTCAGTTGGCTAGTTTAGATATCTGCTGAATCCACACTCACAGTTTCTCAGTAAAGGCTGTAACTGGAGGAGGGTTGCTCAATGCAGCCTGCAAGATCAAGGCATGTGTTGGGGGTGGGGTGTGGTCAATATGAGGGCCAGATATGCAGGAAAGCACTGAAGTCTCCTAGTACTGTAAATGGTCAGTTCACCCCCACGTCTTGACCCACTTAACTGGGATCAGCACAAATCTATATCAAGGCACAGGCAGCCAGTCGGTAATGCCAAAGGGGCTGAGAAGCAAAGCACTGACCTCGTCCTGACCCTACTCGACCATGTAAAGGTTATTAAGATTAACTGAATACCAGTTCAGTAGCGAAACTTATCTTTTAATTTCCCTGTGTGTTACAGTCAATAAAATAGCTGCCATATTGTGCACATATAGAGGAACGAGTCGCTGTAATAGAGAAATAGAGTGGAGAAGCTGCTCAGTATTTAACAATATCCCTCTTCTGAAGTCAAGTGAGTCTCAATACTGGAGGCTTCTCAGCTTTAATAGTGCAAAAAATTCACTGTGGATATAGTTTATAAGAGACTTTGAATTATAAGATGCAGTGTGTACAGTACATTATCCCTCCCCCTAATGAATTTCATGTCGGAACTATTCATAGTAGCGCTCCTACATTTGAAATGAGGTGATTTTTGTGAAAGCTGCCACCTAAGATTTAGGAGCACACATGTAGCCTTAACCCTGGAAATGTCACGCCTCGGTGATTGATCTGCAAGGAAACAAAGGATGCTTTTCTGTGTTTAACCATTGGTCAGGTTTTCGCAGCTGATTGATTGGGCTCTCTTCGCAGCCAGAGAGGAAATCACAGCGCTCGTGCCGGACGTAGCGCAGGCTCACATCAATCACAGCCCGAGGGTTAGCTTGTACAACAGAACAGCGGCTGACACTCGCACAAGAAAGCTGCCAACGTTTCCCGCGGACACGCAGCTCGCAGACACACGCATGAAAACGTACACTTACACCGACGGGAGTATCGAGTGAGATCACCAGGGTTTGGTCTTGGAGGACACAATGCTCACTTCCCTCTCTCCCTCTGTCTCTCTGTCTCTGTCCCTTTTTTATTTCATTTACTCAAAAAACAAACACTATTGCCAAAGCAGTTTACAGAATCCAATGTTTATATTCTTAACACTAACGGTTATATATTATTGCACTGATTTGCAGATAGTTGCATAATATTTTGCACTGAAACTCTGTAAATATAGTAAAAATAGTTATTATCATCAATATTCATAACAATCTACAGCAATGCCAAATTCAAAAATATGTATTTATGGAAATCATTCAAAGGCCTGTTATTGAAACAACTGATTTATTTGTGCTTGCATGTGCTTGTGTGTGTGTGTGTGTGTGTGTGTGAGAGAGAGAGAGTGTGAGAGAGAAAGAGAGAGACAGAGAGAGAGAGAGAGAGAGAGAGAGAGAGAGAGAGAGAGAGAGAGAGAGAGAGAGAGAGTATGTGAGTGTGTGTGTGTGTGTGTGTGTGTGTGTGTGTGTGTGTGTGTGTACACGTGCACACATGACACCCTTCTCGTGGAACCCAGCATGGCCTTGGCCAAGGGGGTATGTTTACTAGTTGACAGCAGTCTTGGATGTGTGTGTGTGTGTGTGTGTCTGTGTGTGTGTGTGTGTCTTTTTGTCTGTGTGTATGTATTTATTGGTCACTCTGTGACAAAGAAGCTGTTATTGCCCGCAGCATAAAGTTAATTTCTAATCAATTAGACTTGCTACGTTGCAGTGTGCAGAGCTTGCTGTGTAAAGGGCTTGAGGTCGTCGCTGGCTGTGGACAGAACAGCACACTGACTGCTCTCCCTATGGCATTGTTGTGTTTTGTAATTTGTATACTTTCTTTCATTTCTGAATGGATGTCAGCTTGCCCAGGGATTTTATGTGGGAGTACCAAATAAACATTGTTGAACAATACAAAAGTGCTACTGTGACTGTGCCATCTGATAATGGAGGGCAAAGCTTCGCCTCTTGGCTCACAAATACTGTCAGCATCCTTTAGGTTGTGGCATTTATCAACACATCGGGTGGAAAAAATATGTAGTGTTTAACCCACCTACAAGTATTCTTGGCTTAGAATTGTCATCCGCATCTGTAAATTGTGGTATCAGTAAATCAAACCTTTTGAAATATTGCTCTCAAATATTTTGAAGCTTTTCATATCTCAACAGAAAGCAAATCTGTCTCAAACTCACCCGTTGTACAGGACATGCTCTCTCTCTCTCTCTCACTCTGATTTTCTCTTTCCCTCCACCTCCGCCTCCTCCCCTCCCTCCCCTCTCTCTTTCTGCTTTATGCGCTCTCCATTAGGGAGGCTGTCAGTAAGGCGCGGTGCGACTATAGATTGTCACGTCAAAACAGCCCTGAAACCTGTCACCCCCTCTCCCTCAGAGAGCAAGGCCTCTGTGAAAGCTATTATACGTTCCTCTGTTCAACTGATTAGCCACCGGTCTCATTATTACTGATACAGGTCCAGGCTCTGAAATGGCATGACTTCGATAGGATTACCTCGTTTGTAATTCATATCCAGAGGCCCACTGCTGCTGACTAGAAAACAGTAATAAGATTGCTTGTAGTGTTTATTTATTTATTTGTTTATTTATTCTTTACTGACTTCATTTTGAAGACTATGCATTTTTGTGCTAGTGCTGATCTTTAAGAGCCGAGCAGATGATGTAGTATACAAGTCAAAACTTGACATTGTCAGTTGTGCTGCTTGTAGCTTTTAATTTGTCAGCGTGACTTAAGAGGGCATGATAGCTTCACCCTTGAGACTTCTTCTTGTTGCTTATCACTTAAAATGAAATAAGAGACCTGTCAACGCACAGTTTACCTGTCACTGGTAAGCTATGACTGGAATAGATAGAATAGAAATACATGTCAAATATTTGAATGAAAGCTTGTGGACTTCATATTGGATATTTGTCTACCAACAGACTTCACTTGAAAGGGTTGTTGGAGTTAAAATAATGTTGTTTTAAGGTTCCTAATGTAAATGTTGACCGTATCCCTGTTCTTCCCAGGTAGACCGACCTTTACCGAATATAGAAACCACAAGCCTACGATTTCTCCTCTATCTTTTATAGTATATCCTTCAATTCAGCTGTGTTTGCATTAATATCCTACCCATGAGAGATCACTGAAGTTTTTCCATCCAATCTCCATCTGTGAAGTTTTGACAGCCTCCATGCAGTTGTACAACTCAATGTTTAAAAGATGAGGCAGCTATTGGCAGGCCCTGAGTTATGAATCCAATAACCCTGCGTCAAGGCCTTGTCATTTACATTTGGCCCCACACTGCAGGTTAGCCTGAGAGCTTTTAGATGGCAGTGTTATGGCACCATGTTGTGGTGGGCACTGCCAGTGAAGAAATATATTGCTGTGTCGTAAGCAGTTGGTTGTAATAACTTTGATTCAAAGCCTTGGTTATCATCATTGCTCCCAAAGAGATAACATTATGAGGAGAATGAATTGGAAAAAAAAAACAAAAAACACAAGAGCCCAGAGAGAAAAAGTGCTCCAACTGAGTTATTAATCATCACCAGCCATGACAGTGCCGGCTCTCTGTATTTTGTAAGATTTTATTTTTTTTGTATTGAGATTTTGGTCTTTCTTTTGTTTGTTCTGTTTAGATCCCTTAGGCTTGAATTCACTAGAGGCTGCAAAGCTTATGAGTGTGCCCAAACATTGAGGAGAAAACAATGGCAATGATGAATGGGACATTTCATGCACAGGAAGAATGTATGTGCTTGGTGGCTTTGAATATGAATTCCTTTGCAAATTAGGGTTTGGCATTTGTAGGGTTTTTCCGTACTCAGCTGTACTAGCCTTACTAGGGCTATGTTACACTGTGAGCACTCTTTGGTTTTCAGCTGGAATCCTAAGCTGTTGTAGTCATTTTGGTAGAGAAGAGCAACATGCAGAAACCTTTGAAAGTGAGCCATTACCCAATGTGATTGGTTGCCTTACGATCTCTGTCTGGGAAACTTGCCCTCAGACTGTGTATAAATCGAAATTGTCAAAGTAAGTTTTCAATGTTTTGCCAACTAAACAAATATCTATTAGTGCTGAAGTTATGCGCTAGCTGCAGAGCATTGGGAGAACATGGAGAGCCTGTCCTTTTTACCTTACATCTATCCAGGGAAACGTTTTGCTGAGCATGCCTGGTTTTTCAGCTTTACTCTACATCATATGCATTCATTAATTCATACACATTCACACCTGGTAGCTGCCCAGTAACCACACAGTCTTCCTAAGAACACCTTGAGTCAGAGCATCACCCAACCCAAGCTTGCAGGGTTTTCTTTTTCCAAAACTTAAATTAATTCTATTCATTCCATTTTACAGAACTAGGCAGTGTGTATAGATCCATTACTTCTATGATTATTATTATTATTTTTTTTGGTCCCAATTCTGCTACAGCTCCCATACTTCCTGCCCAGGGGCACCAACTGTTGCTCCATTCAATCCTGCTATTTCAAGGCAACAGCTCTCCCCAGCACCCAGGACTTGTTGCAGTAGCTGGTCACTACCTTACTTCCGTTATTAATAGAATGACTAGCTGCAACAATGACAAAAGGTCAGCCACTAATTAACCAGCTAGCCGGTGCTTCACAGAGAGTGGAGAGGGAAATTTCTATGAAATCATTCAAACAAACACTGTTTGAAAGATGAGCACTTTGCACTGTGGAATACAAATGGAATCACTGTGGAATCACTACTGATAATTGGCCCTGGACATTAAGACACACAAAGACCAAAACGAAGCAATTTACATTGTTTTAATGATGAATTGTGCATTATTATGTTCACATGCAGTTTGTAAATAATTTTTAAGAAAAAGCTTGTTTGTATTGTAACAAATAACCTACTAATTGCCTGTATTGTGTTTTGGCAATAGTAATGTAATTATTTTTATATCTCAAGTTATTCCTTTGTCCAGCCAACCAAAATCTAGCAAAGTCTATCTAGAGCATAGGCGTAATCAGCGGACGCGTCAAAGTATAGGCAAAATTGTCGCCCCCAATAAAATTGACGGTTCATATGCTGCGTATTTTGCAAAACCTCATATCATCAATCACCAAGCATGCCAATCATATCCCAACCTCATCCCAAACTGGACTCTGCCTTGTGTTTGATATCTCTAGCATTTTGACTCGTCATAATGTAATAAAATATATCTTAAATTAGCAGTTTGACTGGTCATAATGCAATAAAATATATCTTAAATTAGCATTTTGACTAGTCATAATGTAATAGAAGATATCTTAAATTAGCATGTTTACTAGTCATAATGTAATAAGAGATATCTTAAATTTGCATTTTGACTAGTCATAATGTAATAAAATATATTTTAAATGAGCATTTTGACTAGTCATAATGTAATGAGAGATATCTTAAATTTGCATTTTTACTAGTCATAATGTAATAGAAGATATCTTAAATTTGCATTTTTACTAGTCATAATGTAATAGAAGATATCTTAAATTAGCATTTTGGCTAGTCATAATGTAATAGAAGATATCTTAAATTAGCATTTCGGTTGGTCATAATGTAATGAGAGACATCTTAAATGCTAATTTACAATATCTCTCATTACATTATGAATAGCCATGCTACTTTAAAATATTTATGATATCTGTAATCAGAACTAATGGAACTACCACTACTAGCCCTATACTGCTGCAGCAGCTGTAGTAGTAGCAGCAGCAGCAGCAGTGTTGTTGCTTGCCACTACTGACTACGACCACCTGGCTTAAAAGTACTGCTGCAGCAGCAGGGGCAGCAGCGGCAGCACTGACCACATTCCCTGGAGCCCCTGATAAAGCTCTTACTTACAACTCTATAAGATAAGATAGCACTTGATTAATCCCCTTGGGGAAATTCAGGGAAGGGAATTGAACCCCGGTCTCCTGCAGGGATACTAGCCACTATACTAACGGGGAGCACAAACTGTTTGGACTAGGTGGCAGGCTTGCTTCAGCGGGAGGTGAACCGCACCTCAACCGTGACCGCCAGACCACCGTTTGGACTGGCTGGCCTCTGCGGGAGGCGAGCCACGTCTCTTCGTACCAACCACCAGCTCTTCAACGAACCGCATTCACTAGCTGCCACGCCACCTGGTCCAAACTATCAAAATTAACTAGAAAAAAAAAATAAAAACTTCAAAGCGAGCAGGTTTTGACAGGATTGTGATCATATGAAGGCCTGTTTTCACAGGGTCCTCATTTCACTCAGAAAAACATTTCAGTGAACTATTAACTTAATATAAGAGAAAGTTTCCAAACACGCCCATCAAGCCAATAGCTACTGGTCTGAAATGAGGGCCGGGTAAAAAGGTTCCCAAAGAGAGCCTCTTGCTGCGGTCCAAGCAACAGCTGTACCAGCACCAACACTCTCTTCAGCTTCATACCTGACCACACAGGTCAGGTATGAAGAATCAGAATTCTGATTGTGATGTCATCACTGCAGCTGAGGCAGGCTCTGATTGGTAGAGCAGAGTCCAGCTCCATCCAAAGATGTCATAATCGGTTAGAATGGCAAAGCGAAGCCATGTTCTGATTGGTGGAGGAGAAACAGCTCAATTCCAATTATTTGAAATGATATTATGTAGAACTTTTTTTCTATTTGGAGTAGGCTTATAGATGCATGCATTTATAAGTCAAACTTATCACTTAATATGTAAAATAAGTCAAAATGTATGTGCAGTTGGATGTCACATGCTTCTTAGGTGTGTGCGTGCGTGCGTGTGTGCGTGCGTGCGTGTGTGTGTGTGATATAGGCCTAAATGTTGTCTAACAGCCTTGCAGCATAAACATGCCGCCAAGGCTCCAGCCGGTCCAGCTGCACCGGGATGAAAGCGGCAAACAACTCAGAGAAATTAGAGAAATTGTGTGGCTGAGTTCATAAAATAAATAAAAAATAATAAATAATAAATGTATATGAATATAGTTAAGCTCTCCAAGTAGTCCATTCTGATCTAGAGGTTTGAGCGATTTGTTCTCACTATGAAATCTCAGTGAATTTGGGCCTCAGTCTTGTACGTGCGTGTGTGTGCCTGAGCGTGTGTGTGTGTGTGTGTGTGTGTGTGAGTGTGCCTGAGCATGTGTGTGTGTGTATGTGTTAGCATGTGTGCTTTTTTGAGTATATAGGTGATAGCGCTCTGCCTTGCACCCGCTCTGTGCTCGCCACTTAGCGCTGTGAGAATGATGTGTTGCCTTCCTAGAGGGGACATATTCAATGATTTTTAGACTGTGCCTTGGGCTGCCCTCCAGACCGCAGAGACCAGCAGCAGTCACTGAAAGCCAGCCACTCCTCGCTCTCTTGTCATCCCCGGTTTTGCCTGTCAAACAGTTTTAGTCATACACTGTTTCACAAGGTCCAACCCACTTTATTTTATTAATTTAGACTTTTATGTAGTCACTGTGAGTGTGTTTAAATTCAGGATTCCAGGTCATATCCCGGTTAAGGTCACCTACAACAATATGTTAGCTGTGATTACCAGTACTATCTGGGATACTGAGGCGTGTAAACACCTCATCCCATTTACTGTTGGTTTTAGCAGTCTGTGTAAGTTCTGTTATTATGGTAATATTCCGAATATTCTGTTTATTCTTGTACACAGTGAGGAACAGAGTGATCGGGGTATGAAAATGCTTATAAACAGCTTATCCTGCATAAGACCTAAATTAGGATATGAAGCTATTACCTGGGGCACTGTGTACAAGTATACACAGTGAATGAGAATGGGAAAGCACATTATCATTGTGTCACAATCTACCTCACTGGTTTCAATAGTGGCACAAAATGGACTTTTTGACGATTAGTTGCTCCCTCTTTTCCCACTCAGGTCCTTGCCATCCAAACCCTTGCCACAACAGAGGGACATGTGAGATCAGTGAGACCTACAGGGGCGACACCTTCATTGGTTACGTCTGCAAGTGTCCACCAGGCTTCATTGGAATCCACTGCCAACACAGTAAGTCGGACCGCAGTCTTCTTTGCATGTGTGTTCTTTACGGCTGCCTCTGAAAACCCTGAACCACTTTAATTCTACTGATTCTGAATGCTAAATCAAAGAGACGATAGGTCGGTGGACTATCTCTGCGCCTCTTTTTACACATTTCCACAAAATATGACTTGGCATTTTAATCTGGAGGATTTTCCAGCACAAATAATGACCTTGTGCGGTGAATAAATGGTGTACAGCTGACAGGAAGTAAATCGCTGTTGAAAGGATGAGTTCAGCAAAATGATAGTGAGTTTGGTATAGAGAAAAGAAATGCTGAACTTGCTTTCTTTTGTTGAGCATGCTCTTAATAAAGGTTAGTGTCAGAAGGTTTTTGCTGCCTATGAGGTAATACCTTGTGTTAGATCAGGAGCATTGTTCTCACCCCCACTACAATTTCTGTTCTTTCTTTAAAACCACCCTCTGAAAACTTTGCAATGAATTTAGGAGCTATTGCAGGCGTTTTACAAAGGGAAAGAAAAGAAATGGGAAATCAGCAACAATACTGTCCATAAAACAACGGAAAAGGCGCTTTTGATAACTATGCAAAGCTTTCTCTAGCATTTCTCCAGAAAATTTCATACAACAAACAACTGTGAGCTGTTTGATGTGATAACTGTTCACAGCAACAACAAGGAGCAGCCAGAGTGAGCTGTTTTGACATTTCAAAAAGTCAACTTACTTTTTGTGCAACATTTTGTTTCACTTTTAAGTATTCTCAGCAGCAGTTACTGTTCTCAGCAGTTTTGAAGTCAATTTCACAACAAATATTAGATGGTGTCAAGACTCTCTTGTGCCAATATTACTCGCAGCCCCACTTACTAAAAAAATCTGTTATTTACTGTCAGGAAAGCGAAACCTAGTTAATGGAAAAAGGAAGGATGTCAAATAACAGGCAGGATCAACATCAGCTAGCCAGGGGTGGAAATACACAAGCATCAGTATCAATTCCATACATTCACATCCCGTCTTGACATCTTTACCCATTCTGTACAGATCCCAGGATTTAGAAAAAGCATTTAGGCTTTCGTGAGTGAGCGTTAAATGTTCGTAAATCTCCTTGTGTCTGCTTGGCTGAACATTGCATTAGCCTGCCCCCAACACAGTTGTCCCTCATTGCAGGTGCGCTTGTAACTAATGAAAGGGGGATTTAATGTATTCTGATGAAAACTGCTTGGAGAGATGGATATTTATTGGTTTGAAAAAGAGAGAGAGAGGGAGAGAGAGAGACAGAGAGAGAGATGGTAAGCAATACTTAACCATCTGCATCTGCCTCATAACTCTCCCGGAGTCTTTTCCCACTTTACATCAAGGTTAAACAAGACCCCAAAGTTAGAGACATTCTAAAGGGAAGAGGTTTCGTAGAAAGAGTCTGCGAGGCACAAATTATGGGACAGTCATTTTCATACGCAGTGATATTTTATCATAGAACGGCCCTTGCTTACTTTTTTCGTGTTTCTAATTTTGTTAAGGTATACACCAGAGACTTTCTAGTTTGTTGTGAATCTCTCTGATGCTAAAGAAGAACATCTTCCCAAAGAAAAACATTTTACCTTACCTTGTTTGTTGTGCAGTACCCAAATTTGTTTCCCCATCTTGATTGTTCATTTATTTTATCAGGAGGACATAAAATACAAGAGGAAATGGAGCAAGTGACCATATCACCATTAGTCGATTCATTCGATATCAGTCATTGTCTCTAGCCAGAATTGAGTATGAGCAATTGGCTAGCATTCATGCCATAATTCAGTTATTGTTTCCTATTAAGCCCTTAGGGTTGTGAGGAACCAATTCGATACAGGCTGAATACACATTAATGGCTGCCAATTTTCTTTACGGTCATTACAGTTGAATGAGAGAGAGAGGGAGTGAGAGAGAAAGAGAGAAAGAGAGAGAGAGAGAGAGAGAAATCTGTATCTGAAGACATTAATAATAAAATCTAGCGTCTGGATAATTCCTGCAATTAAATGATAAAGGCACACAAATAATTGTTCCCTGAGAATGACAGCTTAGCTGGCTTTGTTATGGTGCGGGTGGGCTTTTAATGGATGACAAGCTTAATGAAAAAGATAAAATTGTGAAAAGTGTTGGCTGGGATTTCTGTAGAAAACAAGCTGACAGGAAACAAGATGAAGAAAAGTGGTTGACTGTTTAGTACAGGCTAACAATCTTTCTTATAATGTATGTGCTATTTTAATGAATATCTCCCAGTGTAATGGTTAGATAATGATGCACAAGTACACAGTACATCACCTAAGACATGCACTAACACCATCTTTCCACTGCTGAAAAACAAATCCAGAGTGCATAACTAAGTACTGCATCCATTGATTCCATGCAGTGTCCTCTCCTTAATAACTCCACAGCTGTTAATAAAGAATGGACATCCGCTGCTCGGGATACTTCCTATCCATCTAAAAACATTAAGCCGCATCCTCAAGCTGGGAAACAAAAACTCCACCCTGCTTATGTTTTATCCTAGATCAATTTATGGATTGCATCGCATAATAGCATTATCTTTTTGCGATATCAGATCCAGAGTTATAAGCCAGTGTGTGGATGTTCTGGATTGTACTGTACACTATACAGAAACACATGGTAACACAAATATGTGTAGGCCAACCCCAAATTTTCACTGTTGCTGTTACCTGCCTGCTCTGTCAGAGCCAAATCCAATTTCACACCTTTGAGCGTTATCCTAAATACAGACTGTGCTACACATCCTGCTTTTTAGACCAGATTTATGAAGCACAGACAGGAGTGATGTTGCATGGACAACTAGGATAAACACAAGCTAATTCAGACTGATGGACAGATGTGTACTTCAGCTGACTTTTTTCACTACACAACCACTTATGAGTCAACTACAGGTGCTGGGATTTCAACAGTGAGGGCAGATATCACACAATGAAGTGGGAGATTGCCAGCTTAAAGTCACAAAGAAATGGCATTTTGAGGGCATTTTGCTTCATTCATTTAATGTTTTTACTGTTTAAACAGGATGTTGGGGTGAGACATAGTGCAGGGAGGGATCATTCATCAGTGTAAATCAATGGGATATTAGTTAGGGAGAGAAAGGCAGTTTTATTTGATGGGGAGGGCGGGAATGTTTAAAAATCTGTGATGGTATAATTGTATTTTATTTACAGCTACTGGTACACCTTGAGGTCACCATTAAATTGTTTTCCTGGAAGTGAAGGATTTTGATATAAAATACAAGAAAATAAAAAATATATATCATTTATTTTTTTTGGCATTTATTGGTAAATACATAGGTGTATATTGTGCCATAAAAAAATAGCTAACAAGGTGAAAAAGTCATGTTTCATTTCATTCTGACTTTAAGGTGATGGCAGTGTGCAGCCAGTCAGGATTTTATATGTTTAATTTAACTCAGCCATAAAGTACCACCTTAAATATAACAAAAGTGCATCTTGGTTCCAGCTCAAAAGTACATTTTCTTACATTTTTAAATGCCACATGAGTAAATACTTGTTGATGTTGAATTCAGTTTGTATCTCCTTCTCTTATGTTCAGGGGAAGGTGTTCCTTATGAATTGCTCCTCAGAAATGTGTTATTGTTGAATAGCACTATATAATAATAACATTAATCTTTATTTGTAGAGCGCTTTTCTTGACCCAAGCCGCAAAGTGCTTCACAGGAATACCGCTACTCCTGATAATAATAACCCTGATAATGGTTAAGTCTTGTGGGTTGGGCTAGTATCACTGCTGCTATTATCACAGCTCTTATTATCACAAAGTGAATCATCTTTCAAGCAGCGTGGCGTCACGTCCCGGTGGTGACAAGAGGACAAGTGGCAGGCCACGGTTTTGGGAAAGTAGCCAAATATTGTAATGAACTGTCACAGTGTGAAGATGGGGAGTGATTGCCCCACTAGACATGAGGTTGCAGGAGAACATTTTTTTTTTTAGGATGCATGTTCTCAATCTACCAAGGACAAACTGAATATGAACTGTACAGGTTTTTCCGAAGATTTGTTGTGGATAATTTTGCCATAATATCCCATAACACAGCTGTGATATCTTAATTGATTTCCTGCATGTCCGGTCCACTCCTGTTGATTTGCCAGCCACATAATATTCTGCCCAGGATGAGTGCTGAAGCTTGATCACTGTTCTCACAAGTTTCTCTGGCTCCTCCTCCATCTTTATTCTCCCTCTGTGATGTTGGTTTTGTCTGATTCATCTTTATTCTCAGTGAGTGATATGTAAGGCTAAGATTACAGTGGACTCACAGTGAAGTTTATAATGTCCTGGAAACTGTCAGAAAGGGCTTCCAGTATGAGCCAGTGGGGAAGGCCTGGTGGTGATTAATGCACAGTTATACAGTATATAGGCACTGCAGAAAAAATAAATAAATTTAAAAAAACAAACAGGTTAATTTGGTTAAATCTTCTCTCAGATGACTGGTGTTCACTCTTTGACTCTTGTCTCCCTCCAACCCTTTCTTCCTTGGCTAGAAAGTCCTTTGAGCGCATTCCATCTTGCTTCTTGATCAATAAACGTCTTTGCCGCTGCTTTTGAAACACTCCAGCAGGGTGCGATTGATCGGGGCTAAATGTGGGATGTGTGGGTTTTTTTAAAGAGTGCCTCCATATTTGATCATGATTTGACAGTTGCTATCATGGCGTGTTAGCCCTGCTGCCTCTGCAGCTTCTTGCCACGGGATAATCAGCCAGTGTTTATGGCTGTGGCCTGATGCAAAGCTGCGAGGAGCCATTACTGTTAGTCAATTCACCTGGGGAAGATCAGAGACTGCCTTTCATCAGCACAACAGAGGGAAACAGACCCCATCTGGGCTCACGGGTGCTTCAGTTAGGACTGCATTAGTGAACTGTTTATTTTGTTGCAGGTAAGGAGGTACCTAGTAGTGCTGTGGTGCTAATATCTCCTCCTCTTGTTTATTTCTTTTATTTTTCCGTTTCCTCCCTCACATTTGGCCCGGCCCCTCTGACACATTTCTCTCACATTGATTCACCCAGAGAGTGAGCAAAAGAGTGACAAAAGAGAGAACTCATCTCCATCCAACGCTCTCAGTAACTTGTTTTCCATTCGCCTCTATTTCTTATGCTCTATGTTCTGCTTAAGGGCGTGATGATCTCATCGACAGGACGGCACCACAGCCTGAGGGAGGTGCGTGTGTGTTTGAGTGTGTGTGTGTGTGTGTGTGTGTGTGTGTCCTCAGCCTGTCAGTATGATCAGTGTGTGTCAAAAGGACAAGTGGTTAGCAGTTTCCCTTACATTATAACCCCGTAAACATTTGGGTACAACAATAGTCGCTCTTCTTCACTGTTCAGAAGTCTGAGAGACAGATCTCTTGCAACCACTTCTTCTTCACCCCTTCCTCCAACCAGCGACCCCCAGCCACCCACCCACCAACCCACCCACCCCTCCCATCCCCCATCCCCTCACTTTACTAGCACACCTCATAGTGGTTACCTGCACCTCTTCAAGCGAAAAATGACTTTCAGACTTCTCAAACCTGTCACTGCCTCACAGGAGGTGACTTTGTAGCGGCAGATCTATGCTGTGATAGCAGGGGTTGTGTGTGTGTGTGTGTGTGTATGTGTGTGTGTGGGGGGGGTTCTTGTTAGAATTTCCTCCACCTCTCCCATGGAGGCCTGCGAGAAACCACCAAGAGAGGGCAGTGAGTGAGGGAGAAAGAGCGGTGGGATAGCGGTGGGCTTGTGGTTTTTCTATTCCCTCTCACCGTGACTGAAGCAGTTATTATCTCCTCCGTACTGTGAGGCTCCACTGTTCGAGTCACATGTCACACCGTTTCCAGTAGAGACAGGGATTAAGCATGAAGATTTCCTCCTTTTTTTTTGGGTGAATAAATACGGATTTTAAGAGATACTTAAAGATGATTTGTATCTCACTGGGTCTTAAAAATAATCCCAAATTGTTTGACGTAGTTACAGACTTTCCTTTTCTAACAAATATGTGCTCTATGCATTGCTTAAAACATGGATATATGTATTTTGTAACAGGGAAAAGCTGAGCAATGTCAAAAGAAAAATAAAATTAAGATATGTGTGTATTGTAGTGTGAACTACATGTGTGAGTGTTTGTTTGTTCTTCCACATACAATTAACTTTATTTCATGGAAATGGTAACAGCTCTGAACCAGGAAATAGCTAGAAAATGACCTTGGATATTGCCACAGTGTCTGCAAAGTCAGGCTCCTGTTCATCTCAAAGCAGCAGCTCCAGAAAGTGTTGTTGAGCCCTTTTGTAATCGCTCTGGGGGAAAAGTGTTCATGTACAGAAATCGACTTAACTGTCTGAGATCACAGGAGAAGCATATTTGAATTTTGTTTTAGGGCGGATTTCCGCTTTGAGTTTGAAAAATTAGGTTTTGGGGGTAGGCTTAGCTAAATGGATTTAGATTGATTTATGTATGACTAAAAGTTGCTGAAAAAAGTTTCCGCCAAATATTTTCCATGGTTCCAGGAGGTGGAAGGAATGTTTTGTCCAGAGAAAATCAACTTATTTCCCCAAAAAAACAGAAAGATAGGTTTAGTCATAGTGCCTCAGGTCTGTTCTTGTAGGTATAAATCTGTCTCTCCTTAAGAGCCTCCGGGATGCAAGGGGAGAGTTTCATTTTTTATATGTGTAAATTAGTATGAATAAATTTCACTCCCAATAAAACATCAGTCTATTTTGTCAACATGATATATACAGTATATCTATATATACGTACAGTATATCTGTGGCTCTATAACTTATAGTCTACTTTCTGCACCCCACAATATAGGTATCTTATTGGTAAGACAGAGGCATCGATTGACTGTTCTTAGATGCTGAACAGGTAGAAATTTTGAAAAGTAGTATAGCAGTTTTAGGTAGTAGAATATAACAATTATTGTCATAGAAATGGCATATCACAATGTTAATATCTCATATTTTTCATTCAGTCATTGGGTCATGGATGATGAATTAATCAGGACATTTCTTTAATGCAGTTTTGTATACAAGGTAGATTCCATCTGAAACATACTGCAGTATGTAGGAATTTCTAATGCTTGTTAAAAAGGGGAAGAATAAAAAGGATACTGGACAGTGTCATATTTTGTGAAAATCTTAAAAAATCGTACTCAGTTTGCCTTGAGAGTATTCATTTGCAGCAGAACATAAAAGCTATTGAAAAACAGAGGTTCACCCCTGCCACAGCACTAGAGTTTCCCAAGATCATCATCATCATCATCATCATCATCATCATCATCATTGTATCACACATCTAAAAATGTGCTTCGCTACTCCAGTTGCCCTCAGAGCTACAATGAACACTGGAAGCCTGAAGGCTCTCCCCATCGGTCCATTACTGTGATGTGGAGCTGTGTGGAGGACATGCCCATTCCAACATTACATTCACAAACCCACAGCCCACCCACTGCTCTCAGTCTGCGGCCAGAAAGCACCATTTACAGGAAGAGATGAGTGTAGAGAACCCGGGGGAAGGGTCTGTAGTCCACCAAAAACCCAAAGAAGAAACCACGATCACAGAGCCAAACCAACAGACGCCACTGATCGGCAACTCACGGAGAGACAGTAAGAGTGTGTGTGCTGACTCTCTCTCACAGGAGTCACTGCACATCAAAATGGAGAGATGGATGCGTTT
The DNA here is from genome assembly GCF_046629955.1 of Centroberyx affinis. Taxonomy (NCBI): domain Eukaryota; kingdom Metazoa; phylum Chordata; class Actinopteri; order Beryciformes; family Berycidae; genus Centroberyx; species Centroberyx affinis. Next base: position 578,411 of record NW_027281475.1, on the reverse strand, counting down.
GTGGCCCAGCAAGCCCTCTTGTTTTAGCCTTATACTGCGCATTTGCTCTTTCATCTTCCAAAGCGGAACACATTTCTGTCGCTGGAAACAACAGAGGATCTCCTTCTGCGGTGGTTCAGTCTTACAATTGTAATCTGGTCAGTCAACATATCGCTTAAATCCAGCCCACAGATCAGTTGCTCGTCTCTGTGTGCAGAAATAGACAGCAGCACCTAAAACAGCTTTTAACCCTTATTTTGGGAACCTTAAAAACATCCACTTTGTGAATTTTATCTGTATCAGATTTTGAGCTTATATTGGGATGAACACAGAGTTCACTGGAGCACAAGAAAACACATCTATCCCATGTATATTTTTTGTCTTTCCTCACATAAGCAATCTGTGCTTCCAAAGTTCTACCAGCTGTATCTTCTCACCTGTTAGATAGCTTTGACTTTAATGAAGAGGGAATAACACATGTATTAAAACATTTTTTGCTATTTTTAGTAAGCCTAAAGGCAATTTGTGAAAAACAAAACAAAGCAATACCTCTAGATCATTGTCAGATTAAATAAATGTCATGTCCATGTCATTGTTGGTGCTACACTCTATAGGCCTTGTGAGTCGCTCTCTATCAGGATGCGTCAGTTGTTCCCTTTCCTTTCCGTTCCTCATTTTACTTGTCAACTCAAAGAGTTTTGCTGAGTTTTGTAATGAGTTGTACTGAGTTCTTTTTTTTTGCCACAGAAATCCTATATTGGACACAAAGAAAGCTTCAAGCAAATAATTGCTTATACTGTTTTCAGTTCACAGTAATTTCACACTTATATGCTTATGGGAAAATCCATGCAGAAAGTACCCATAGCACTTTCATTTATTTTTTTAATATCTACAACTACAAGGCTTTGTGTCAGATGCCAAAATGTAGCAGCCACTATTCATGGATGGTGATACAAAAACAAGTTCCGTTCCATTCTTGAGTAAAGATATCTTCATGAACATTACATTTTCTAAAAGTTCTTTTGAATAATCTAATTCAAAAATATTTTGTATGAAATGACTTACTCTGCACTTTTATATCAGGCTCATAATAAACTCTCAGTGAGTATGAAGCCCTTTACTTTGACAGGTACACCAATACTTTGTACAATGTCGTGGCCATTCTCTCATGCACAAAGTTTCCAAACCTGGAAAACACATTTATTTTTAACAAAGCTTCTTTCATTACCTTCCTTGGTTAGAGGCCATCCATTTCAGCAAAATATTTTACTTTTTATAATGAGATGAGTCTGTTTAATAGAGCATTTTGTGATTGGTTGCATGGTAGCTAGGAGCTAAAGTGGAAAAGTGTTGAGTTAAATGTGGTCCTTCCAAATCCGTCTCTCCAAGCTATGTTAATGAATAATTATTAAGTGAGGTTCATTTACATAGACAATAAGCAAAACAACAAAACAAAAAATGGCAGGCAAGGGCCTGGGCAGAAGCTTTGTTGTTAATGTGCTTTGTTAATGAAATTATGTTTTTTGCTGTTTCTATTATACTGTCAGACAATATTTTATTCATAATCCTGCTTCCTGTTCTGCTATGTATGTTGGTTTTAGATTGCTTTTTTTAGATTATCAATGTGTGTGTGTGTGTGTGTACGCGTGTGTGCGTGTGTGCACATGCATCCAAAAAGTGCTGGGAACCCAGTCAAAGATCAGCATTGTATTTCAAATGCCTATTTTCCTGGGTGAATCCAGCTCCCTCTCTCAGCCCAGGAGGAGTTGACCCTATCTCGCCTCTGTCAGAGGGCATTCTGGATAACAAGCTGGGGAAACAAGCTGGAATCAAGGTGCTTAGGGGCACGGAGTGCTGTGCCACAGACATAGATGTCTTGTTTAGTCAGATGAAACCCTTTGCCTTGCAGATCAAAACTGACCTTCAATTTTTGGATGGGGTCGTCTGCTGAGTGACCCGATGTGCATCCGCACACGCAGCTCATTGGATGCTAAGACTGGCACCAGTCAACGTTTGCCGGGGTCAATCTGCGCTTGGCCCTTGTGATCCTCTAGATGTTGCTCTTACGCATCTGTCTGGCAGACAGGCAGATGAGGGCTGATGCAAGTTGACAGTCTGAAGTCATCTGTCACCTCTTTTGTATGCACCTACAGTTATCATGCAGTTCTACAAATCCCACTTCTTAATTAAGAGTGCTGGGAAATACATACTTTGTGAGCTAGATGACATTCTTAGTGTTTTGCTAGCAAAATTACTGGGCCTTTGTTTTTTAACAACGCAATTCTGCTGTTAAATCAAGTATAATGGCACAGTGTGCCACTGAAAAGTTGAAGTGATGTTAAGTGGTCAGACAGGTGGCTGGAAGTGCAGTCTTGTTAGCAAAACATACTGCGCTAGAGAAAGGCCAGCACTTTATGAGGATGTTAAATATGCAGAACTGCTACTGGAAGATGTGTCATTAGAGCCGAGGTTCTTCAATAAAGTTTATTTAGATTAAAAGAAAAAGGGAAAGAAACAAGAGGCTTGCAAATGTCTGTACTTTGGATGTTATGAAGAAAAGCAACAAGAAAATAATGAGATGCGATTAGCCGAGAATGATCCTGGATACATTTGTTCCAGTTAGGATGTTTTTCCCTCTCCCTCGCTCTCAGTCCCTGAACACTTACTCACGTGGTATCCTTCCTGTGGAGGAGTTGTAGAGATCGAGCCGTTACCAGGGCCTAATTGTGTAAGGCCCCTTCGGTCACTTGAGTTGCACTGTCACCTCCTGGCCTCTGCAGTAAGGATGGACCTGTTGGCAGATGGCCAAAGCATAAATAGAGATGCATTTCCAAATCCCAGGTGGCAGAAAGAGTTAGAACTGAACCTGCCTGCGGCTTTCGGCCGGCGCTAGCAGTCAAAACGGAGCATTACTGAATGTTCAGCTTGACCAGACAGAGCTGCATTAATTCTGGATGGTCAGTGTGTGGCCAAATTAGGATCAGTGTTATTTTATTACAGACTTTTCAGAAATTTTCAAAATGGATGGATTCAATTGGAAGACAAAGCGGTTTATAAAGGCTTGATGAAGGGATTTAAATCATAATGAAATGCAAGTTGTGTGGTCATGAGAATGCACAGCTGTGAAGCCATAACCATAGCAGGCGGTTCTTACATTAGTTTTGCAGCTCTTAATCATTTATTTGACTTTGCATAGACATAGTGATATACTGTAGCTCTGTGAGAGGCTGTTTTAATATTTATATCCCACTGAAGCATTCCTCGAATCTCCTCTTATGTTCATTAAACAGAGAAAAGGGATAGCTTAGAGGGTCAGCAATGAAATGAATTAATGAATTATGTCTGCAATGATTCCCCATTCAAACCACTGCTGCCCTAATTTGTCACAGCAATATCAACACTGAACTCTGCATAAGTCATTAAAGTTCTGATTATTTCTCAAAACCATTTTTTTTTCAATGAAAATGATGTCAAATGGTTAGTCATGATGCAAGTATTTCTGTAGTTTCTCCAGATGTTGTGTTTTAAATCACTTCTTACAACCTATTTTCATACACTTGCTTTTACACAACCCTAACCCTTTGTTATTTTTACCCTCATATTGTCTTACTCTGTGTTCTTACATTTTATTTGTGGTTTCTTGTTTTTACCCTTTTTTATCTTGTTTTTACTTATATTATTTTATGATTATGCTGTTTTATTTGATTGTTGAGCACTTTGTAAACTGTGTTACTGCCAATTTATTTATTTATGTATGTATGTATTATTTTGGATGTTGGGTTACATGGGAATTGCACTGACCTGTGATATTGTGTAAGTAATCTGGAACTGGATTTAATACAGTTTAATACAGTAATACAGTGTCAATGCTACACATTTAAGGTTGGGTTACCATACTCTTGTTGATGTTTCCAAGAACCCTTTTGTTCTCCAATCATTCCAGGACCATCTATATTGGATTTGAGTGGTATACTGTTGGATCACAGATATAAAAAACAAAATGTGCCAAAAAATTCTGCTCAGTTTTGTGGACACAGTATTCTCATAACAACAGATCTCACTCACTATCACTATTTGCCCGGTGTTCAGCTCTCCCTTGTCTCTCACCTGCCCTCCACCTCCTATCTGTATCTCTTACCAACTGAGTGTCTCTTAGACAGTCTAGTAAGTGTACCTTGGTGATGTTAAAGTGGTTGTGGATCAGAGTCTCTTGTTCTGAAGTAGATCAGTATTCCCCTCACACACCTGCTGTGGATGCTCAGTCTCTAAGCTTAAAATGACACTTAAGGCTTTCCTCAGAGTGTCATTGTGCCTCCGAGTCGAGGGTTCTTCACATTCCACGCAGCCCAGTCCTCGGCAGAGCCTCCTGGTCTACATGTCCCCGAAATGATGGCTGTTTTGCCTCTCAGATACACAACCCCCCCCCCCCCCAATGCGTTTTAAGATACCTTTCAAGGGCTGCTGAAGTGCGGCTGTGAATAACTTCCCAGTAGGCTAATCCCACTTCAAAAAGCATGTCCTTGGAATACACTATTCTTAATCCCTCATTCACACCTAAATGCATCATCATATCCCTCAGCTTGAAACATAGTATATGTGTCGCACACAATAACAAGTAAAGGGAAAGCTTTCTAAGTTGTGTATGAGATTGGGTTTAAGCTATTTCTGTATGGGAGATCAATGAAATCAAAGAAAATACTCATGATGCTAAGCCTAGAGATCCATTCATCATTGTGATTGAGTATGACCACGGCTAAGATATAATACTGCAAAAGCACATTTCAAGGATACACAGGCAGACTTTAAATGTCTCTCTCTCTCCACTGGGCTTGTCTTGTTTTGTGACTTCATCAGTCCCTGGATAGTAATCCTAGTAGGGCTGTATAATATGGTTGAAATCATAAGATAATCATAAGATTACCCTAGATTCCCCTAAGACCCCTAAGATACCCTAGGCACCCTAGATTTTTTATATACATTTCTTAGAAGTCTTAGATGTTTATTTGTTTTCTGCATTAGTGTGCCAGTAGACTGCTGTTTATTGTAAATTTTTGATATTCAGAAACTTTTCATTTCATTAGTTTTGAAAGCATCTTCGCTTTATGGATATCTTTGACATATGCCTAAGACTTTTGCACAGTACTGTATATCACAATATGTCTAATGTACTGTATGCAAAATGTTAAATAATCAAGGGTAATGTAGGGTAATAAATACATTTATTTTAAATACATTTTAAACATTTTGTCAGTTTTGAAATAAAATGTACTTGTTATCAACAATGTAGACAGCAGAATTGTGCCACAATATCCCAAAGTCATCATATTATCACAATATGACTCCACTGAAAGACGATAAACGATGATATTGAATTATCGCCCAGCCCTATGTAAGAGTAGTAATTAGTAGCAATAGTAATTTCACCTGGATTTGGTAAGGCAAGCACAGGCTGGCAGGTTTAGATTGACAGTGGACAGCGGAGACAGGCACTTCCTTATTCCATCTTCCATCTCTGACTCGACTTGTAGAGACAGGCCTTGTCTTGGCCTTGTGTATGTCACAAGTGTGGACAAGACACATCTCACTGCAGCAGAACCTGTCAAACACAACATCCAAGGCTGATCCACCCTTAGACATATAGGAAGTTGCAACTTTGAGGACATGTCAGCACTTGTTGAAGTAGCACTGGTCTATTTAAGTATCCAGCGCAGGCTGGAATTTATACTGGTAAGCCATAATGTATTCATCAGGTCAAATATTAGTGAGAAAAATATATAAACACAATGGCATAAATATATAAAACAAAGGACAATCACAAAGATATGTGCAATATGTTTGCATGAATGTGTGTTCTCTGCATGCTTGGGTGTAAAAAGTGTAAACACACTGCATGAATGTGGGTTTATGTAATAAAGCCCTCGCTCTGAACACTCAACCTCCTGAGGTGTCCTGTCTTTCCCGGTGAGATGTGAGCAGATGGCTCTTTTATCTCTGCCTCTTTCGAGTGGGTGCTGCGTTACATCAAAACTGCCAAAAATGAGTGAAAAAAAAAATAATTCACAAAAGAAATAAATAAAAGAGTGAGGATTGCACCGCAGAATAGATGAGCACACCAACCCTGGAGGGAGTTGAGGACAGCCAAGAGATATGCTATTTCTTCTCCATATGCATTCTTATCAAAACTGAAACTCTATCATTGCCTGGGCGTATGTTTATATCTTCTCCACTGTGTGAATTATACGGTATCATGTGTATAACATGGTTTCTATTGCTGCCCTTGCTCTGCTGTACGGTTTTCACGCTAGCTAATTTTGTCGTGGACAACATGAAATCTTCTCTAATGTTCTCGGCTGTTAGATATGAATCTGGGTGGTCACTGAATGATAATACCAGGTGCTGCTGAGTATTTTTGATGTACAACACTATTGAGCTAGTGTTGTACATCACGTCCTTGAGGTGGACCCCAAATGAATGTAACACATGATCTTTATCCCCAGACCTGGAATTCCCATAAATTATTGTTGTTATCGCTTCCAGTATAAAGTGCTCTGTCATAAAGCTGATAAGCTGATGATACACATGTCTTCCTACTCAGCTTAACACAAGTAATGCAAATAATGGGATGTCTGTTTTTCATTTTTTACCCCTGATGAATTCACTCCAGGTGTCCAAGGATTGCAATCTTTTCCAGTATGATATCTAACATCTGCAGGACCACCATGAATCACAAGGTATCAGCCGCAGCAGTGTGTCCTTGGATAGAGCCTAACCCCTGTAAAAACTAGGATGATTACTTCCCAGGAAGTATGCGTGTTCGAGGTCAAGGGTTAATTATGTGGCAGGAGTAAACAACTGGATGTCCACTTCATCCCTGTCAATCACCGACCCTCGAGGTCAAACCGCCGCTCATCGCATAGACAGAGGGTTCAAGAGGATCGGCTTGCTTACCCAATCGTTTGTGTGTGTCCCCTGGCTTGGTGACACAGGATCAGACAAGATAAGATGAAACCTTCAGGATTCCTGTGGGGAAACTGGGCATGCGGGTCACAAAGATGCACAGATGGAACGCAAGGATGGAAAATCTTTTCATTAACGATATGCTTTGACCACCCTTCAGTTGTGTGCCATACGCTGTATATTGGCAGAGAAAAGGGAGGCTGTACCCAGTTACACTCAGCATCCGACTGTAATTTAATGAAGGGGGTGGGTGAGATGTAGAGGCAGCTCTGCAGGGAGATTCCCTCTCATTCTCTTAATTCGGTTAATTCTATTAATTCAGACATTCATTGCAATCAATTATTGAATTTATTTTGTTGTTAAGGGTCAGTTTAGGCTTTCCAGGACTACTGAATATGTATTAAAACATGCGTCAGTTCTCCAACTCCTCATTTGAAGAGTCACCTAACAGCAATTACAATCATGTAACACTCAGGCAGGCACAAGAGTCTTAACTACAAGTGATCCAGTTTCATCTTTCCATTGCTTCATCTTTATGGCTCATTTAAATCCTTGAATAATTCCCCTTTGTGCGGGATTTGACACAGTATCAGTACTATTGAATGAACTGGAAAGTAGATGACTGGGCCTGTGTGTTTCATGGGCTGTAGCAGGTGCAGCCTCTGCAGAGGTCAGTGCAGCCTGGTGGAGCGGGCGCTGCTGACCCCTCCCACGGCAGGCCCGTTCCCCGTCCCCGGACACACTACAGCCAATTTAGCGCTCACCGCCAGTGTTAGTTCCTGACACATAGCGCTATTCATTGCTCTCATTACTATCCGACTGAGACACTTTTTAGAGAGCGGTAGGAGAGCAGAGCCAGGGAGTGAGACGTTCCAGTGGACCAATCAGAGCTTGGTGAGAGTCTACCTCAGGTGTGTAACAGGGTCATTGAGAGCCCACAGTGTGGGAGTCTTAGGAAGCTTTGTGCCAGGGTTAGTGATGGTAATTCTGTGGTATGTCTTTGCTATTTGCATATTTTTGCATATTTTAGCCCATTTAGTGCAATTCATGTATACGTTACATTACTACGGACCATTTTCCAAAGCATTCCATACTTTTTTAGATGTTTGAATGTGTTTTTCCTACCTTCCAGGCAGCCATGGTTTTCCATGCATTTCATTACGGTACAAAAATCTACTTGCAGAGACTTGCTTGAGAGGTAATCCATCACAATGAACATCCTGCCCAGGTTTATTTTTGTCAAAGTTACTTTATCGTTATGTGGATGTTTAATGCCCACATTAATTTGAAAAGTCTAAATGTATTCTGGTGCGTTCACATGCTGCTGTGAAGCTCCGACATCCGGAACTTGAAAGTTGGCTCCCAAACAGCATTGCATTCACACACTATTTGGTCGGAAAGTCAAACCCAGAAGACAAAAGATAAGCAAACGTGGACATCGTGAGAAGGATGACTTGGCTTCTCATTTCTTTAAAAAAAGTTATATTAGTTATTCTGGCTAACTATCAAATAGGAAATTTGTTTTTATGATTTATTCAATAGCATGTGAATGTACTACTCCTCTCTGTCGAACTTGGAAATGCTTTCCATGCAGAGACACCCACACAACAGAATGTACGTCCTTGAAGAAAATATATTGTTTTACGAACTAAATTTCAAATGTCCAGGACTTCTAAAGCCGGGCACAAATGTTACCTGGAGCAGCAGAGAATTTTAAGGTAGGTTTATCACCTCAATGTTTGAATTAAAACAAATAATAGAAATAGGGAAATCAAGTCAATATTAAAAAAAACCTTTATGGAACCTTCAAGTGCCTTAATAGACTCATGCACATGCACAGTGACATACAACGTATTCAAAATGTAGAAATCTTCACTTAAACAGGCCTGTTTAATTGTCATAACCAAGATAGCATCATCCTCATCAAATAAGCATACTCAAGATTTCTTTCACAATATGGTGTGCTGCCATGCTTGTTAAGGCCTTGATGACATATTTAAAAGCAAAGAGGCAGACTTGGAACAGTATCAGTGATTATAAGTCCTTGGACGCGCGCCTGTAACTGTCTCTGTGTTGGAGAAGCAATGCAAAGGGAGTTTATTTACCTGACCATTGGACTGGCACTCTCTCTCTCTCTCTCTCTCTCTCTCTTTCTCTGTATCTCTTCCCTACTCTCGCTCTTTCACCCTCTCTCTTTCTCTCTCTGCTTCTGTCTATCTCATCCTCTCATGCTCTTCTCCTCATCTCTCTTCTCTATTTTCTTTTTTTGCTGGGTGGATTAACTGCATTCCCTGAAGTAATCCCTTTTCTCCCACCTGATTTACTGACAATACACAGCTTTTAAGTCTCACTTTCCCAGCGCTGATCTTCCAGGGGCTGATGGCCTCTCATAAAAGGGAAGGAAATCGCAAGACTGTCTGGCTGTGTTTTCCTCTCCCCGTGGTATGTTGTGCTTCAGGCTATTTGAGTGGCTTGCCCATTTGGCTCACCTCCGTATTTGAGCCCACTGGTAGCCTTAAACAAAGCAGGATAGGAACATAAGATAAGAAAGAGGAACAACAGCATCAGTTATCTAGGTGGCATGGAATGTAGTGGTGTTGTAGTAAGCAACAACAGTAAGGCATGGAAAGTAGTGGAATGTAGTAAGCTGTTGCTTGTTTAACTTTTTTTGTCCAACATGACTGTTTTTTTTTTGCTTCTCTGCCTGTTCCTGTGATACTTGATACTCCAGGATAGAGAGCAGACCATTCACTTTCTGCATATTATGCTGAACAACCTGTGAGCCGTTCATATGGGATTAAAATCTACAGTGTAATTTGTGTCATTATGTTAAGAATATTCACACTGGTACTGAAGTGTTGATACGTAGATTGACTCACATTCAGTTGATTCAATGGCCCTTAGATCAACACATCTGAATGCCGACAAGTGGCTGTACAATCACAATCCCATTTGGCAATTAGCAAATTATTCAGCTCTGAAATGCATGGCTGATGTTTTGTATGGATATGTTCTATCCTTAGTCATATTATTATTACTGTTATGGTAGATAACACCTGGTGGTTGATGTGGATTAGAGCCATTTTCAATGTTTGTTTAATGATGATTGGCCATTGTTGTCCTCAATAATGCACTTGCTCTTGTTGGCATTTGTTAGGTTAATAGTTCTTAACAAGATTGTAAGGCCCCTCTAGCTAGAATTAATTAAAACATAATCCCCCTTGATTGCAATAACCTCCCACGATCAAGATGTTTCCCCTCTGACAAGTGCTTGTTGGTTAATTTCTGTGCTAATAATGTGTCAGTAGGAGACTATTCCAAACTGACTCATTTTAGTCATGCTGACCTTTTTTTGATGTGTAATTACCTCTGATTGTCCCATAGCAGCTCCTCAGAGCAGAGTCACAGCCGAGGCTGGAGTGTAGAAAAGAACATAGGTAAATTGGAGATAGGCTCTGTAATTTGAGTCAGAATAACATTTAAAACATTTTATTTACTGGATGCAGCTCAGGAGAAGTGAAAGTGAAAGTTAACCACTGTACAGTTTGTACAACATCATAACCCTGCAATCATATATGGTCGTCAGTAACAACTGTGTTACTTCTGATTTTCTTGACAAGCAGACAGAACAGTCATAGGGCTGCAATAATAAACCAGCAAACAGCCAAGTCCACCTCATTCATAATATATTTTGAGTGATAAGCTTATTGAAATTGAAATGTTTTCAATTTCAATTTCATGAAATGGAATTGACCAGATTAAGAAATAATTTTTTTTTGCTGTTTGTGGTGCCCCCTATTGCTCAATTTCAAAATTAGTTAAAACCAGTCTGGATAAGATCACAGAATCATTTTTGTCCCACAGCCTCACTAAGTTTTGCTTTAATGGTTTTGTCTCTGATGGCTGCAAGTATGTTTTGGTGAACAGACACACAAAAGCAGACAGACACACACACACACACACACACACACACACACACACATATGGCGATCACAATACATCTACACAATAACAACATACTAAAATCTGTGTGCATCTATGTATCTAGACCTCTTGACCTCTTAGCAATACTAATGCTATAACTGTGAAGACCTGTTTCACTTCTCTCCCTCCTACTTTATACCTTCAAATATTGCAGTATGTCCTCTCCTAATTGTAATCAAAGACAAGTGGACCCTGCAGTTTGCTTTTGATCAACTTAATTTGAGCCCAGCTTAGCTGTGAGCTGAAGCAGCCCATCTTTCAGGACCAGTGTTTTCAGCGCCAGCTGTGAAAATCAGCTCTCTTTTGGTCTCTGTAAAGCAAAAGTCTGGATGCTGGTGTGCTATAACTATTTTCTTCAATCTTTCATGCAGTGATGGGCTAAAATGTATATTTTATATACATTTGATATACTATTTCACTACTATGGCAGCATAGCAGAAGAATAACCAACAGCAGGGATCCCCTATCATCCAATACATCTGAAGCAGGGGAGGCCTAGCTTTATGCTGTGAGAAGATGTGTTGAATGAGAAGATGTGTCAGATGTGTTGCAAGAGCTGTTTAATATTTGAAATTATACGCAAGACTCCATACATGCCTTACACACACATACACACACATGCACACACACACACACACAAACACAAAAACAGGCAAAATGCCCTTGCATATACACCAGATAAATATACACCAAATAGATGTATATTTAAAGTTCAGGCTGCAAGACTTGTGGTGGGGGTTTTTTTTGTTTGCTTTTTTTTTTTTATCATCTCTTGGGAAAGGTTCAGATCTCATTTTCATCCAACACATTTTCACCCAAATATAGCTATCTGGATGTTCCCCCATGGATTGTTTGGGTGAATCACCAATTTTTCTTTTCTCTATTTCTCTCACTTTTTATTTTTTTATTTTTTTATTTTTTTAATTCCGCTCAGCTGTAGATTAAAGATGGCACTATACTTCTAGTCACAGCACCTCAGTGACCATTATGTGTGAAGAGCATGACTATATTTCTCTGGAGCGTACGGCATCAGCCGATGAAGATATATTCTGAGATATTACAAATGTGCTCAAGTGAATATTATAGATATTATAGATAAAATCTCAGAGAGATGAAGCACCGTAACAGACTTACTTTAATCATGTTTCACTTTCTTAAGCTTGCCAAATCTCAAGCCTAGTTACATATTCATAAAGTAAAAACTTGGAAATGTGTATGTGTGAGTCACTGAAGACTAGGGGTATGTTTCAGAGAAGGATTAAGCATCTTAAAGCTGCCATGGGCAAGTTTGAAAAACAGTAGGAATCTGTTAAAAATTTAAAGTTCACCCCTTACCTTTTCCTTCCTCCCCTTCTAATCCATCTCTTTAATCTCCTTCCCTTCAACCATACCGATAATGAAATGGAGTTCACATGGGTGCGATTGGCGGGGATTGGGGGTCTTCCACCTTCTCTAATTGGTTGGATGAATCTGTCAGAGCAGAGGTGTTTGAGAGAGTAATTACAGAGCAAAGGAGGCTGCACCAGATGCTAATTCTGCAAGAATTTCTGATATTGGCAGCAAATGGCTTGTAACTGCTGACAATTGTGCAGCAATTCTGTTCCGCATAATTTGTACTTACGTCTCCATTTCTCTATGATATTAGAGGGTGAACAGAATCTAGGAATGTTTAACACTGCAGCTTTAATTATTAACTCATATACCACATATGGGTATGTTGTCAAAATCAAAATTGTAAACATGTTATGCTCCCTATACAAACAAATCTAACTTTCTGCTTGTATTTACAAGACCAACAAAATCTTGTAGAATGGATATACTTATATAGATCCATATCAGCAAACCTTAAATCCAGACATTTCTAACAGCAGACATTTCTAACAACTGACCAAAATCAGCAACAAATCCTAGCCAAATCCTAGACAAATGGTTGTAATTGTTTCTGAAATCCAATCACTGCTGATCATTTACGATACAATAAGACTGCTGACTTTTACTTTCCTCAGCATTGTGGGATTTTGCAAACGTTGATTTGCCGAGCAATCAAAAGTTATTGTGTATAGTTTGAGCGCTCTCATTGTAAAGCACGATAATTCTTTAAACTACAAAGAAAGTACACTAGGTTAATTATTCTTAACAATCCCAAACTTAAGCCTGTGTTCTAGCATTAACAGTCTCCCAAGGAGCTATTTGATTTATTAGTTCCAAGAAGCCAGTGTCTCCGTGAAAGCTTCTATGGGCAGACACAGAATCAAGTAACAAACAGAGCAAATTCAATAAATGCTCCCCACCAATGCATGCTAATGAGGATGAGGTCTTTTTAATTGCCTACATGTCTGCTTCAAAGAAATGAATGCGCCTTTTTTTTGTTTCCTTGGCTCTTCTAGATGTTAACGAATGTGAAAGGGACCCGTGCAAGAATGGGGGCATTTGCACAGATCTGGTTGCCAACTACTCCTGCGAATGCCCAGGAGAGTACATGGGGAGGAACTGCCAATATAGTAAGTGCTACTGCGTCTTATTTTATGTTTATCTTTTCACTCTCTTTTTTAACTACCCGTGTGATTTCTTCCCGGTACACCTGCCGATGCAGGTAATTATACAATGGGTAGTATTAGCCAAGCAATCTGATCAATCCAAGAGTAATTCAGATTATCTGCTGGTAATTCCCATGAAGCACAGCTAACCATGCTTTATGGTTAGTATACCAACTCTTGTACTCATCAGGGAGCTAGTCAACAATCTTTTTAGTAGTATATATACAGTATACTACTTTGATGAAACCTTTCAGACATTACACATGTTGGTAAGTAGTAAATACCCTTGAGGACGCTATTTGCTGTGAGCATGATGATGGTGTGGTTAGATATGGAAGGAAAAAAACAGGCCATCAAATAGCTCATGTTTTCTCACTGTTCATGCAGAAAGCCATAATTCACTTGATCTTGTTTCTAGAAATATTCTGACTCAAGTCCCTCATTAAGCTGTACATTATGTCCTGACTGCTAAGTATTAGTGAAGGAGTACCATGCAGGATGTGCAGACATATGCTTACAAAATTAGATTAATTTAAGGAGGACATATAAGTGTGGGAGCCACCATGCGCTCACTGTTCACCGTTGCATTTAGAGTACTACATTTTTCAGAGAATCTAGAGTGGCCACAGGGAAGGCAAGTGGGTGTTAGCAAAATTTCAGAGAGAAAAAGGTTTGAGGGTGGACTAGGATGCATATGATACATTTCAGAGAGAAAAAGAGAAAGCAGGGTGGGAAGGCTTTCTCTGCAGGTACTGTATCTTATAACATCAGCCTAATCTTTCGCATTGTGTTAACACAGTTTGATGTTGAGTTTGAAACCGGTACTCAATTTCAGTCCACGCAGTGTCTCGCTCAAGAGCTCAGAACATGGCCGCACAGTTTGAACTGCATCACAAATGTTCCTCCTCAACAAGGATTACATTCTGCCTTGTGAAATTGATCAAAGTTTGACTCAAAAGTCGCTAGAAAGCAGACCCCCCACACCACCAGCATTAATGTGTTCTGGCAAACCCTGATTTTTTTATTGGCCCACCATTATGGAGTAAGCTAGAAATGGCTCTCTTGGTAACTGAACTGGGAGAATGAAACTTTAATGTTTTTAGGGTTTCTAGACAGCACAGAATGTACTGAAATATCTCTTGGTTATATTGTTTAGTGACACATTAATGGAGCCTTGAAGCACACAATATAAAATGTTTGAGTACACAAAACAACTACTTTGAAGCAACTTTTGAAAGTTCAGAGTTTTCATCAATACAATTAAAGACAGTGAGCCTGTGGAGGTTTACACTCTGTAGTCTCTAGAAACATCTATGCATAAATGGTGAATTCATTTACATTGAGTGTACCAACACCATTAGAGTTGTTTTTAGTACTCATTGTTTACACTCTTGATTGCATTTTGTTTTTTGTTTTTTTGTTTTTTCAAACACAATTTTGTGTTAAGGCTGTATTTCCACTAGTGTACATAAGGTGCGGCAAAGTATGAAACAGGTTATATTTATATATAAGCTACATCAGATAATTGGATCACACCATTTTTTCACTCTCATTAAATTTGACTCCAGCCTTCAGCATGTAAATCAACACCACACCTTGTTATTATGTTATTATAAATTGTGGTGAGCGGTATTGAGTGGTATCATATTACTCAGTAACGTCTTCCAGTAATATTATTACTTTCCTCCTCTAGTGTCATGAATTAATTCTTCAATTTCAGTAATAATATTACAGTTAGCAATCAAAAAATAAGTTGTGACTTTTGTTATCACCCCTCTACATATCAGATTGAAGTCGAATTATCCAAAAACTCTATCTTACCCCCATCCCTATTTCATTTACATCACTATTAGTTGTTGTTACGTAGGGTAATAACAAAAAAAAAAAAAATTTTTTGAGTAACAAACCCAACTCTAGTGGTGAGAATTCAGTAGATGAGACTCTGACGTATATAACCCCCCGCCCACCCACAGATGTCTCAATAATCAAGGAGGTGGCGGGAGATTCCTCTTATTCAAGGTTTTGCTACTGTGATCATGTAGTCATGAGTTGAAGACGTCTTCCAAAAGGACTTTAAAAGCTTGAGAAGGATGAGCAACTGTGAGAAAGGGCCTTGTAACTAGAGAGAAAATACAAGAATATAAATGCTAAAGCACATTTAAGCAAACACAATAAACCCTAAAACACAATCAAACCTTAATAAACATCAAAACATTTAGACGCTGAGGAGTCACAGCCACTTTATGCCAGCATGCCCTCATTTCTTTTAAACCCCATGGCTGTATAGAGAGAGAGAGAGCAGTTCTCTCACTTTCCTCAGAAGTGGCTTGCTTTTTACAAGACACAAGAGAGCTCAAAGGGGCTTCATTTGTTTATTATGCTGTTGTGGGGAATTTTGTCTTCTCACTCGAGGAACATGCTAGGATTATTATATCAATGGACTCTTGAGCCCTGAGCCAGTCCCTGAATTGCTTTGTTAAATAAATATATTCATTTGTTTTTCTTACCAACAAAGTCTAGCGTAGGTGCACCCCAACTGGTCGCCAAGGCAACTTGCCACATTTTTCTATGCCAAGGATCGTTGGCAGACTGCTGTCTTGCAGTCGGATGTTTTGGACGAGTAGGTTCCTTGATCTATTTTTTGAATATATCGGTCTGTTAACTCCCTACATGGGCTTTTGTTGTAGTGCCTATCTCCATTTCCAAATTTCCATTTTCCAAGTTAAAGCTGCACTAGGCAAGATTTATATATAAAAATACACCGGTCTTATCAGCCAAAATCACAAAGTGGGGTTGCAACAGAGAAGAGTTTCCCTTCCCCTCTGATTGGTGCACCGCAGATTTGCCCTATTTACCCAAATTAAATTCTGGTGCTGTATGTTCTTGTTATGGACACTAGAGGGAAATGTTCTTGGTCCACGTGAATCAACACTTAAGAGAAAAATACGAAATTGTTTCCTAAACAGCAGTGTGCTCCAAACCTGGACTCAACAACGACGGTTGAACCTGCTGCAAAGATTTTCTTCACCGTCTGCACCGCTACCAGCTAATAGGAAATTGCAGTGCAGTTAACTGATGTCACATTACATGATTTCTGGGTATTGCAGTGAAAAGAAATTCAGTTACCTCTTGCTGCCAATGTGCTGAAGTGGCCTTGTGCAGTTTTTTCTTTTTTTTTTTCTTTAATAATGCCTGTTTCCATTTTCCAAGGTAAATTTGACCCTTAGTTCCCTGTCAAAACACATTTTTTCACATATAAATATCAAACTGAATGACAATAGGAACACAATCTGTAAAATATAAATGGATATCCCTTTTGAAATTTTTTTTTTTTCTCACATGTTTTAAAAAAGGTTGAAAACATCAAGTCAAATATATTGTGCAAAAAGAAAAAATACACAACAAAGTGGCCAGGGATCTCATCTGTGGTTATCTTCCTGCTGGAAGGTGAAATGTATGTTCCTTCGTCCTGCAGGAACTCAACCACAGGCTGACCTCAGTGAATGAGCATTGGACAATTTTTTATTTCATTTTAAATTGTAATTAATTTAAAAAACTATAGCAACAACTGCAAAACTGCATCCTGCATCTAACATCATTTGCCACTAAAACATCCAAACCCCCGACTAAATTTCTGTGTACAAGAGGAGAATTGACTGATAACAGACAGGATATTATTTTGTCAATGTGATAAATTACTGTCACCAGTGTCACCAAAATACCATCTTCATAGGGAACATTGGTCCTGAATGGTCCCCTGATGTTATAGCTTAATCCCAAATTTGATTTTCCAAGTTAAATTCATTATTTGTTCAAACAGTTACAGCCTAATCCTAATGAATACAATCAGTTCCCCGCTGCACACTGGCTGGAATGCCTGGAATGTACTTTTATGCAGGGACTCATCGTCTCCTCTGTCTTGTTCCTTCAGCCCACGGTGTTTGTGTGGGCAGGTCCTGCACACAAATCGGTTGTTGCAGATCAAGCCGTCAGCACAAATGCTCTCTGACTGTACCAGACATGAAATCAGCGTGAGAATATTATGCAAAAGCAGTAAGCTTTTGGGGCATCGCCTGTCTGTTCGATACAAATGACTATCCTGCTTTACGGAAATAATTAACACCTACAATTATTGATGTGCACGATCCCCGGCAATCATATCCAAGTTCAAGTTAATTTATTTATAAAGCGCTTTTTCACAGGCACGTCTCAGAGGATATCCCTGCATCCCATTGTATCCCAACTACATATGTGTTAAGTACTGTAAGATAATAGTTTGCACAATCTGGCTCGTCCGTCCTACTGAGACAAATGTGGGACTGTTGTTGCTGTAGCCATCCAGACACATTCCCACTTTCAGACACTGTGGTTTGACACTAATGAGGGTTAAATGGTCAGTGAAAGATCCAATATTGAGGAAAGGTAGGGACTGTTCAGGATGGATTGGGAGATGGGTGTGGCTCAATCCATTGAACTGATCCTTGAAACTATAGGGAGACATTCTGGTTTGCAAAATATTTAGTAAATCTGATTGTTGTACCATTGTGCTTAATGGCTGTCTGGAACAAAGCACATTTAGTCCAAAAGTTGTTATGAAGTTGCCTTTTAATTACCTTTTTTTAATGACTGTTTTTTCTACATTACACATCCCTCTTAGAAATATACATGAATTAATGCTCACCTTTCCTGCCAAAGAAATATTTTTTTATCTGACAAATAAATCAGCGTTATAGATAGTTTAACAATCTATCTATAACAATCCAACATGCAGTAATTAACAGTAAAGGGACACAGTTTTATGGGGAAAGAAACTTCTATAAGTGCATCGCATGTTCATCTATCAAAAACACACTGTACATTTCTTGGAGAAGTAGTCGGGCTGGTCTTCCCATGATGAGGTTCTCAGTCGCCTTGAAATTTTGCAGAGTGTGTTTTCAGCATGCTGGGGGTCGACCCATCGAGCCGCACTGCTGTCTCTGAGTCACAGCGTGAACTTCTTCTTTTGGCCAGTTAGTAGCACTTCAGAAACATGGGAATGGTCAGGCTGTGTGGGTAAAGCAGGCCGTGTTAAGATTAGAGCTAGGCCCTGTGTGTTGGTCAGTGCTGTCTGTGAGGACGTATGCACAGGATTAGCTCCAGTGAGACGCTAGATGGCGTTGAGATTGGATGTGCGAGCATGTGTGTATTTACAATACAGATGCTCCCTGCCACTCTATGAGCAACTAAAGAGCACTAGTGCAGTTGTTATTGTTCAACTGTTAAGATTCTCTGACATGTTAATTAAGCAATATCACACTCGAGGTTGTGCTGTTGTACTGTACTGTATATCAGCAGTATAACAACAGTTTATACAACAGTTGTATAAACAAAGCTATTCATCAAGTAATGGCAATTTGAGACAACAGATGATTTTTGTCTGTTATTTGTCTCTGCCAACAAAAAGAGTTCCCTCAGGATTCTACTACCAAGTGTTGCCAAGCAACAGGTAAACTGTTTAGGTTAGCACAGATTTCACCTTACTTTCTTCCCAAACTTCCGCCTCGGCCGACTGTTCATAATTAAGGTCAAATCTATCCATATTTGCGTTGTCGCTACTAGGTGCGAATGAAGTTAGCGTTTTGTGTGGACAGATATCTGGTAAGCATTTGTTTGTTGCACAACACTGTATTGTCTGCTATAAGTGCTAACCAGCTGGTTAGCTTGCCAGCTAACTTACTCAGCTAATGTCAGATGACGTTGTGGTGATCCGCTTTTTATTTCTCCTCACAAGAAGCGCTCCAGGCAGAGCTTTCTCCACACAAAAAATGCTATGTGCGAACACAGCCTAATCAAGGTTACATTAGAACACCTGTGAAGCGGAGTGATACATACAGTACAGCGACCCAGTGCTGTTATACTGTATATCAGCACTCATGGAATGCCTCTTGTCCAATCAAATTGCTGGACCGGAACTAACTGTTGTATAATGATGATTCAGTAACTTTTAAGGTGGATTGGAACAATTTCAGCATCAGTCTAAACCCTGCTGTGGTTGGCTGATTGAATTTCAGGATCAGTGAATGGCAAGCTAAGATCAACCAACTGCAGATGTTCTACTACTTTGATGAAGTATGACCTTCAGTGGTGACAATTGTGAATCACCTCAAACCCAAGAAAATGTGAATTAGAGAAAACAGTTGTCATGCGAAACCTTGTGAGTGATAAGCAGAACCACAAGTCTCTTATATTTTTACAACAGGTAACATATTTGCACCTCTACTGACATTTTTTAAGCTTTATACTACCTGTACTCTTGAGATTTCAAAATATTCCTATTTTTGACCTTGTATATACAGTATGTTCTGTATGTGTATATATGAATGTGGGTATGTATGTGTGTATGCATTTGATTGTCTGTTTATCTGTTTGCGTGTTTGTTTTTTATTTGTTTATTTTAAGTTTAAGTACTACTTTTGAGCAAAGTGTGCATTTTTAAATGCATGAATAAACACTACCGTTCATGTGCCTGTGTAAACACACATACAGTATGCAGACACGCATGTGTACACACACATACAGTGCACACACACACCAAAATAAATGTGAAGTGCACCCAGCCTCATTTGTCACCCATAGCATCTCTATTGTATGGCTAACGTCTATTTTGTGTGCTTATTATTCTCTCCCTCGTCCCCTTTTCCGCCGCACGCTCATTAGTATTGCTGTGCTGGCATTAATTTCAGTGGGGCTCTAATTTGTTTAGGCTGTAGGTAGGGCTTGTGGGAGATGGATTCAGCTGTCACATCACGGTAGTGGTGGCGTTAGTGATGTGTGCTGTCGCAGGGCTGATGTATGCACAGGGGCCAGCAGGCCAAGGCCCGGGGGCTGGCTGCCTCTGCTGCTGCGACGGACGACTGGCAGACAGCTCGTTAAGACTGGCCCGTCATCGCCGCGAGGTGAGAAGGACCGCAGCTTTGCAAGAGTGTCTTGCCACAACATCCAGATAGAATATCTTACAAGAGAGCTGCCCAAGAGGTAACGATACCACATCTATACAAACATTATGCTGTGCTGATGGAGGGCTGCTGGTCATTTTGCTGTATGGCAACTTTGTACTGCAGTCTTAACAGCCAGGCAGGAATAAAACGGATTCCATTTCATTTCCACAAATGAAATAATGAAGATATGCTCTTGTGCACTTGTGCCTGCATAGTATGTGTAAGTCCATGTGGTCCCTAACATTATTGAAATGATTTATAAAAGCTATGCAGGAATGAAAGTAAATGGCCAATATCATAATTTAGACCAATCATATCATAGCTAATCATAGCCAATCATATCTCCTGCTATAATAGGCTACATTAGCTAGAAGTTACTTTTCTGTGCCTACCTTATCCTAGGCCTACATATGCAATCTAACATTACAGCACAGGTAGGATCGGTAGCAAGTTAATTTCCACTGTTGAATATTACCTAAAGTCAAGGTAACTAACTAACTAAAAAAGCAATATGTCAGCACCCATAAACCCCTTATTTCTCAGCACTTTCTGCACCATTTTGAAAGGCATGGAAAATCAACAGGGGAGTGGGCGGGGCCAGATGATACCTTACTTCCATATAGTACAATAATTCCATGGCCTATATGCACTAATCGCAGCCAAACTTTTCATCACATAAGGTACATGAACACATGAACTACATTTTCTAGTCAATTTGAAAAGGTTAAAAAAAACATATTGAATATGTTTTTCATGTCATTAGTCTCAGCAGGTGTAACATAACATTCTTCTAAGTTCTGAAGTTTATAGAGACTAAATGGTGTGAACACAGAAAATGTTTTTCTTGCAGACAGAAGGTTTTATTATTAAGGCACCTATTGCACGCTCAGCCGTCCTGGTGGGGGATCCCTCATTGAATTACACCACCCAAGGTTTCTATCATTTTTGCTCCTCATCAGGTTTTCTTGGGAGTTTTCCTTGTCTTCACTGAGGGTCTAAGGTTGGTGCTGGTTAGGCTAGGCTGGGCTAGGAAGGTTAGGTAGGCTTGTTATGTATTTTAAACATGGTATTTTTTGAGTTTTATTTTGTTTGCATACTGTATTGCATCATTTGGTTTGTGATTGACTGTTGATTAGTTGGATCTAGCTAGGCTCATTCTCTGTAAATTCCTTTGTGACATGCTTTGTGGTGAAGGGCTATATAAATAAACATGACTTGACTTAACCATGCGTGAGGCTTTGCCAAGACATGAAAAACTCTGGCAACTGCAAGAGTGTGTGCATAGGGACAATCCATCTTATAACTAGAAGGCACTTGGAGAGCACAAACCTCTGCCAACGCTGAGCAATTTTACAACTTGCTGTTACACCCAAAGGCATCATTCCTATCACTTAAATATCACTTTAAGTTGAATTGATTTCTTGGCCCTGTAAACATGCCCTTAGGATTTAGAATCAATTCTCTATCTCCGTTAGTGTCATTGGCTATAAGGAGATAATTGTCTAATTGTGAAAATCCCAGATCTGGATCACCACCAAATTCTAATCAGTTGTTCCTTATCCAAAATACTATCTGCCCAACAAGTTTTATGAAAATCCACATATACGTTTTTGAGATATCCTGCTGACAGAGAGACAGACAAATGAACAGATCATAACCTCCTTGGCGGAGATAGAAAAAAATCACTTAATGGTGCACTTTATTCATTCCGTGTCACATGTTTCAAGGAAAGACAGCCACACAGGTAGAGACAGTATTCATGGCCACTGAATATCAGGGATTAGACAGAGGATACGAACCTGCAAGTGGAACTGGGATTACTGCACCTGTACTGTGTATCGCCACACAATGGCGTTTCTGGAAAGTGTGAGCCAACACGACTGTCTGAAAACGACCCCCATTTTTCCCAAACTTTTAACGGGTTTGCCTTGTCTCAAAATGGAAGGCAGCTTCCTTGAAGCCATTTATCTTCTCTAACCGTTTGCGAAGAGAACTAAATGAAGTCGATCACACTTCTCTTGCTGAACTCACCCTCTGACTCACCAGCAGCTCCAGCAGCACCAAATCCACCTACACCGCCCTCTCACCAGTCTGGAAGGGGTGAGTCATGTAGTGAAGCGAGAGTGATTTACCATAGTGGAATATATAAACACGTCTCTGTCAGTACACACACACACTCGGCTGTGACGACATCACAGCCTTTTGATGACTGTTGCTCCAGGCTTCCCCTGAAGGCTGGGCTTCACTGGCACTCACAATTGGCAGGGGTAAGCAATGCCTCTGGCTGAAATATTCACTTGATATGTCCTCATCCTTTGGGGACATTTCCAGGATCCCCCAGCTTTGCCCAACACTTTTTGGTTCTTAGGCTCTTTCTCACAGTTCTTCATTCAGCTGTGACCGGAGAACCAGTAACCTCACTTGGGAGAAATCACATGTGCTGAGGTAATTTTATATCAGTTCCACCATTGTTCAGACACACACACACACACGCACGCACGCACGCACACACACACACACACACACACACACACACACACACACACATATATATACATGTATATATATATATATATATATAAGTTTATATGGCTGTGTTTCATTACCCCAATCAGTGTTTTCATTAGAAGTGAACACCAGGAACTGAGATTCTGGGAATTCCTTTCTGTATCATCTCCATTTTCCTCTATTGAGTAAATTGGATGTAATTAAACATAGCATCCACAACAATCTGTTTACTGTAATACTAGAGTATCATGCCACTCTGAAAATAAAAATTGAACAACAAAATGTAAGTAAAAAATGTGCTGGCATCTCCAATGTAAAACTGTCAAACCCATTGGTGCTCTGCTGCTGCACGTTAAATAAGCCGGTGACACATATTTGATTTTGCTTCCCGCTCCAGGTTTATGCTCAACCTTATGATTTTCAGCTTTTACTGAGAAATAAATGCCACTGACTGCAATCTCAGGTATACTTTTTCTTTCCAACGCTCACTGCCTTGCCATTACAGAGGTTGTTAAAACGTCCAGCAAACTACTAGTAATGTTCTTTCTACACATAATAAGCTCCCGCATTAGGTTTTTCTTATTTTGCTCCTGAGATTTTCTCCTAATCAATGTGCAGTCTGTCACTGTATTGGTGGTGTCCACTTTGCTGTTGTGAAGGCAATTTACCACATTTAATTGCACTGCAGATTTAACCAGCTGCCCTTGATATTGGAATCTGCATGTTTTCCAGTTAACTAAAGGAAAAATAGGCTATGTGAAGGGTGTGCTATTCAAAACAATCACAAACTACTCAACCTTGTTACAACCTAATCAAGCCTCTCAGCAAATATGCATCAGTTATTAAAATACTTTATTTATAATGAAGATTGACCTAGGACCTACTCAATCACACTCCATTATCACCCATCCACACACTTTTCGTTAAACTCATTTATAATAATCACAAAACATTTCAGCTGCAATATAATAAATGAGATTAGATATGTTTTGTTGTTCTGTATGCTTAACTTGTTATTCTCGTCACACAGCAGTCATAATAGTATCCAAGACGGTGAACAGATGACTCGTAAAATCTCTCCACTCCAAAGCTTTTGTCATCTCAGTGAGTGGTGTTTCTAAAAGATTAGAAGTGTTGTTTGTATCCACAACTGAGAAAAAACATTTACACTTGCATTATTTGCCAAAACACTCACAGCTGGCAAGAATGTAACTAGCTCTAAGCGAGTATTCACTTGTGTCTACTGTGTGTGTGTGTGTGTGTGTGTGTGTGT
Source organism: Centroberyx affinis (assembly GCF_046629955.1). Classification (NCBI taxonomy): domain Eukaryota; kingdom Metazoa; phylum Chordata; class Actinopteri; order Beryciformes; family Berycidae; genus Centroberyx; species Centroberyx affinis. The sequence goes on along the minus strand of NW_027281475.1, from coordinate 554,196 downwards.
GTGTGTGTGTGTGTGTGTGTGTGTGTGTGTGTGTGTGTGTGTGTGTGTGTGTGTTCACTGTATTTTTCCTTGATACTCTATTGATCCCCAAAGAAGACATTTCCGCTCACCCCCTCTGGGAGGTCAGAGTGCAGAGGCTTGAATGTTGAATGCTTGTTGTCATGGGGGCTTGAACCCACAGCTTCTGGTTAAAGGATGGTCTACAGACTCACTACACTTCCCTGCTGCCCCTACATGTTCAGCACTAATCATTTGCTTTCTACCAAAGGTGGAATTAGGGAAATGTATTAGGCTGTAAGTAAAGGAGACACTACATGTCATTCATAAAGCTCCCAAGCAGGCTTTTTATCCATCCATGTTGGCTCTCTTCCCTTCATGGTCTCGAAAATCTTCTGTTGCCTTAATAAATAATAGCAGGTACTGAATGAAAGCTGAAATTAGTTTCACTGGCAACATTCCCTCTCTTAAAGTTAATTCAATATCATTTAACATCATGTGTCCCAGCACAAATAAAACAAACAATAACGTGTTTGCAATATAAAAGACAGGTTTTCACTGAAAGAAGCCCAGCTCCTCATGACAAGAGAACAAATACTGTTAACAGCAGCCCAGTTGATGCAGTGTAGGATACACAATAAGATACATAGTCTGAGAAATAATAAATACTTAATTAAGTTTGAAATGAAACAATGTACAATGCACTGTCTGTTAAGGCAGTCGGTTAACAGTTAAACATACATTAGTAGAGGGATAGTCAAATGTCTCATTTACTCTTTACACGTATTATATAACATATTATACTTGTTATTATAATAGATAGTCATTATTATTACACAATCAGAGAAAGCATTGCATTTGCATACAGGGTCTTCTTCGTTTCACTAATGCCAGTGTGCCACATACTTAAGCCTCAGTTGCTGTTGTGCCAGCTATTTCTGGAGAAAACAACCACAGGAGGTAGACATACTGTTTATGGATGCACAGCTTACTTCTTATATGCAAAGGGGACAGCATATTGAACAATAGCATTGTCACCAAAACCAGCCAAATCCTCCATAATACACACCGTGAGCTTTTCCTTATACAGTGAAAATGATAGTTGAATGGGTGGTAGCTGCACAAACCCCAATCATACATTCATATATTGCAAATCATGTTCAATCAGGGAAGCTATTTTAGAATGAATGAACTACTGCTCTAATTACTTGCATTTAAGTCAAGTGTATGCTTGACTAAAAGCACTAATTAAAACTTAAGCATCTGTCACAAGTGTTGCAAATGCAGGACATCTTCAACATAGTTGTGATGCTGCTTTACTTTTTCTTCACTAATGACACCTTTGTTTATCTACTGAGAGTGAGACATAAGGTAGGGTGGGAAAAAGGTGTGTGCGTGTGTGTGTATGTGTGTGTGTGTGTGTGTGTGTGTGTGTACCCATTTAGTGTCTTGCATTTCCACAGTACATATTGTACAATGCTGTTGATACAGCCTTAAACCCTGAGAATAAATAGAACTAAATTGAAATTGAATACATTTAATTAAACATTTGTCACTTCTTTTGATAAGCGGTCTGATGAACTCTGTTGGATAATGTAGCAATGTTAAGTTGCTGCATAGGAAACGTAGCAAACTGTCTAGCAGCATATACCAGCTCCGTGTCGCCTCTCAGCCCTTTTGTGTACTTCAGATCATGCCATTTTTAAACGGGTCTTGCCTGGCGTTTGTTTGGCTTCGCTGTTCTTTTGTTTATTAGTGCTTTGCACCACTGTTGTTGCTATGACTTCCCTGTAGGGATGCCCCGAGTCCTGATCCAATGCTTTTGTCATTACATCTATATCTATATCTATATCTATATCTATATATATATATATATATATATATATACAGATATAGATACAGATATATATATATAGATATGTATTTATATTTTTTTAAACAATTAAACATTTGTGTGCTACAAGCATCACTCTGCTGGATCAGTAAAACCAAACTAAGTTAGGAAAGATAAACTTAATACTCAAGTTACATAACTGCATTAAAAATAAATAGCCTACAGCCTACTGCAACTTTAATAGTATTTGTCATTGGTATTATGTTCAAAACAAAGTACAGAAATAAATACCTTTGCATTAGACTAACCACCATATGCCATCATCTAGCCTATTTACTTCACTATTTACTAGCCTGTGCCCGTAGATCCCTGTCCCACTGAAGACCCTAACCTTTTTGTGTGATATCTTCTCCTGGTCGCAGTCAAATATTTTACAAGACTGGTCTGCATTGCTAATAGCTTTAAGTATGACTTCCATTGGCTTAGCGCACTTTCAAACAAAAAGATATTTGAAAACATAAATTAAACTTCCTTTATAGTCGGCGCCATCTTTAACAGCTAATCAGTGTAAACAAGTGCTTGTGCCTATCTTGTGTCACTTAGCAACAAAGCAGTAGTGATTGTGTGTGAAAGGGTACAAACTGGCAGATTGAGGGTTGCTAAAAGTTAAGGTGCTTGCTAAAGGTGATAAAGGCTGTTTATGGCACATACATTTTTTACCACAATCGGTGTAAATGGAGGAACGGGAGAGCAAATAAATAAATGGATTGGGATTTGATCAGGTATCATGTTGCCAATACCGATCAAACAAAATAAGCCTATTAATCCTATTAATATATTGTTATTTTAATGTGAAAAACGTTGCATATAACAGCTTTAAGTCAGAATAAAATCCAATGACATTGCAGTTTCACAACTCTGTAAAACAATTTATTCAGGTTGAAGTCAGAAAATCTGCAGTCTCATTTGATTCACTTTTGATGCCAATGCGCTACAACTGTTGAGAACAAGAATTGAACCCCAATTGAACTGTTTAGGATCTGTTTTCTTGGCACACCTGGGTCCTCCATCGCCATGCCTCTCCAGTCTCCACAGCCTCAGCTATCATGACTATAGTTCTCATGCATATCACATCCTAATTGAATCCACCCTGAGCTGATGGAATCTAACAAAATGTGGTGTGCTTTGATAGCAATCCAGATGTTTTTGTGTGTAAATGAGCAATTCCGAAAATCTCATTTGGCTAGTAACAATGGCTACTTTGTTCGGCTTTCCTTTTAAGACAATGATACATTTGTATGTTGTGGCATGTATTGTTCTTATCTGGCATATATACTGTATATACGCCCCCTTTACATTTGTCTCTACACACTTAAATTGATCGTGTTTTTTTTTTTATTATTAGATTTTCCAATGATCTTTTTTAACAAGACTTGTACTTGTTGTGCAGCACAAGAAAACCTTTATTTCTGAAAAAACATTGGCACAATCTCTTTTACCACAGGTATGTCTATTAAAATGCTCTCGTTGTGCCTGAATGTCCCAATTAGAACTAAGAGGGAAAAACAAGCAGTTCAAAGAAAAGATAGATAGGTCTTAAAAAGATTGGTGTCACGCCTCCCCACTTTAATGTTGCAGCCTTTAGGATATTTAAACCTGCTGCAAACCATGTTGACTTTGGGGATGATGCTGGCCAGAAGACGTCACAGCTCCTGGGGAGCGAGCCTGCGGGCTCGGTTTCTGATGGAAGAGATAAAGGAGCACCCTATTGCTCCCTGGGATGTGAATAGCGTGAAGGGGGAGAAGAGCCCTCTTATCAACGGCTGTGACTCAATAGGGCTTTTTCCTAGTGGAAACATTAAGGATTTTCCTGTGATGAATGAAAGCAACAATGGAAGTGAGATAGACAGGAGTCAGGGTGAACTGGTCTCGGATGACCTCAAAGAAGAGGTCTCCATAGGAGATAGTAACAAAGAAACAGTATCAGACAGTGAAGGAAAAGGTGCAGCTTCAGTGACAGAGACAGATACAGTAGAAGCAGAGTTGACCGAGAATTCCATCTCCGAGAGCGAGATGAACGAGGACGGCAGCTCTGACGAGGGAACGGCGAAGAGTGAAGTGAAACAAGTTGAGGAGGAAGAAATCGTTAAAAAAGAAGAAAGCATTAAAAAGGATTGCTGTCCATGTGGTACAAGTAAAAATCTATATGCAATCCATATACTGCGTTGTATTTCTGAGTATTGGAAGTATATAGACATCAACTGTAACCACACAAAACAAATAGTAACATACTTGCTCCTGATCTCTCTCTCTCCCTCTGTTTCTCTCAGAATGCTCCGGACCACTGGGCATGGAGGGTGGTATCATCTCCAACCAGCAGATAACAGCCTCCTCCACCCACCGCGCCCTGTTCGGCTTGCAGAAGTGGTACCCGTACTTTGCACGGCTCAACAAGAAGGGCCTGGTCAATGCCTGGACAGCTGCCGAAAACGACAGATGGCCGTGGATCCAGGTAAAGCACAGTCACAGGACAGGCGACACACGAAGCCGGGCCAGGTCCAGACACAGATGAATGTAGACACAGGCACAGTCTTAATCACAGATGCTCTTTGTTTTGTTGTTTGCTATTGATTTAAAATGTTATTTTTTTTGTTTTACATTTTTCAGTTGCCTGCTATATACCATCATTCAGTCATAGTTGACGGTTTGTTGATTCTGAGAATGTGCCTTTTGAGTCTATTTTACTAAGTTGTCAGATTTTACTGTTAATTACTGACGCAGTTGATTTGATGGCTCGCTACTGATTCATTTTAGAGGGCAATTAAAAGTGTAAGCTGAGGGTAGAACAGATGCTAGGTCTAGTCAAGTGTGAGGAACCAGCGTAACAGGGCTCAGCTATTTTCAGCTAGTGCCTGCTGCGTCTCGCTCTGTGGCAGTGATTTCCTAACAGTTATTCTTTACTCAACTGTGCCATCTCCTATGTTTTGATGTGCAGTTGTGGTGTCATTTCAGGCATTTCACTGCTGGCGGTCACAACTGCATGGGCACATTTTGTGTAATTAATGAGTTTGGCAATAGAGGTACCTTGGTAACACAATTAGAGTGAGCTGGAATGTGATTAATTGATGCATCACTGCTTTTCCTTTGTCATTCCATGCTGAAATTTGATGTGCAATTTGCTATGCTGTCTCTACATATTTCCACTAATAAAAATAATAATAATAATTGTTATAGTACATAAAAAAGATGGACTTAAGCTCAGCAATTCTATGCCTCTTTTTGTCCTTTTGTAAATGCCCCAGAGTATTTCCCTGAGCGCCTACATCTAAACCAGTCGCTCAGGGCAGTAAAATGAAATGAGTTATATGTCCACAGACCAGCAACTATCCTCTTAGCCTTTGTGAAGTTAACCTTCAGAAAAATCCATCAGTTGGTGCTTCAAGTGAAAGAGCAATAGACAGACAGACAGACAGACAGACAGACAGATAGACAGACAGATAGATAGATAGATAGATAGATAGATAGATAGATAGATAGATAGACTGTTTGGTTTTTAGTTGCAGTTTTGAACATATGCGAGCCTGTCCAGACTCATATGTAACTATAGCAACAGCAGAACCATTGCAACCAGTCTCAACATCAACAACAGACACGACCCACAGACCCACAAGAGTCTATTGTTGTCTTTTGCCTGGGATTGTATTTTTCTTTTGAAATAATATTGCATCAAAACATACCAGACACACAAACTGCAGCAGCAACAGTTAGCGAACGCAATATTGATCGGCCTTTTCTTGTCAGCTCATAGCGTGATTAGTGCTTGTATTTCTTCCGATTCCCATTGTTGCCATGTTTTGTTGTTGTTTTTCATTGTTTGTTTTGTCTCTTTCTCTCTCTGGCCACTTTTATTCTGTTGGTTTACACCAACTAGGTATTTAAAAATGGTTGTAGTAGCTGATCGTTGCCCTGTGCGTTGCTTGTGTGTTACTTGCGTGAAGAGGAGAATGCTGCCAGCACCTTTTGAAAGTGGGCTGGTGCCAGACACCTAAGGGTGTTGTTTCATCACATTCTGACTGTGCCTTAATCGTACTGAAATGTTAACAAATAGGATAAAAAAAACACACTATACTGGTTCAGTATGGCACAGTAGTGCAGTGGAAAGCATAATGGAGAGAGTGAAAGTGAACCAAAAAATCAACAGAATAGAAAGACAGGGCAAAAATGAAAAAAAAAAAAAACATGTTCAGTGTGAGAGAGAGAGAGAGAGAGAGAGAGAGAGTGCCAAAGAAACAGCAAACATGAGTGAGAGGAAAGAAGCCTGGCACACAGACAGTGTAAGGAGAATGGGACATAAAACATTCAGGCGGTTTGTTTGACTTTAATGATGCCACGTGGGATGTTGCACCGGATGCTGGAGGCATTGTGTGTTTCTAGAGAGGGCCTGGGTAATTGGGACGTGAATACAGAGGTGTACAGTTATGTCAGTGCTTTGGGATTATGCTAAGGAGCTGGTGTGCTTTTGTAGCGTAGTGTAGTGTAGTGAGTGTGTTTGTGATGTGGAACAGGCTATACTGGCACATGACAAACCTAGACTAGTGTGGTACTAGAGCTGTCTGGCTATTTGTAATGTTTTTTTGTTTTTTTCCCCTGGTACAGTGTGTAACTCTGTATGCCAGCCACTCCCAGCTCAGCTCTACCCCTAGACCCCAGCAAATGAATCAAACATAGCACAACATACTTTGAATAATACATCACAGAGCTGCTTTACAACTAGTGTAGACAAAGCGTGTAGGTGTGTGAGTATGTGTGTGTTTGTGTCTTTATGCTGATTTGCTTGTTTGTGTATGTGTTTGTATGTTTATTTGTTTATATGTATGTGTATGTGTATGTGTGTGTGTGTGTGTGTGTGTGTGTGAGAGAGAGAGAGTGCACGTGTGTCCATGTGCGCTCACTAGTGTTCACACATCTATGCATTGTCAGAATATCAGTTTCCCTCAGCCTCTCCACAGCTAGCTCACACATAAAATTGCATTTGAACACTCCAGGGAAATATGCTGCTGGTCTGACCAATATCAGCAAAATAGCTCTGGTGGTCTGTGTTGAATGGGACATGAGACAAATGAAAGCACTTTTCAAGACTAAAAGGGCCTATACATAATTAAATGGAAGCAAAACAGTTAATCACTTAATATTCAGTTATAAATCACTGATGATTATCCATGTATCTCTTCATATTTACTTAGATATATTAAAAAAAAATCCCTGCTTGGACTCATGGGGACTGCTTTGTCTCTGTCTGAGAACTTTCCCCTTTTCATACCATTGTAATCTTTTTTATTGAGTTTTAACATTCAACTTTATAGTCATGTGGTTGAGAGATAACTCTGAGAATTGCCTGTTCATTGCAGTTTATCTTAATTACATCAAGACTATAATCACCTTCATATGATTTATAAACGAATAAAGCCTCTGGATACATACACTGCCATGAAAAAAGTATTTGTCCCCCGTCTGGTTATAGTTTTATACTGGATGTTATCAGATTTTCAACCAAAGCTATTATTAGATAAAAGTGAGTCTGAGTGAACAAACCACACAAATCCCGTGCTTCAGCTCACAGACAGATGGCCTGACATCCTCCTGTAGAATTTGTGATACAGTACAGAGCCAAGTTCATGATTCCTTCAGTGGTCCTCCAGGACCTGATGCAGCAAAGCATCCACCACCGTGTTTGACTGCTGGTGTGAGGTTCTCAATATGGACCACAGCCATAACGTGCACATGTTGCCCAAACAGTTCCACTTTTGGCTCATCGGTCCATTGAACATTGTTGCAGAACTCCTGAGGATTATCCAGGTGCTTTTCGGCAAACTTGAAGCAAGTGTTCATCTTTTTTTCTTAGTGAGTCGGGGTTTCCGCCTTGCTCCTCTACCGTGAATCCCATTTTTCCCCAGTGTCTCTCTAATGGTGCAGTCATACACACTGAGCCTAGCTGAGGGAGGAGAGGCCTGCAGATCCCTGCCTATTATTCTTGGGTTTTTGTGACTCCCCGGATGATTGTATGTCTTGCTCTTGGAGAGATATTGGCAGGTCACTCTTAGGAAGATTCACTACTGTCCCAAACTTTACAACATATAAAACATATTTTTGACTTGTTACTTAGACCCCCAAAGCCCTGGGAATGGCTTTGGAACCTTTTCCAGATTGAAAGGTTCAGGAACAGTTTTGACTGTCATACTATGTGCCTCTAGAACTTGTGTCCTGATGGTAAGAGCCAACGTTTGTTAGATCTATATTGGACAGGGCTGGCCCAAAACCAAAGTATTCAAACAACTGTCCCAACTCAAGCTTTGGCAATGGATCCCGATTTCTCACACTTCCTGAATTCTGAGCGTCATCAACAAAGAAATGCCTGTAGTCAAGTATAGGGAATGATATATTCATTTTGATACAATTTATTTTCAAGTCATTTTGTGATCAGAACTCTTAAAATGCGATGGGAGGACACAACTACTTGCTTGATTTTTGGTTGACACTGCAATGTTTCAGCGTTCATCACTCACTGCATTTCTGTTAGGCTGCGTTCACACAGCGTTTTTTTGTATGGAAAAAGCGCTGCCTGGAGCGCTTTTTGTGAGGAGAAATAAAAAGCGGATCACGATAACACCATCTGGTTAGCACTTCTAGCAGATAATACAGTGTTGTGCAACAAGCAAAGGCTTACCAGATCTTCCCAATTGTATGATCGCAGACTGCCTCTTTATGATTGGTGTTGCCGTAACGGAAATTCACTTATGACCAATTTCTCCACAGGCACTTTCTCCATCTTTGTTGTTGTTATGGAAAACGCCCTCTCCTTCAATGTGATTGGCTGGCTTAGAAAAAAGTGGTTCACGTCACCCGGCTCTTTTCTGAAAAGCTGAACTTTTCTCAACTTTTGAAAGTGCTCCGCTCCACCAAAAAAGCCGCCAGGCGCAACACTTTTTCGGGACCGGCCACCTTTTGAGCAGCTTGCAGCTGCTCCCTATATGTTTTAATGTAAAGAAGGCTGTAGCAGTTGGGAATGTGTGAACAAGCCCTTAATGGCTCAACTACACCTTTTGCGTTTCTGTTCCGTCCATTTGTGTCGGAAAGGTCAGATCAGTATTACTGTTTCACACCTTAAGCTCACATGTTTGATTACCTTGCACAGCAAACACCAAACAAATGACAGAAGAACCTAACTTTGATGGCATTTTTTGTTTCTCAGTAGCCACTGCTAGGACCCTTTGTTCTTTTTTTTGTTTTGTTTTTTTATCCTGATACTCTTTAATTACAAAACAGTAAATAAAAGTAACAGTAACAAGGTAAAACAAAAAAAGATACAAAATGAACAAGAGTAAAATAAAAAGTCAGAGAGAAACAAAACTAGGGTTACATGAAAAAAATATTAACATGATATTCATCAATAGGCTATTCACTGGTTGGTTTAGACCAGTAGTTCTCAACCTTTAAAAGCAATGGCACACCTTCATAAGACAAAGAAATCTACTACATGCCAACAAGTTATTAACTGTGTGGAAATGTCACATATGTCACAGCCTAGGCATAATGCAATTTGGCATGCAGTTTGAGTTTAATTTTCTTTACATATGAACACAATCTTTTTTTTTTCTTTTTTTTTTATTATTGAGCAAAAACATGACATAAATCACCAGAAGACAAACAAACAATAAGAGAGAGGGAGAGAGAGAGAGAGAGAGAGAGAGAGAGAGTGAGAGTGAGATAGGGCTCTTTGGTCTGTGTAATCAACACACAGTATCTGTTCGGTTTATATGCTTTTGACAGGTCTGCTAACTTTGAAATTGTCAAGATGAATGTGTAGTACAGTATGTGCTGTTGAATTTCATTCAGTATTAAAAAGACAAAATGTCTCACCTCACAATGTCTAATGTTCCATTTTCTTGCTTGTTGTTATGGTGATATTGTATAACAGTTAGTAGTCTTAATATCAGAAAAGCAGCCTTATGACTGGAAGGTAGCCAGTCCAGATCCCTGCATGGCTGCAACTACAGCCCCAGGCTATTTCTGTAAATTAATGGGTTCTTGCCTGTTTAAATAAGGCTTAATGAACCCTGGAAAGCATTTATAGAGTATGGAAAAGTTATTTCTTCTTGTTCTGCAATGTTAGGCAGAGGGCTCTTAATTTCTGATATACAGTAATTAGATAATTTCAATCCCTTAGAACAGGAACTCGGTCTCAAATTTCACCAATGCTGAAATATGTATACTTAACATGAGGACATTTAACTGATATTTTAGTCACATTTCATAATTAAAAACTGCTTCTGATACTGCGATATGTTCATTAATATTCCTTTTCATCTTCTGTTTGAGAAAATGTCCTGTTTGTTTAGGTAGTTAAAAGTGCTACATGCAGAATTTGTCCATGAATAAATTATTATCACATTCATGTGAGACATTAGTATAATTACCGTAAACAAACGACACCAGCATTTACACAAAATTTTACATTGTGTGCCACCTTGTCGGGTAGCACGGGAAATCGTCTGGATTGCTTTACAGCACAAAGGGAGATTACTTTACGGCACAAAACGGGAAGAGGGCCGCTGTTCTTCCAGTGCAAACAGAACTTCAGGATTCAGAGTTTCTCTCAGTGTCAGATGGTTGAACAAGTGAAAGGTCGATGGAAAATCACTTCCAGCATGTTTATCCTCTTCAGTAAAATGAAACTGAAAATAAATGCTCACAGAACATCACCAGAGGGGGGACTGGGGGGGCAAGTAGCAACACCCTCTTTTTTTTTTTGACTGGAACCAACTGGGTCTATGGGAAAGGTGGTGTTCATTTTGAGTAACACTATCAGGAACAAGACAACCGGTATGAGATAGAGGCTGCCAATCATCTTGACTAATGGTCTCATTTGTTTTTGGTAATTATACCAAGATATCACAAATAGTTTGACAATGATATATTGATGTTTAAAAATGATAGAACCTTTAAAACGTGGATACTGTCACCATATGACAACGTGATACTTTAAAATGTCCTGTGTGAGTCAGTCGGTAAGTGAATTATAGATTTGATTTGAGTGCTAAACCGTAATCATACCGGATCAACAGTTTTAATACACCCCTATAATGACTGGCATTTAGTATACATAAGTAGTAGTTTTAGTCTTCTGTTGTTGTCTTATAACCTGAATGAGTTTTTTTTTTTTAGTTTTTTTTTTTTTTTCCTTACTCATAAAGGTCTTTAGGTAGGAATGAGGCTTCTGAATAAAAGGTTCTACATCAAAAAAGGTTCTAATTTGCATATTCTCAAAAAGAAAAGCTGAAGAACCTATAATTGTGCTCAGCTGACTCGCCACAATAGTTTGTCCTTACGTCCCACGTCAGGAACATGACAGGCATCTATTTGATTTTGACTGCTATGGATGTTGTAAATACATACTGCAGTCTTAGTGAATGACAGTGGCTATGTTTACATGCACAAAGTAACCCGGCTATTGACCATACTGCAGTTGAGGTCTTATTCAGGTTAAGCTGTGTACATTAACCCGCTACCCTACAATTAAGTATCTCTGTTGCTATGAATAAACCATTTAACAGAATATTCCTGTCCAGCTGTGGTGTCCCGCCCACAGACAGGTCAGCAAAAAAGTATGATAAAGGTCCAGCTGCCAGCTACCCCCTGTTTGACTGGGCAGCAGGCCGGCTTCTTTTAAAACACAGGATATAAATAGTAGTAGTACTATCGCCATCACTATGTATCACCATGTTTTTTGTTGACATAAAAATGTACCCATAGCACCATGGGAGTCTGAGTTTGCGCCATGTGAGTCTGAGTCTGATGGTGAAAACCAAAAGTGAAAGGAGTAAGACGTTTATATGCCACAGTAGCCTGTTTAATTTAACTTAGTTTAGAGTAAGCCAGGCATCTTAACCGGTTTCTCATAATCAGAGTATGAGCTTAAAGGATAAGACTGTTTTGCTTTTTGTTTGTTTGTTTGTTTGAGACACTTATCTACGTTGCCCCTCTCCTTTTACATTATTCCTGGTGGTGTCTGCAAGCGTAGATGGAGATATCAGAGCTTGTTTTCCTTTTGTCAGAAAAAGCGATTTGCTGCCATTCATTCTTGTATAGCATGGAAAACAACTTCCACAGACTTGAAATTTGCACAAGCTGGATTATCAGTCAAAGTAAACATGAAGCCTTAATTTGGTTTTGTGAAAGTTTCCGTTTCATTGTTATTTCACTGTGCCCGAGCTGATGTTTACATATCACTGCTGCATTATGTTGCGCTCTGCTTACTGCTGATCACCTCACACCCACAGGAGGAAATGGAAGTCTCATCCAGGAAATAATCCCTCAGAAACATGTCTCCTTACAACCTTTATTGCCACATCCATGCGTTTTTACTTAGGGTGTCTTTGTTAGCCGGGACAGCAGTTAATTTCAAGCTAGGTTTGACACTGTCAAGTTTGTATTTTAAAAAGAAAACGACACCTGTTTAACCAGATTACTTGAGTAACCAGGTTAAGAACAGAACTCTTGGTGCAAGTAAACGCAGCCAGTGTCAGTGCTACAGAAGACAGAATCAGCATGACTTAAAAGACCTGCCACATTACAGGCTTAAGATGCAGTTCCTACTCATTTGGTGCTGTTAATAGTTTGGCTGAGGCTCTGCCGTTTCAAAAGGCCACAGGGAAATCAAAGAAATGCTTGTCAAGAGGACCATTACTTTACTAATTGACCATTTTCAAATAATTGCTGTAGAAAAACAGGTCTGAACATATCATGGAGCTTCAAAACTGCAGACTCTGAGGGTGGGATATGAATTATAGCAGTCAGTTACAGCTTGTGGCCTGTCCTTACTGTAGACACTGTTCTTTAGACAGAAAGAGGTGAGATAACACAATTCAAAAGAGTGATATATGCTTTGTGTTGCAAATAATGCTATAGAATGCAGAAACCATTTGATGTAGAACTGCCTTTCTTGCAGAGGTGCATGCATTTTACCTAGAATCCTTCATACACATGATGGTGTATGAAAATAAAAAGCCAAGCCAAGTCCAAGTGTTTCAGAAAAATGAAAGGGGGGAAAGGGGAAAAGTTCATTTCAGAACTTTCTCCTCAAGAAATCTCTGTGAGCTTGCTTTTGCAAAAAGTCTCCAAGACAAAACAAAAAAGATCTAAGCGGCCATTCATGATGAAGAACCCTTTTAAAATGTTTTTATTTTACAACCTGTATTTTTCTCTATATACACAGAAATGTATGTTGTTAGGTACATCCAGACTGTCAGACAAACAGATTGAGATAGACAGAAACAGGCAATACAATATAGATAGACAGATGGCTGGATAATGACTGAAAGGTATAACCCACTTTGCAGCACACACACACACATACACACACACACACACACACATTTTCTCTCTCTCTCTGTCTCTCTCTCTCTTTCTGTCTCTCAAAGATATTCATATAGACTCATAACTGAAAGCCCCTATATGTAAAATATGTACCTCAATATATGATTCTCAAATTAATTTTGATAGCATAGTATAATGGCTATAGAGAAATTTGACCATCACGGTGAATTTTTTTTAATTCTTTGTGTTGCTCTCTATGTGTTTATTCTATTTGTCCCTGGGTACGATTCCTCACAAAATGTGCAGAATTGACTTACGGCATAAAGATAGAGCATCAACCAAGCATGTGGAAAATTACCGACATGCTTATCCCTATGTGTATGTGCCATTCTGCATGTTTTTGTGTGATTTGTCTCAAGGCAATTTCCCACAAACTGACAAATAAAGGTGTGTAGACAAAGGTCTATAGATGACAGATGTTGCCAATAATGCCTCCCTCAAACAAATAAATGCATCACTGTTGGGACTGAAGTGACAGAGGCGTGTTTGTGAGTGGTCATTAAAGATGTGAAGGATCACCCCAATTACCCAGGCAGTGGCCTTTTAGTGACAGTGCTTCTAATTAGCGAGAGAAGTATCTATCTCTATGGAGGAAATTGAGAGAAGCAAGAAATGCTGTGAATGATAAAGAGTGTGTAAGTGTGAGTCATTGCAGCTCTGAAACTCTTAAGAGGGGTCCTTGTGGATAATTGACTTGATATGTTGGTTTAAGTATGTAGAAAAAATAATTGAGTCATGTCTCTAGGAATGGAAATTGGAGCTGAAATCCACCCCGAAATCATTATAGACTATTCCAGTGATCTTTGACAGTCCAGACAAGATGGGTGAACATAAACAAGTCTTTTTCTTCTTCTGGATCCATAAGAGCCAGTACTGTAATCTATGGTTCTCAGGAGACACAGCTTAGAGCTGTTCCATTAACAGAAAAGGAGAGAGTGACTTTGTGGGCTCACATGAGCTTTTACACTCAAATATTTAATATGCAAATTGCCTGCACTGGAAAATGTGCTCATGTCCCCAGAAAACCATCCTGGATATGGTCACATTGTCCAGTTAGACTTCCAATCATTACTTTCCAAAGTATTAGAAAGAATTCTCTTGGATAGGCTTCAAGAAAACATAATAACCACTGACAATCAATTTGGTTTTAAAAATAAACACGGCACAGATTTGTGTATATATGCATTGAAGGAAGTTGTTAGTAAGTATAGAAGACATAACACTACAATATTTATGTGTTTCCTTGATGCGTCCAAAGCATTTGACCGAATTAATCATGGTAAATGATTTGTTGAACTACAAGAGCGAGGGGTCCCTCCATATTTGATAAGGATCTTGCATTTTTGGTATTCGCATCAAACCATGCAAGCTAGATGGAGTAAGAGTATATCTGCACCCTTCCTAGTGACCAATGGGGTCCGACAAGGTGGGATACTGTCACCTGTTCTCTTCAACCTTTATATGGATGATCTTTCTAAAAAGCTAAAAGAGTGTAAGACTGGATGTATAGTGGGGAATAGTCTTATTAACCATCTGGTGTACACTGATGACGCCCTATAGTGCTAGCTTACAGCAACTGCTTAGAGTCTGCTCAAGTTATGGTGTGCAGTATGACATTAAATTTAACTCTAAAAAGAGTGTTGTCGTGATTGCTAAAACCAAGGAGGATCAGAAGCAAAATTTTCCTACATTCAAAGTAAGAACAAAGTAAGATGTAAGAAGTAAGAAGGGTCATATCATCAGGAATGATTTATGTGATGACGACGATGTGCGCCAGTGTTGCAAACTGTATGCACAAAATTTCATGTGTACAGATGATGTTACAATAGCTCTTTTTAAAGCCTACTGTACTCCACTCTATACAGCCCACCTGTGGTGCAGTTATAGTAAAGCAAAAATGAGAAAGCTTCAGGTGGCAGTTAATGATGCATTCAGAATCTTGCTTAAGCTCCCAAGATGGACAAATGCAACTCATATGTTTGTGACTAGCAATGTTCCCACCTTTCATGCTGTGTTGAGGAATTTCATGTATAAATTTATGTGTCGGCTAATTGATTCAAAAAATGTAATCATAATGGCTTTAACTGAGCCTACACAATGTGACACAAGGTATTCCTCTTGTTTTTGGAAACATTGGAACAAATGTCTGTATGTGTTTTAATCACTTGTGGACTTGTGAACTGCCATGATCTCGTACAGATTTCTGTGCTGTTGTGTCCTCGTATTGTACTTTTTATATTTCTCTTTCTTTGCTGATATGGACCTATGTGTCTGAAATAAAGTTAAATTGAATTGCTAGTGGATCAGCTCCAGTGTCTGATGATGTCACCAGTAAGTCTGAGCTTTCTGGTTTCTAGCTTTAGGAAAGACTTGTGTATGATCACAAATATAGGGCACCATTTTCGGGAATCAATGGCGCATGGTGCAAATGTTTGGTAATTTCATGGCCAGCGGTGCACCTGCAGTGCAGTTGTGTGAGGTTAGGAGGAATACATTATCAGTAGGTGTAGTAGGGGCTGGTTTCATCATGACCAATCAAATCGCCTCTTTTCCTTCCCTTTAAACGCAGCGCTCTGCACCACACTGTTTCAATGTTTTGTTGGATTTGAAATTGGCCAACATTACAGCCACAAAAAGGGTTGGTAAGCGCACCATGCACTTCTGACCTGGTCTGAGCAGGTGGGCGGTGCAAGTGCAAATCCCACAAAAAATTCAAAAATCATAGGAGTAATTTACTTCTTTTTTTTGTGTGGATTTCCTTTTTTTTTAATTTATTTTTTTTACATTTTTTAACCATTCCAGGTTAATGGTCCTTCACTTTATACTCACTCAATACTGTATTACCGCTGCCCTTCTGTTCCTTAGCTATGGAACACTAAACAGCTGTGTTTTTATACTTTGACAGAGGGTGAACTAGATGAGCCGAAGTATTATATCTAAGAATGAAGCAGCATGGTGTGAATATGGTGCCGAAATAACCGATGAATAATTGTCATCACAGTTTATTTGCATTATCTTCTTTGTCAGAGACCATTACAGATGTGTTACAGTATAATGACACTAAAATTGCCTTGCGTTAATTTGGCCTACTTTTTGTCAGTATGAATATTCATTTTAGGAACAGGCTGTGTGTGTGTGTGTGTGTGTGTGTGTGTGTGTGCGTGTGTGTGTGTGTGTCGCCCAGCACAGCGCCGCTCCTTAGTCA
Source organism: Centroberyx affinis (assembly GCF_046629955.1). Lineage (NCBI taxonomy): Eukaryota > Metazoa > Chordata > Actinopteri > Beryciformes > Berycidae > Centroberyx > Centroberyx affinis. The sequence goes on along the minus strand of NW_027281475.1, from coordinate 537,727 downwards.
CCACAGGCTTCACAATATTACAGTGAAGTGAGCTGTCTTCATGTGGAGCTATTCAAAATAATAATCCTCTGAATCCGCTCTCATTCTTTAAACAAGCACACTACATTTTCTCTCTCAAGTTCACCAGTAATATACCAGGGTGAGAAAGTCCATTTGCATTGGATATTTGCACATTTTTAAGGGCCAACGGAGGAAATTTACAATCTGGCAACTGTAAATTTACACTTGTGACTATGTAATACTTTAGTGTCCTGAAATGTAAACACAAAAACATGCATTAAACGTAGTTGCTCCAATGATAGCAAAATCTCCAAACATAATGAAGTGTCAGCATAAGACCTTCAAAGTAAATGATCGCCCATGTTCAGTTCAAACTGTTGTTATCTTGAGAGTGTAAAATTGTTCTCAATCGAGTGGCATGGATAAAGCACTAAAAGGTGTGTTTTGGATCTTGCTGAAGTGGATACAATGGGGTACTCTATAAGAGTGCGCCGTCATTGAAAACCATGACAAAGCACACTTACATTCAGGCATCCACAGAGTTCCGACACTGATGAGCGTGCTTTGTGTGCGCTAAGCGGGCGCTATCTAAGCATTCATCACATTCCTCTTCCTCACATCACCCTCTTCCCCCTGGCTCTCTGAGGCGCTTTACATCGGCAGCGTATTGACAGTCCGCACGGGGCTGACAGACTGGATCTGGAGCATGAGGATTGATTAAATGTTCCATTCGATCACAGGCTTTCTGAATAAGATGGATGGCCCTGACAGAAACGATACAAGGGGGGTGAACTGATCCCCATGACTTGCACGTGCACACTGCCATCCCCTCCCGTGCGCCCACGTGCGCGCGCACACACACACACACATTCATATTATCTCAGAATAAAGAAGTAATTTCTTTGGTTTTTGCCTTTTTTTTCTTCCACAGATAAACCTGCAGAGGAGAATGAGGGTCACAGGCCTAATTACCCAGGGTGCAAAGCGTATCGGCAGCCCAGAGTACGTCAAGTCTTACAAAGTAGCCTCCAGTGACGACGGGAAGACCTGGAGAACATACAAAGTCAAGGGCACAGATGAGGATATGGTGAGGCGCACACATGTGGGCATACACACACACAGACACACACACACACACACTCATTATGTCTCTCTACTCTTTCCTTTTTGGCCTCTCTCTCGGTCACACATGAACAAACATGCACACACACACACACATGTGCGCACACACACAGCAACTGGAGACTGCGCGCTCAGTCAAGGGCAGGGTGGAGGACATGATGAGATGGCTTTTTAATTAGCTAGCACACACCGGGCCCATCTTTCTGCCCCTTACCCCCCTCCACTTTTATGACTTCTAGATTGAATTTTTATACTATTTGGGGATAAACGGCCACCAAATAGGCCACCAAGCATTCTATCATTTCTGACAGCAAACCACGGCTGTCCTCCATTTGGCCGAGCTCCGAATGACCCCGACCTCCAAACTTCCGCTCAGATGTATTCCCCGGATCAATGACTCTGCACAAGGATCTTGGACTTGTGATCTCTATTTATTTTCTTGTCTCTTGTGCATTTTTTTTTTTTTTAGTTTGTTGTTATACTAGTTATACAAAAGGGACATGCAGAAAGCGGGAATGCGTGTGTCTGAGTGTGTACAGTTGTTTTTTTGGAAATTGAAGTTATGACTGCAACAGTGGACAGGAGCAAATACCTGTAAGACCTGCCAGAGTGTTTGAAGTAATCACACTTCCTGACCCCTGATCTATGAGGCCCCGCCTGTAAGGTTTTTTTTTGTTGTTTTTTTATGTGGTTGACCTATTGCCATCCAGTGACAGCTCCTATTGCCTGTATTCCATAAAACACTCTCTCTCTCTCTCACTCACTCACTCACACACACACACACACACACACACACACACACACACACACACACACTCACTCACTCACATCAGACAGTCCTGTCAGACACTATCTCAGGTCATTTGGATAAAACACTCCAGAAGGTATAGCTATATAATTGGACCACTAATTTAAAACACACCAGTGTGCGTATAAATTATGGACTCAAATGGTGCGAGAAATTGTCTATTTTTCCCTGTAATTCTAGCTCATTGACCTTGAATGACAGCAATTTGTTGAGTGTGGAGTAGACACTAGAGACAGCGTCAGAACTGATCTGCTCTTCTATCCTGTCCACCCCCCCCCCCCCCCTCCCTCCACCATTCCCTCCACCTCCACCTCCCTCCCATGTGCTGTTATGTCATCTCCTGCACCAGATTTTCAGAGGAAATGTCGATAACAATGCTCCATCGGCGAACTCCTTCACCCCTCCTATTGAGGCCCAGTATGTGCGTATCTACCCCCAAGTCTGCAGGAGGCACTGCACTTTGCGCATGGAGCTGCTGGGATGTGAGCTAACAGGTGGGTCACCATGAGTGTGTGAGTTGTCAGAAGTCTGAGAGTTGTCTTGAGTCCACGAGTTGTCTTTCTGTTTCATCCACACACAACTAAATATATGTTGTGATATGGTTTGAAAAATACAGTGTGCCTCCTTCCCAGTTGTATTATACTCTATTTGTTATATTGATTATGCAATAACAACATAGAGAATGTACTTATTGTGTTGAGGTTGTATAGTCAGGGAGGTTAGAAGAAATGCCGTTACAATCTGCATTGTTTTGTTTGCGCCAGGCTGCTCTGAGCCAATGGGAATGAAGTCGGGCCACATCCAGGACTACCAGGTGACGGCCTCCAGCATCTTCAGGACGCTGAACATGGACATGTTCACTTGGGAGCCAGGCAAGGCCCGGCTGGACAAGCAGGGCAAGGTCAACGCTTGGACAGCTGGACACAGTGACCAGTCGCAGTGGCTACAGGTAGGAGGTTGTCTGTGGGCGAATCAGTGAGCGAGATTTGACTTGATGCATGAAGAGACTACTTGAGACTTGACTTGAAAATCTTTCTAAAGTCTTGACAAAAGATCTTGTGTTTGTGTAAATGACTTAGATTGAAAGTTATGAGATTTGTTCCACCAGACAGCATAATTTAAAATCTGTTTTCTGAATTTGTATGCAATGATTGAATTTATTGACACTGATTATGGAAATCAAACTCATGATGCTCTTACCAAGTTTTTATACTATAAAAACGATATTGGATTGAAAAGTCCTAGATATTTTGTTTTCTTTAAGAGACTAAATTGATACTGGACTTTTGTTTTGTTCTGAGTTGACTTGGTGTTCTACATTTAGACTTGAGACTTGACAATAATGACATGGACTTGACTTGGTAATCTACATTTAGACTTAAGACTTGATTTGAGACTGACATGGGACTCATTGTAATGATGTGAAAGCAGTAATGCAATGGCAATGGATTTCAACTATTTTATGTAGAAAATACTTCATTGATGTGTACAGTGACGTCGCTGAATATAACTATTGCTTAAAAACTTTACTTAGAATCTACCTCTTAGTGCCATTGTTCACCAAAAACAGTCACTTTTTTTTTTCATACCAGCCTTTTGAAAGCAACCACCCACACTGCTTCAACTGCTGGATGTGTTCAGCTGTTATCTTTGGCTACAGCTCAGGCTTTCAATCTCAGTGCAACCAGTCACCAATCCATTTGTTTTCATTACAGTAACTGATGGCTGAAAATGTGTCCTCAAAGGGACAATACACAAGTCTAAGTGAACGCTTATATTCCAGTGTGACTGCTGAACAATTAGTGTGATTTGATCTTGAGTGTATGTGAGATTGCTAGAGGACAAGCGAGGTTAAGGTGCATATCAATCAGACTCAATCATGCCCAATTATACCCTCACATATACCCTCACATATTGGATTTTTCTTTTTTTGAGCCAGTAAATGCTGCTTCTAGAATGACAAATCATTTCTCACTTCAAGCTGTAAAACAGATAGAAGATGTGGATGAATCGAAGATGCAAGTGATTTCTTTGCTTTCTTGGCCTTTCAACTTCACTCTGTCCCTGCATGCCGCTTCCCTAGCAGTGACACAGTTAGTGCTCTATAGTCACACTGGCTTGTCTGGCCGTTATTAGATTGGTGGGGTCTTGAGTCAGATATGTTTTTTTATTACGCTGAAAGCCTTTTGCTGAGGATGAGGGTATGCAGGGTTGTGTGTTGGAGGAGACAGGTATTTAAGCAGGCCCCATCCAGGCCATGGAGCTCAGCTAAGCAAAATTGATTGCTGTGGGTAGAGGAAAACTTGTGGTCTCATATTACATGCTGTGCCGGCAGGAGAAGGAAGATGCTATACAGATGCAGTGAGAAAATCAATGGCTTCCACTGCCAAAGACCTCCTCTGTACACACAGGCCTATACTATATCTGGTGTTTGAAAAGTAGACAGTATGACTTATATAGAGTGCTTCACTGCTCTCCATCTTTACTGTGCTACAGTTGTTGTAATTGAGCCATGTCCTAATATGTGGTGATGGTATTATACACATTTGTTAAACTCCCACACTCAGCATCTTCTTCACATTGGTTGCCATGGCAAATAATTGATCCTCAATGACATTACTGAATGACTTTAAACCTGATAGATTCATGGAATTAATCAGACTTAATGACAAATTAAGTATTCCAATTAATCAAGACAACTGCTATGCAGTGCAGAGAAGCAGTGGAGAAACACTTTTCGGACTCCAAATATCAGACTGAATTTTTCAATGCAGAGGACGGGACAAGATCCAGCAAAGAATTAGCAAACAATTCAATCATTATCTGAAATGTAGATTTTGTAAAAGCAGTAAATGCATTTTTGTTGCATACATGTAAACATGAAAACATTTCTTACCCTACTCTGACAATGTAAATTATTAATATTAAATTCTGCTTATCCTAGTCATTTACCGTGATAAAATCTGCTTAACACTTTTGTGTTCAGTACTGCCCACTAAACATACTGGATGCTGAAGCATTGGCATGCAACTAAACAAACTAATACCAGGCACACAGATGAAACTCAAAAAAGTCAATGTATTAATTTGCACCAATACATGAATATATGAGCTGTATGTTTTTTTTTCTCCTAAATACATACACCAAAAGATGGTCTTTTACATAGAATGCTGTATCGATTGGCTAGACATGCTGTTGCATAGTCATAGGACATGCTGCATTGCCTGAACATGTCTGTTTGACAAGACATTGAGATGTTTTCCATCATTTTAGATTATGGAGTAAAAGAGCACACTTTGCTCCGTTCAGTGATGTCACGTCCATCGAAGAAATAAACAGTACAAACTTTTAATGAATAATTTCAAAGGAGTAATTTGATAAACAAGTTGAGTGTATAGTTTTCGGCAGACTAAATACTTTATAATTGACATTTTGTGTAGGCAAAACAATGTAAAAACTAATGAAAACAGCAAGCACTGGACCTCTACTGGGTACTATCCAAGCTAAACCTATTCTTGCCTGGCGGGAGATAAAATTACACAGAGGGAGATTGAACCAGAATCTTTCAAGATGTTTTCAAGAGAGAAGCTGAAGCTGTCAGACTGAGCTGCCAAGTGTTCCAGCTGGCATAAGCTGATTAGTTAATTATGCACATTAACATGTCCACATAGCGAAGGGAAATTGCCAGAGAGACGGTAGCTACTTTTCAATTTCACGATGTCCCTGTTAATGCGTAGAACACGTGCACTGCAAAATGTCTGGCAAGTGCTGTTCCAGCACTGCTGAGACTTTTGTGGTTGATTATGGTAAACACTCCTCAGACAAAAAACTGAACAAGAGTGGAACGGAATGCCTTAAAGTGTGCCTCTTCATCGCACATCTCTTAATTGTATTGCAGGCTCCCAACTCCTCAGCAGAGATTCACTTTCCTGAATTCAGCTGAATTTTAACTAGGCGATTGTATAGTGTTGTGACTAGAATATGCACATTTTATTGTTTTGTTTTGTTTTTGTTTCATACCGTATACTAAGTTCTTTATTCTTGCTCTGAGCACTCCGTCCAGAGAAAGCTGGACTCATCAAGGTTAGGTATTTTACCTGTCTCGTCCCTCTGGTATAAAATGATGAAAGAGCAGTGGGGTTGGTAAACACGAGCGTGCTGTGTGCAGTTAGCTGGCGTGATAATATATGATTCCTGGGTGTGTAAGTTCAGCTTTTTCAAACAGTTGCCTCTTGCTGCCATTTGGAGCCACCGACGTCCAAAATTGCCTAGTGTAGCACTCCTCCCATAGACACAATATGTTTCAAAAAGTTTAACATGGCTCCATTTTGTGACATTGAGATACTGATGTGAATACAAAAATACAGGTAATGTAACTCTATTGTGTTTGAGAATCTCAACACAAGAACTTCTGAGTTAAAGAAAGATGTACAGCCACCTGTCCAGCATAATCAATAGCCAGGACATGAGTTCAGCTCTTAGTGATAAGGTAAAATTCTCAGATGTAATTTCATCACAGTGGACTCTCTATAGTTGTTTTTTAAGTTAACACCTTTACTCTGAAGCTGCAGCATCAGTTTGAAACTTTAATGTACCAAATCATCGAGTCACCAGTGGTGAAACAAAAGGCATTGAGGCAAATGATTATACAAAAAGTTCTAAAAAAAAATCTACCTGCATATTGTGCAAAGTTTGGTCCTTGAATGTTTGATAACTTTTTAACTTGTTTGGGTCATTAATAGACAAAGCTGGATAGCTACATTGTTGATACTGAGACATTGTGCACACTTAGCACAAACATCATTGCTCTTAGTGATGAATAAATGCCCTTGTACAAAGAAACAGAAAACCACTGTAACCTTCATAACTATATAATAAACTATATTTGTTGGTCTATTTTACTAAGGGCACTTTGCCAGGTAAAGACTACTACGAGTTTGCAAACTATATTTGTTATTTTCATAAATAATAAATCCAAGGGGTATAAAAAGCTAAATATTCATATGTTTAGAGTTGTTGTTTTTTTAATGTATTTATTCAATTATGTAATTTTCTAATTAATCTAATGTTTAGAGGCACTGCTTTACACTTCAAGTCATTATGGGTAGTTAAAATAAAAAGCAAATTTCCCAAATGATCTGGGTATTCATTTAAGATCTGAGTTATACAGTTAATGCAGTTATTAAAATATTTTTAAGTCTCTAGCTCAGCATGCTTAAATAACCGTTTTTTGTTATCACATGCATATATCTTACTTGAAAAAAACGTAACCTTGCATAAGACAGGTGCTCTAAATATTGCCAAGAGAGTTCCAAACATTGTTTTTGGACATAAAAAGATGTAATTTTACTTGTTGGCTACATACTGGAATTTGGTTCAGTTGACAGTGTGTTGTTGTTGCTGAAAAGAGCACAGCATTGTAGAGTCGTACGTCTCAGACAAATTGCATTCACCTCAGTAAAGCAAGTTTAAGACTGTTCTGTTACACTCTTGTGAGCTTACAAATCCCTGTGGCAAAGCAGGAGACATAAAATATGGCCCTTGACTTCTCTTTGGTTGCGTGTCATCTTTGAGCTCTGTGCAGAAGATAAAACAAAGCGCTAGTCCTCCACTGCAGCCCAGGGAGTGCAGCTTCTGTCTAGTGGTAGTTTCCAGTGCCACACAAGCTATTGCTGTGCAGATGCTTCCCGACAAAAGAGATTCTTCAGGAGAAGCACATGAATTTCTAAACACTTCATTACTGTTTTGTATTAGCTATTCCATCCCATTTGTGATTGTACTGTAGCACCTAATGATTCCATATATAAGCAACCAGTTCTACAATGGTTTTGTGGTTCTACACAGACGCATTGTTCTTAATAGTATTATAATTGGTCCATATTGGAAATTCTGAGCTTTTTTGGCATGTGAGCCTAGAATATTACGGATTTATGGATTCAGCATTCAGTCTCAGCGTTCAGTACACACACACACACACACATACTGTGTTCTACAGAAGACTACTGCTCACGTCCACACCATTATAAATTGCATCCTCACCAACAGCTGTCAAATTAACCATTTGTTTTTGTTAAATGCTGTGAACTCCATCTTAGACAACACCTCCCACCCCTTCTGCGGAGAGCTGTCATTCTCCCTCAAGGTGCACACAGAGTGTTGTGTGCTGTTTTGTGCCAACATCCTGAGCGAGACTGTACAATGATTCCTGCCTCCATAATAATACCCCATTTGCTATATTCTTATTCATATTCTATGTTTATTTGCTGTATCCTATTGCGGCACAATTTCATTAAAGTTCCATCTCATTTTATGTAACAGTTCTAGCTTAAAGGATTTTTTGCCATTTCTGAAACAAAATAGACTTCTATTATGCAGCCACCAAAGGCTTCTGGCTTATAATGAGAGGATAATATGAATATCCATCCACTTTATGACAAGGACATATCCAGTCCAGTAAACATCCATAACGACTTGAAAAAATCTCTGTCAGGCTGTCTCAGTTTGAATATATCAATTTATTTGTAACCTGAAAAATGTATTTGCCTGCAAAGGTTATAAACAAGCTATAAAAGTAATCTCATTCCCGTGGTTCATTTGTCATCCCCTAGCCCCTTGGTTTTCACAGCCAATTATCTCCTTTACTGTGATAAATATGTGTGGCGTGTGGCTGTGGCACCCTGATAATCACTCCCCACCTCTGATGATGAGGACTGAGAAACAACTTGTGTGCAGAAACTTTGAAGGAAGTAGCCCCTGTGCTATTGGCACATCGGTGCTAATGACGAATTCAGCATACTGCCTTCGTTACACACCAGCGAACTGCCTGGCTAATGTAGTGATGTAGTATGAGCTGTAACACAACTTCCTTTCTCGCTATCGGCTCGTCTGACGAGTTGCTCTCATGTGCCTAGCCAGGTAATGCAAGTCCTCATGGACCAGGAGAGCAAAAGTCTGCGTGTTGTAATTGTCTGAGTGTAAAGAAGGGAGAGAGATTTCACTTTTCCACGTCGGTTTGTTTGTGTTTATAGCTTCTACAAACAGAAAGGTAAAAACATAGATAATGACGGCTGTGATGGCTTAGTATTTAAAGAACTTCTTAGTTTCTGTGTTGGAAGATACTCTAGACCCGGCAATAGTTCAGGCAGTTCATTGTCCTTGTTCTACTTCAGTGAACAGAGATTGATGTGTACATTATATTAGACAGGTGTTCCCAAATATTGCAGTTTGGGAAATTCACTTTGAAAAGAGCAGCGTATTCATAATTTGAAATGAAGGTAATGGAATTTATTTTTAAGTAGGTTTTCTTGTGCTTATAGTTTGTCAGAATAGAAGGTAATAACATCGATATGTCAATGATTTATGTCAATGTCAAGTTTCTGTAGTGGAGCATAACACAGAGCTGGCAACAATAAAGCTGTCCTTATTTTACTTCAGTACACACAGATTGATATAATAGTGAACATTTTATAAGACAGGTGTATCCAAGCCTTTTACAAATTAAATTTGTAGGCTAGTTATTGGTTAGTTATAAGGTTAAAGGATGAATCAGAAAGAATGGTGCAAGTGCAGGAACCTCAACCACTCAGAGGTAAAATTAAGTGTCACTTTTATGCTTTTAAGTCTTTTGATTGACATTCCTCTTCTATTTCTAGTGCTTTCAAATTTGTTCATTAATTTGCTACTTCCATCACCCTCATCATGTTTTATAGCACAATTCAAAATGTCTTTGTGAATTATAATCGCATTAATTAATATACTTTCCAAATAAATGAGCCCAGATGATTGTCAATGGTCCCTAAAACATTAGTGTGTTGACACACCACATGCAGCATTGTTCCAAGTGGAGTACAGGATAGAAGGGACAATAACTAGTGGTAATGCAAGACTGATTACTGCTCAGTGCCTGTGAGCATGCATTTGTTACAATCAAACCGGGTATTATCATTACACCAATTTTAAAAGCACAGCTTCCTAATCAAATCGCTGCCTCAAATACATCTCCACTGACAACAAACTCAATTTCTTTTAATCAACAGAATTAGCTGGGTGTTTGTTTCGTCCGTCCACAGTGGAGAAAGGCTTTAATTCGTCCCATTGAAACTCTGGTCTCTTCTCGAGTGTTTATGCAGCAAAGATGAAGCATGTGTCCTGGCTAAGAACAGAAAAGCTGCCTGAAAGAGAGAAAAAGGCAATCTAGCATGAAAGGATATAAGAGGGATTTTGATCATCTGGAATAGCAATGATCACAACAGGATTTCAAGAACAAGACACTAGTGCTTTGCTGAAATTACATGCATGGGAAAAATGGAAAGTAACAATTCATTGGGAACTTTCAAGGGTGAACAGTCCTCTGTGTCCTTCAAGTTTGATCCCCTACGGGAAACATGGTCCTACAGCCATGAATCCTCAGGCAGCAGCATATATACAGAGGGTGTCTTCTTAAATCTGGAATTTCTATTACAAGCATACTATATTGATCTGGTCCAAACTATTCATAATGGCACTTTGTCCCTGCAGACATGGAAACCATGAGCATTCAAAATTTTAATCAGTTTAAATATATTCTTTATTCTGCCTGCTGCCCGGTATTTTATCATTATTTGTCTTATTACTCTGCGCACAAAACAGAATCAATAGGAACAGCACCTGCGGCCAAGTTGCCTTGCTGAACTAATTAAAGAAACAGAATGTTAGAAAGACAAAGTCTCCAGGTGGTTTCCACTGCAATCAGAGAGAAGCACACAACCGTTTAGCCACAGCTGTGATACTGAAAGTAAGTGATAAGTATGAAATATACTAACAAAGACTTGGGCATACTTTCTGATCTGTCATGCCGAGTCTGCACTTTTATGAATTTCTTCTTGATTAAATCTTGACAGAAGTTAACATCACAATGTCCATAATCCAACACAATTTTGCACAAGTAGCCTTTCCAATAAGCCCATCAATTTTATCAGTATAACCACAAACAAACCACTGATTAACAGCGTCATAGTATTTCTAAACGCACACCTACATCCGCTATCAGACATAAAGGCAAGCCCAGTCACAGCTCATGTGTAAAGCACAATTCCAGCATGATTAGCATGAGTTTGCAATTTTTATTTTTTACAATTTGTACATGCATGTGCTATGATATAAGATATTTTTAAATCGGTATTGCCATGCCTCTTGGTTTCATTCACTCCCATTCAATTCCAAATGACACAGAAAAAAACTCTGGATATTTAAATGTGGTTGGGAGAAGTAATCCTTCACTGTGAACGAGAGGCTGCCAATCGCGTTTTGAAAAGCATCATAACACAAATATCAGGCAATAAAGTAATATATTTTGAAAAAAGTTCTGCTCACTGTTGCATATTAATGCGTTGCATTCGAGAACACCGTGAGAGCCGAGGCAAGACAGCAGGGGCGTCATACTTCCACTTTCTGCTTGTCTGATTTCCATGTTTAATTCTCCAAAATAAAAGTTTCAACCAATGACTAACCAATAGCTAACATTCTCTGTGGTTACATTGCCTTCTGTCAATCACAGCCCATTCAAGCCAACAGACGAACCAAAGCAAGACGCACAGAACAGAAAATAAAGTTAAGAAAATAAATTTCGTCTTAAAATTCCACCTTCCTCTTTACTGGGAGTACCTTTAAATATTTACACAGCAGTTATTTCAAAATATTACATTTTCAAAACAACTACGACGAAATAGCAAATATCTCATAACGTGATAAAAATGCTGGAAAACGATCGACAGTGATGTAAAACAGCAAGGGAAAACAGGAAATGAGCAAAAACTCCAATAATGCTGGAATTGTCCTTTAATGCCTGTTTTTGTTTTGGCCTTTTCCAGGCTGGTGTAGTAATGGCATCATATCCTCTTTCTTCCACTACAATTTGTTGACAAGATGGGATCTGAGCAGTGGCACTGCCCACTGATAAAAGGCTTACGAGACAAGAGAACAAACATAAACATGTTGCAAATTGATCATCCAGCTCTTGTTTAGGCAAATACGCCAGTCCAATTTCAGTAAGCAGAGATCAAACTGACTTTCTAGTCCATACTATGTTCGTGGATCATTATATGAATTGGCACGTGCATTGGTGAACTTGTTTGAATACTGTGGACAGGCTGTTGTGGAGGGTCCAGATTTGGTGGGAAAAACGAAAGAAGCACATGAAATGGGGACATGTCCGATAACGGATTTCTATTTGATAATAGAAACCTTTACATTACATAAATGAATCTGATTTGAATGGACATAAATATATAATTTCAAAAATATTGCTCAGTATCATCACCAATCCATTCGGCATAAGAATATTATCCAAGAATTCAGGACAAATCCTAGAAAGAACTCAAACTAATTTGAAAACATGTCTGATGCAAATTTCATTAAGGCATTATCGTCACAGCCTCATTTTAATCCAGTCCAATATGGCCCTTGCTTTGCTCTATTTTATTCAATTTCCCCGCAGCTAGCATGGTGATTCAATTAGCCGCCAAATGAAGTTACTGAAGGGACGGTGAATCCATCTGTTTCCCTGATTCAATTGGGTGCTTTTTAGTGTCCCCTCCTTCCCACCACATCCTTAAATGCACAGGTCTACTTGGAACCTGGGTAATGTTACACTTCTGTTTTCATTATCTGAGGAAGCCGTCTTATCCTCCCGCACCACGTCTAGATCCTCATCTCTCTCTCTCTCCCTCCCTCTACCTCACTCGCTCCCTCTCAGCTCACATAGGATGCATTTATCTGTTTTATCAGAGGATGATTGATTCATGAGTCTGCACCAGAGCCAGCTGTAATCATGGGATCTGCAGGAATTGTCAGAAGTGAAGGCGCCAGAGCTCGAATCAGTGCGGCTGAGATTGGGTCCAACGTGTTCGGCACATGTATCTCATGGTTTCAGTATGTCTCTAAGCCATTCCATCCCTTGACAGGCAGGCTATCCTCCACTCATCGCAACACATTTCAATCAGATATCTTTTTGTCATGCTCTCAGGAGAGCATGGGGCTGTACTTTAGCGATGCTGCTACATGATAATATAATGATTAATTCAGAATAGTCCGTTGCTAAGCCGAGACGGAAACACTGTGGACAACTGAGCATTGATTCATTTCAATGGAGGTCTTGATTTGCAGATGGCCACTTACGTTTATGAATGTTATATATTTTGTAATCTCATAGTTGACTTTGTTTTTTTATTGTGTGTACAGAAGAGGGTGTGTAAATGTGTGTTTTGTTGAGTGTGTGTGTGCGTGAGAATATGATATGAATATTTTATATACCATGCAAGGAGGAGGGGGAAACGGAAGAGAAGAGCGAAGTATGATGAGATGTAAGTGCAGCAGCCCAGACTGTAAACGATTTTATTTTTAACTCACCTATTTTCCAGGCCCTATAAAACCTGTACATCCATAGTCATTCCTATGGAAATGGCGTGCTTCAGACTTATGGAACCGCTTAACTCTTTTTTTTTTTTTTTTTTTACACAGTTAATATTCTAATGGAAAACAAAAGTCTTTGCCCTACAGCATGATTTACAGTTCTGAAGAAGATCACACCGGCAGACACACTACTTTAGATTATATCAGTAAATAGGTGTCCATCACCTGTCAAGTCAAAGTGAACATTAAACAGAGTGTGAAATCCCCCAAGTCCTTTGCCAGTGCAGCGGCGAGGCCATTTTTCACGCATATGGATCGGAGTCCCTGGCTTCACTCATACTGACACGGCACGCAACACAGCGGGCCTACGGATGCCCTCCTCCTCGCTGTAATGCCGCTAAATGATCCATATCCCCATGGTTAGTTCCCTCCCTGTTCCTTCCACCATGGCCGACTCCCTTCATCGTTTCGCGCACCCATTTAGAGTTAACTTGACAAGCTGAACTGAGGCCACCTCTGTTTTATGACTTTAGAAGATCAGCTGGTACTGTTGGTGCTTTTATTAATTGGGTTTGATGAAAGGCTGCCTTTGATTGAGAGAAAAATGATCACAAATGTAATCATGGTTTTATAACGTCCTGAATGTGCACTTCCTCTTAAGGCACTTAGCTGCGGCTACTTGTGTTAAATTATAGATGGAGGAAAAAAATCTCTCCACTAAATGAAAAGCTGTCAAGTCCATTCAGTTGTATGTTTGTTGCCAGCATTTAATTCTGGGTGAATTTTCAGCATCTCTTCACACAGGCACAGAGCTGCCACCCACCTGCCTACCTTTTTTAGCATAACACGCACACCTGTGAAGAGGACACACGGTAGATATTTCACTAGATAAACAAGGCATTGAATTGAATTTCAATCGCATGCAGCATTACTTCATGCAAGTGTGCTGGCATGAAGATTGAGTGAAAGTAGTAGGGATACAGTGAAGAGATGGAGAGAGGAAGGGAGAGGACGTTTAATGCATACTAATACCCACACCATGTAAAAATGTTTGGCTTACAAATTTGCGTGCTTGCCACTATTCTACAATGCACTGTGAGTGACTATACAGTGCTTTTCCTTTATTTATATCCCCAGCACTTTGGCTGTGAGATGCGCTTTGACCGGCCGCTGACTCTGAGGTAGTCTGCCACCAAAACAAGTCATCTTGTTCTGCAACAAGACATCTATCTTCGCATGTCAAGACAACACACTGCACACAGCAATGCGCTTTTTCCCCAGAGTGCTTGATTTAGCACATTCCACAAACACTATCGCGGGTGACCTCGATAACATTTAGCACTCTCAAAAGCATTGTACGCGGGTCAATTTTCAAGGAAGAGGGAAGATTTGTGTGTCTGGCTCTGACCACACATACCAGCCTGAAACTGGAATTGTGCTGACGTAAGGAACCTTTTACTCTGTGGCGTCATCTGTGCTATCCTCAACGCCCCAAGGAGGATGAGAGTTCACACTTCAAACTGCTGCACACCTCCCTTTCACCATGTGAGCAGCCAGCAGGCATTTTATACCTTCTGACATCTAGCCGCCCCATGTGGAAACACTGGCCATGGAAGGTGTCAGAGAGGAGTTTTAGAGTGTGTGTGTAGGTGTTGGTGTGTGTATCAGGTGTGTTACACTCAATCTCATGAGGGCCACATGGTGAAATAACAAAAAAAAAAATGTTGAGGGACGACCATTAATTTTAAGCAGACAAATTTTAATCTTTGACCTTTCACCTTGTATTTAAATCATATATCAATCATATAATTAAAAGTCATATGGATCCTACTAACATGTAGACTTTGACGTAAAGACCTAAACAACATGACAATGGCTGTTTGAGTTTAAGTTTATTTGCACTGTGATAAAACACAGAAGCAGAGTGATAAAAAACACAGTGATAAATCACAATGACAAAAAAAATAGACACAACTTGGTAGAGAACAAGAGAAAAACAATAGGACCCATAAAACGCTATAAAAATTAAGTAGCCTTAATGAGTGGGAGGGTGTGTGTGTGTGTGTGTGTGCGCGCGTGTGTGAGAGAGAGAGAGAAAGAGAGAGAGAGAGAGAGAGTGATGAGGATCAGGACATGGTGCTGGAGGATAAGACAGCTGTCTCCGATAATGAAAACAGAAGTGTAACATTACCCAGGTTCCAAACAGACCTGTGCGTTTAAGGATGTGGTGGGAAGGAGGGGACACTAAAAAGCACCCAGTTGAATCAGGGAAGCAGAGTGTTGTGTTGTAATCTCCGTGGCATTTTGGTTAGGTGTTCCGTTGTACTATATAATTAACAGATACAGTCTGCTTCATAGGCCTAAACATGACACCTGAATTAGTTTGGCATTTAGTCAAACAAAGAAATATACACAGTATATCTTGAAGAAAACTGATGCATTTGTTGACCATGTCTTCGCAGGTCCCATATAATTAACATGTAGTCTGTCCCACACGCAGAAATATGACACAACTTTGACTGTGTGGTATTTAGCCCAGTATAGACTGGCACCTGCTCTTTGAATTAAGGTCATCATTGGAGTAAAATCCTGAGCAGTGGCCATTTTCATAATGAAGATAAGGTCTTTATCTGCCAGGTGGGATCTGTGTGATAGTTAAATAATTTGTTGATCTTCATCAGAGAGAACATTTGATCACACAGATTGGTGCTTCCAAACATGCTCAGCACATAGGCTGGCTCTAGGCGGAGGGGCGCACTCCCTCGCCCCAGGACATTTAAATTCGGCCATCAGCAGGCTGTTAGCTGTATAATTTAATTTTTTCACCTTGACTTGCAGCTATTTCAGGATAGGCTCAGCACCCTAATTTTCACATTTTAATAAGTCATAAGACCTTCATTGTCCACCAGGCTACCTTTATCCATGACTATTGGCTGTGTGTGTGTGTGTGTGTGTGTGTGTGTGTGTGTGTGTGTGTGTGTGTGTGTGTGTGTGTGTGTGTGTGTGTGTGTGTGTGTGTGTGTGTGTGTGTGTGTGTGTGTGTGTGTGTGTGTGTGTCTGGACCTGCTGACCAGGCCAGTGAGTGTTCCTGTTGCATTTGGCTCTCTGACAAATGCAGTTTCTGTTTGGAAGGCTTTTACTGTGCCATCCTTTTTCTTGATCCCCAGTTTGCATCTCTTCATTTTCACCTTTATCACACTGAGACACTGTTATGTCACACAGAAAAGCCCAAGATGTTACATAAACACCTTTAAAGTTCAGTGTGACTTTCACCCTGATACATCTCATAGATTTGGCTTAGCCAGTATGCCTCTGTGTGGAACGACACATCTTCAGATTCAGAAAGGTCTCATGATACAAACAGGCTTTTCTTTGCACTCAGGAGAGAAGTACCCAGCCAGCCACCTGCCTTCAGCTTCATCCCTCCTTTTTTTCATCATTTGGCTTGCTAGAGAGTAGTGGGTTAAGAGGCTATGTTGGAGACTGTGGGGGCTACATATGTTTAGCAGCACACAATAGTGCGCTCTGTGTGGCATCTAACACTGTGTTCAGACAGCAGGCACAAGACATCACAGAAAAGCAAGTCTATAAAAAAAGGTTTTAAGAAGTGATTTAAAATATGATGCTGACTCTGCTTGCCTCAGCTTCTCAGACAAGCCGTTCCAAAGCCTAGAGGCCTAAATGGTAAAAGCCCAGCTACCTTTAGTCTAGGCGAGTGGTTTTCAACCCTTCTGGTTGAACTAGCTGGTAGAACAGAAAAACAGCAGTAGTCTGGGCCCCGAGGACAGGGGATGAAAAAAAGGGATGGTCTGGGCGCACTAAAATGAACTGACAAGCCAGATTCATACGTAGGCTGGATTGAAAGTTATGACAGCCTGTAGACCTTGAGTTTGATGTATGTGGCGTTTGTGCTTGTGTATGTGTGTGTGCGTCGGTGAGTGTTGGTGTGTCTGTGCCTGTGTGTGTGTGTGTGTGAGAGAGAGAGAGAGAGCTGAGCTTGTGTGGATGTGTCTTTGACCCATTCAGGTGCTCTTCATTCTTCAGTAGAACTCAGTTTGTTCCCTCTGAATAAGTGCAACCTGAAGCCTGATGGAAGTGCAGTCACCAGGATTTATTCGCAACATGGTCACCTCTTCAAAAGCCTTCACCAGGCCCAGTGGCTGAGTTTAATCTATTAAAATGTACGGCATGCTTTAAGTCTGTGTGTTGATATGATAGGAGGCTGTGGTTTGTGGTCGGCTTTATCTGAGTTACTGACATACTGCTTTTAAGCATGTTGTGGTGGCATTCAGTGTATGATAACACTGTGATATAGCCACTTGGTAGATGTTTTATCCAGACTGTAGAGGAAAGGGCAGTGAAATGGAGTATTTTTTTTCTGCTCTCACCTCAGCTTTAAGCTTTAATGATGGTTGCCCTGTCGTGGTGTTGATGGGCCTCATGGCTTTGTGAGCTGTGTGCACAGAATCCTGGATCCTGCAGTGTGTCCTAAGAGAATACACAGACAAGGGGCGCACACAAACACATACACACACTTTTCCCGCAGGCTATGAACTGGGTCAGAGTATACGAGCAGTGTAGATTAAATGAGTCTTCAATACATACAATTAAATTAGCACAGCTGGAGGGACAGTGTCAGCAGGGTGCTTTGTATGTGCTGTATTCATAAAGCAGGAAAGTGGGCCTCGTTCTGCTCCTTATGAAGCTGCCTCTCATTGTATTTATCTCTTTATCCTCCATTGGCACTGCCACTTCAAACAGGGACATGAGACTCCTTTTCTTCTCCTTTCTTTGTCTAGAAGTGTACACATGTTGCCCATTTGCATGATGCCATCAATATAGATAATTAGTACTGAAACAATTTGTTTATTTAATCCATTAGTTGATCAACAGAAAATGTATGTATCGTTTTAGTTTGTTTTTATCAAACTAACAGCTCACAAATGCAATGAGTTACTTGCTTTTCTCTGTTTCATTAGCATTACCATTATAAAATGAATACTTTGGAGTTTTTTCAGTTCAGACTAAGTAAGCTATTTTAAGACTTCACTTTGGACTCTGGTAGACCAGATCAAGCGAAATAAAAACCTTTCATTTCTCTGTAGGGTCCTTTCCATAATGTTGTCAGACACTTATAATAACAATCTGAGCCTGTCAGTGGCAAAAACAAGCAGTGGACGTACATTGACGGTGCGCATTTGCCCCGTGGGATTACATTGCAGCCCGTTTCGCGGCTGCCGACTGAAGCGATCTCGCTCAATACTGGACCAGTTTCAAAAAGTTGTCCCCTTTAGTCACTTAGACATAAAAAGATTGGAAAATAGGGTCCAGGTTGAAAAATACCTAAGTTACCCTTTAAATCATTAATCCGTTAATCAAAAAAAAAGTAATAATCGTTAGATTAATTGATAATGAAAATAGTAGTTAGTTGCAGCCCAATAGATAATTAATTAACCCATTTCTCCCTGTGGATGTACGACTGTACTGTTGGGAAAACTGACAGCTTAGATTAGAGCGACTTGAATCTTATTTTTAACCCCTGAGAAACAGCAAGCACAACACAATCCTGAAATTGATTCTCATGTTTTATTTCTTCGGAATGTCTCCGCCACAATCATCCAGAGATTGCTACAAAGACTTCACACACCCCCAGTCTGCCTGGGTTAACTACTTCTGGAGGAGGGAATAGGGTTGGGTGTGTGATGGTAGGAAGGAGAAAGGGTGGGGGTTGGAGGAGAGGCCTCGCTTTAACAAGCTTATCTCGCCCCCTAATTCGGTTTGGGCCATCAAAGTGTTGAGAGCCAGCATCGCTAGGGGCGGTCGTATTTTTTGACCGCTACCTGTGACAGCAATTACAGGTTCCCCTTCAGCGTGCCTTTGTTTTGGTGGCAGACTCGACTGCTTGGCTAGAATGAGATTACCTCTGTGCGCTGCATTTGGACCGTAATCAAAGCCTCACAATGCGAGGTGTCGTGCCCCTCTCAATGAGCGGCTGTTTCCAACCAAGCAGCAGCCCCTGCCACTGTGTCTTTATGGCCCCTTTATTCAAGGGGCTGTTGTGCCATTATTGTCATTATAAAAGAGCTGTTGTTTAGAGCCATTCATATGCATCACAGGAAAATATAGCCCACTCCTGCCCCCCAGCCCCCCTCAGAAATAGACATGAACACTACATTACACAAAAAGCCAAGCACGCTGTTCCCACTTGAAGGAGTAACTTCATGAATAGTGTATTCAAGACAAATGAAGCATGCCTCCATACTGTTCTGTATATGCATAATTTCATACCTGACATCAAATCAACCCTTTTCATCAAGAGTTAAATTATGTCAGCGACCGTGCAACACATACTTCAATGCCTTGTTCCTACTTGCATTAGTTTATATTGTAACATATCACAAATGGGGAACTGGAAGTTCATCCACTCGCATGCCTTTTAGAAAGCCAAGAGCTTGCTTTGTACTTACTTGTACTTTGTGTAACACTGTACTCTGTATTATAAGAGCAGAGCAATAAGGCTCGGCTTTGCCTGCATGTGAGTCAGGGACCCAGGTCTGTGTCTGCTCATGCTCACAGCAGGCTTTCTGCATTTAAGAAGGCCCCTCTAATTCCCAGGGAATATTTCTCAATCTCTGAGTAGCTGCGAGGGAAAAGTTAGTCTCCAGCAGTATTGAAAGAGAGATGAAAGCAACATGAGTGAGCTCATTCACATCCCCACCCAGAAATAGGATATTGTTTCAGGGTGTGATGTAACATATTGCAGGCAATAACAGTGTGGTGTGGTGTGGTGTGGTGCGCTGTGGCGTTCAGCAATGTGTTGAGAGCAGGAGGCAGAGTGAAACCGAGCTACCTCATGCATTACTTCAATTTGTTTGCTTGTTTGTTTAATCTACATGGGGCCTATTTTGTTTTGTCAGAGCAGTGTGACACAGTATATACTGGCCTATGACCAGGCCAATTAGTGTGATGTATGGTAGCCTCAATGTTGTGAATTCAGCAGAATAAATTTGCATACTTGCTTCTCTCTCACACACACACCCTCTCCTTGCCTCTGTGCTCCTAAGTTTTAACAGTGTCATCCCATATGATAGAAAATGTCAACTTGCACCCTCTTCTTCACCCTGTACTGACTATGTGTTGGTTGGGTATGTAAAAAGTATGACAGATTTACAGTGATAAAATCTATCTATCCATTAGAATTTGAGAGTTGAAGATTTACCATGAGCGACAAAGTTAGCAATAACATTTTCATAAAAAATAACCTGCTTTAACCTAACAGTTAAAGTAAATCACATGAGAAATATTTGTTGCGTGTTTGTATTATATTAAGAGCATGAATCACATAATTGAATTTAATACTTTATGATGTTGCCTTTGAAATAAATAACTTTGTTAGACTACATATTCTTTGATGATCAGGCATATTTACTACCGTCAAAAACTACTGTCAACGTTTGGTTTAATATGCTACAGAGCTGTTTAGGGATTTCTAGACATATTTCCATTGCTTGGAGTGACTCTTCACTGGGAGGAACCCTGTTATTATGAGTAATTCCACATCCTCTAATGCAAAGCAAATGCTGATTCATGCTCAATTATGAGAGATCAATGGGAATGACTTATTCTATAATTCTGCCCAGATAACTCCCTTGATCTCCCATTAAATTACAGTTTTTTACTCTGCCCTAGATCGTCCATCCTAGTAGGCAGCGCCTTCCTCTTAAGTTCTACCTTAAATTGTTTGTTGCTATTCAGCATTGTTGATTCACATACATTATTCATTTGACATAATTAACATGGTGGAAAAAATATAAGCTTGCCAAGACAAACCATTGTGTTTATTGGATATAATTGCAGTGTATTTCCTCCTTGGTGCAGAGTGAGTCAGGTAACTGTGGTGGTTCACGTTGTTGTTATCGTGCATTTTGGGCTTCAGCTCATTTTGCGCCTTCAGTCTCAAACCAGCAGTGCTGTGTATAGTTCTAAATAATGAAGCACAATTGAACTCTAAGATGTCAATAAAAGTAACAGTCTATGTGTTTACTGCCAAGCCCCCATGTGCTGTAAATTGTTTGCAACAAATGAGAACCTATTAAAAATTAACCCAAATGGAGCAGCCTGGGTCTCAGAAGCTGCTGCGGCCTGCGATTTCTGTTTTGCTGAGGCGAGGTTGTGGACTTAGCCTTGTTGTTCAATATTCTGTGAATAATTGAAACTGACTTCTTGCGCCGAAATCTACAGTGTCTTTATAAATCCTCTGACGACATCAAAAGGGGGAAAAAAAAAAAAAGATGCTGACTAGATTGTGAAAATTTAGCATCTCTGACACTTTTTTACAGAGTTTGTAGGGTGATGAAATTTATCATTCTGCCCCCCCCCCCCCCCCCCCCCTCTCTCTCTCTCTCTCAGATGGACATGCTTGTGCCTACCAAGATCACAGGTATCATCACCCAGGGAGCTAAAGACTTTGGCCACGTCCAGTTTGTCGGCTCATACAAAGTGGCCTACAGTAACGATGGGGAGCGGTGGATTGTATATCAAGATGAAAAACAGGGGAAGGACAAGGTAAGCAGCTCTCACATCCCAGAATGACTGCGATCAAAGATGCCATTTTTATAACACAAGTTTCACAAGTTAAAGCCGTGACTACCAACAGATTCACTGACAAGGTTGAATTATCCAGATAAATACACAACCATAATGATGGCATTCACACTGAAAAAAAATATTGTGGAATCGTAAAAGCATTGCCTGTGAGGAAGTAGTGATTTTTTTAAATTATGTATCACACTAAAAAGGAAAGGGGCATTCTAGACAGAGAGACACAGCATGAACAGAAAAACGGACAGAAAGGACAGAATCGTGAGGCAGACAAACAAACACAAAACAGCAATTGACAAAAAAAGACAGGTATTATTAAGTGTGAAAATGTCCATCTTGGGCCTCGTCTGTTTCTCCCCTCCACTTCCGTTAGCATCTCCTTATCTATGGCTGCAGCAGGGCTTGCCTGGTCTCTCTCTTTGCCTCTCTCTGGGTACAGGATCAGATAAGACCATGTTGTCAACCGGGCCTGGCCAGAACCATGCTGAAATTCTTGTTTACGGCCCTTCAACAGAGTACACATGTCCATTCCAATCGCCCACGACAACAGAGACAGTGGACGGCTCCAGCAGCCCCTCTGCTGATATCAGGAAGGCAGCAGGCACAGGGCTACAGCTGCTGCTGGAGCCGCTTGGTTTTTTTTTAGTTACTGGTGGCAAGAGAGGTAGTGTTTACTTTTCTCCCTTGCTGTGTTATTGAAAGATAAGCACTACCTCTTCTGCCTATTCATTTGCTGGTGATGGTTTGAATTTGGACAACTAAGAAGTCAGGATCCAGTTGAATATTATGCAATAAGCAAGCAGCAGTGCTTGAAGTCAGTTATCATATTATGAGAACGTGGAATAATGTAACGCATTGTAATGCAAGGGCTGATCTATGGCTTGACAACCTGCCCTGCAGTCTATGCACACAAAAGCATGAGCTATGATGTCTGGCTTCCTTGTAAAAAACATAGATTCAGAGGAGTTTGCACAGTTTATGTGGTAACTCCAAATTGGCTGTTTTAAAATGTTTTCTTGAAAGAGGCTTTTATTTTGTTGGGCTCGATATGACAGTTCTAAAACAGATATACGACAGCACCTTGTCATGGCACATAACACCCTCCAATAGCCACATATCAATTTATGCCCTCATGCCCTCAGTTAAACAGCCGGTGCCTGGAAACATTTTTCTATCTCTGCACTTCAGATTCCTCACTTGAGGAGTTCATAATTTCAACACCCATGATGATCTTTGGATACGGGCCGCCGCATACTGAGCATGATTTTCAGTAAAGCAAACTCAATTCTGAGCATTGGATGACTTCCAAAGGTTTGGCAAGCATCATCTGACAAAGAGAGGGAAGAGAGAAAAGCACGGGTGACATCTGAGGAACCACTGGTGTTTAAAATCATCTCATTTTCAGGATTAAATAATTTAGGGGAGCCCTTTCATCCAACTACAAATGTGGATTTTACAATCCCTACACACAAGACACAAGTAATTTCTACAACCATTCATAGCCTTCCCTCTGTTGTTCCCAGTATTGATATATATTTCAGAGCAGAACCAAGGATAGGCAGTCAATCGGAGTGTCTGTGCTCTGTATTAGAGGGCAGGCGTGTTTAGCAAGGCTTCAGAGAATGTCAATCAGTTTGTCCCCAGACAGAGCCAAGGGGCTGTTCAGATGTATGATTCTTCAAGGTGTTTTCCCCCTTCAGTCAACTGAAGCAGCCATTAATGCTAGAGGACACATTTGGCTGTTGGACTCCTGAGGCTCCTCCTGCCACACCACAAGGCTCGGCTTGGCTTGGGATGCGTGTGTGTGTGTGTGTGTGTGTGTGTGTGTGTGCGTCTGGGTGTCTGGTTCAGGCACAGTGGTGGAGGCTTGTAAGTATTCTCCTCAGCTCCCTCCTCTAGCTCCTATGTGGCAGAGGCTGCAGGCAGTTAGATCTAGATTGAGAGAGGAGGCTCTGTCAGAATACAGATGTCTTCAGACACAGGCACAAACTGTGGCACGCACAAACAGTATCCCTCAGCAAAATCCATATAGTGTCACGCCTTGTTTGCCTTCTCTTTACACACAAGCCCCAAACACCTGTGCACTTGTAACCGAGACAAGTAATTATATACTTCATTGTTTTAGAAGAATAAAAAATGGATAGTGCTCCATAATTACAGCTTAAGTATAGACTGAGCTCCCACATGCAAACTCTTTCCTCACCTTGGTCACTAGCTGCCTAGTCCGGCACCAGTGCAGTTTCCTGAGTGTCAATATTTACACAGTCAGTTGATGGGGGCAATCAAGCACAAAAGTAATTGATTCATGTTTAATGGTGTTCCACTTAGGTGCCACAGGGTTAATTAGCCACTGGAACCTACAATTCCCTCTAGGTCAGAGGTTAACAGAATGTTAGATGGCGGTGAATACAATCATAGCTTAAGATTAGCCACTAATAGCCATAGTTTCCTCCCCTCCAGTTTTAGAAGTTATTGGCGGCAAGGCTCTCTGCACCACGGACTCTGAAACGCACTCACATAAGGGTCAAGATTAACTTTGATTGGCTTCCATATTGCCTGTCTCTTGGAAGAAGTGGTTCGTTTGTGGCTTTGAGTTTGATTGAGTGCAACTGCCTCCCCTTTGCCAGCAGGCCGCTCTTGACTTCTCAATGAAGACGGGCTGAGATTGCCTCGTATCACCACGGCCGGCTCGGGCAACATGAGGGCAGAGAGCAGAGAGAACTGGGAGACCTGCACTCTTGACCTCTGCAGCAGGTTTAAATAATGGAGTATGGCTAGTGGTGTATCCCCAGAGGCCTGCAAGGGCTCCCCTAGTAATGCATGCCCTTGACTCTTTCAGCCCGGAAAATCAATGCCTAGGAGCAGAGTTGTGGCTCCTGGGTCAGACTGAAGGCACACAGAGTGATGTGGCCAGTCTAGGCTTGCGTCTCGGCTGTTGGATAATAGTAATAGGAAGCAGGGTTAGTCACACAGAAAAGGACAGCAGCATGCAGTCACTGAGAGTAGAAGTACATATTGTGTCATGCACTACACAGCACATTGCAACTGTCCAAGAGATACAGTAAGGATAGAAATATGAAGTCATGTTTTGTTGTCTTGACAAAGGAGAAATGATACATCTTTCTAGTATGTAAGAAAATACTAGGGCTGTCCCGAATACCATTTTTTGGGCTTCGGAGCTTCGGTAGTAATCAACAGTGAATATTCAAAGCTTCGGCCGCGGGGGGGGGGTGTCGTGTTAAAAGTCACGCACCTTCAAACTGCTTGGCTTTCCATACACGGGCAACAGTTCACCCGACAAAGTTCACACATAGTCACAGTTCCTCCTCACAAAAACACAGCACTGAAAACATACTTAACATACATATAACTTCAATTAATAGCCAGAGAGAGAGAGAGAGAGAGATGGTCGAGCGAGCTAGAGAGAGAGAGAGAGAGATGGTCGAGCGAGCTAGAAAGTGAATGTAGAGAGGGAGCGGTAGTATCGAGAATGCCGGTGAATCAGATAAATAAAACGTTATTTTCTGATTGTTTCACAGCGGTTACGTTCTAAAGCACAGAGAGAGAGAGAGAGAGAGAGAGAGAAAGAGAGGGAGAGAGAGAGAGAGAGGGAGAGAGAGAGAGAGAGAGCCCCGTATCAAAATACCGGTCGCCTACCTTAGAAAAAAGATTTTAAAAAAAAAGATCAACGATAAATGTCTTGCTGCTGCTTCTCCTGAGTTTTGTTCAGCAAATTTGACAACTGACTGCTTGAATTTCAGGTCGTACTTTTTTGCAAATGTGACTGACATTTGAATGCAAGTAAAAAAAAAAGAATAAATAAAATTACATTTAAAAAAACGAATATCCGAATCCCAAAATTGAAAACCGAATACCTACCCAACGAACGAATATCCAAATAGTCGAATATTCGGGTCCAGCCCTAGAAAATACATAGATTTGCCTAATGGAGGCACTATAATAAAAGGGCAAAATTTCTAACTTTGAAAGGCCATAACTGCTACACCACTGGTCCAATTTTGACAAGATTTTGAGGGACGATGTATCTTGGTGCTGTGTTCTGGTGTTTAAGTGGCCTGATGGGAGCCCTATAATTAAAGGTCAAAATTTCTAACTTCAAAAGCCCTGGACTCCTACACCATAAGTGTGTTGCTACACACATCCAGCTATCATTACAAATTACACTGACTGGCATATTTAGGGTTCAATAACTAAAGGTCAAAATTTTAAACTCAAACACCACTTTAAGGGATGATGCATTACGGCACTTCTTCAATACTTCTTGTTCATTACATTGATTGGCCTGATGGAGGCGGTCAAAATTTTGAATGGCCCTGTCTCCTGCACCAAATGTCCGATTCCCACAAAACTTGTTACACAAATCTAGCTATCCCCAAAAATGTCACTGATTGGCCTAATGGGGGCATCATTCTGACAAGTTAACTAAAAATTCTGTGGTGTCTGAGTTATGATGCAGGACAGCATACAAATTAATCTACAGACAGATACCTTACTCTATACAAGCATGGAGTAATACAATTTTAAATAATTGCTTAAATTTCTTGTCCAGTAGGTATGTTTCATAGCCAATAACAAATCTATTATACTGTATATAATATCCCTATTGGGAAAAAAATGTTACCTGATGTTCACTGTTATGATACCATCAAATATATTATTTTTTTTGTAAGAAAAATATATATAGTTAGCTAATAGTAATATAGTCCATAGTAGTGGCCATCTCATTTTGAAATGAAACTCCATCTGTTGCACCGTCCTGACTTGACAGAGACAATTACAGTAGTTATGTATAAAAGCTATCTCAGCTTGTCTTTCAATTGTATTTCTATTTTTTTTTCAATTACCAACCTTCTTCCAGGGACATATTAGCAGACGCCCTTACACCTGCTTGGTTTGAGGTTAAAAAGAATACATACATACCAAGCATTACACAGGATCACTACCTTACAGTGACACTCCATTACATCAGTGGAGTAGAGCACTGATAGAGAGAGTATTGATAAGTATCAGTATCAATAATGGTATCGGTAACCTTACTGGCTACTGCTTTAAATTACTCTCCTTTTGGTAACGACACACCATATCCTCTCTTTCTGTCTTTCTGCTACAGAATTTTTCACAGACTTAAAATTGTTCACCAATATGGTTTTGTCACTTTCAGTCCATATGACAACCACAAGTCATGATGATACTGTCTCCTTTCATCACGTAGCCCATCCCTTTTATTTTTTCTGGGTTTTTTTTGTTTTTTTCTATAATATTATTTGTCCTTTTATTGTGATTCTTCACATATCCTGTTCCAGACAGTTTATTTTAGAGACATTGCCTCTGACAGTGTGCAGGTCCCCAGACAGTCTAGGAGAGATTCTTGTCATATTTCAATCAGCTTCTGCTTTTATGGCCTTCCTGTCCTGCCTTTTATATTGCTCTATTGTGTGCCTTGGTTGTCACATTACAGTTGTGGCAACACTCCTGGATGTGATACACCATTTCTCCTTTCCCCAATGTCATACACTTCAATTCTACAATACAATATCAAATAAAATGGGGAAAAAGAGGTCAATATAGAATGGTTTAGAAACGTGTAGAGTTTTATGCAGGATCTCCCCAAAAATAGTTTTATCCTACACACTAGCTTTATTCTAACAGTATAGATTGAAATGTAATGTATTTGGTACACAGCTATGAAGTCAAAGCTCTGAATTGCCTCAAAGTAGGAATGCCTCAAGAGATGAACCACGGGCCTCATCTATGAAAAAAATAATTTTAATAGATGAGTCCATCATTTAGCTGATCATAAGATTGTTAGGTAACACTGTACAATAAGGGTACATTAATTAAGGGTTAGTTAATGCTTAATAAGGGTTAGTTAATTAATGTACCTGTATTGTAAAGTGTTACCTTGTTGCATATAATACATCATGAAATGTGTTATAAAAAACTATCCTCATGTGTGGCTAGCTTGCTAACATGCAGTATAAATCAGCCTCACTTCAGTCACACTTGAACAAGCTGAACAAGTACTGTACGCTGTGAACGCCCTGAACAGTCGGCATTTCAATATACACTAGATTCTAGTTGAGAAATAAGGCTTGACACAGCAGGCAAGGCAGAATGAATCAATGAATCAATCACTGTATATACATACATACGCACCCTCGTTTCACTGAATTTTTAGCGCTGGCCTCAGCCCCCTCTCATCGCCACATGCCACTTCTCCTTCTTTTTGTCTCTCTCTGTTTTCTCCTGTCATTATTGTTGCCCATGAATCTGTCAATGTTTTGCCCGGCACCTATTGCACCCTAAGCCATCGGGGGGGATCCCTATTTCCCTCAGCCTGCCCAAGGTTTCTTCCAAGTTTTCCTACTAAGGTTTTTCTTGGGAGTTTTTCCTTGTGTGCATTTAGGGTCTAAGGCTGGGGTTACCGGGTAGGTTAGGCTATGTAGAATAGGTAGATTGTTTGTCTTGCTAAAATCTGCTCTTGCCTTCCTTGTGTTTTTCGCTATGCTTGTCCTATATAATTTTGTTCACCATTGATTGTGTTTAGTTAGATCTAGCTAGACACTTTCTCTGTAAAGTCCTCCGAGACATGCTTGTGATAAAGGGCTGTATAAATAAACTTGACTTGACTTGACTTACACACACGCACATGTACATACATACATAAATATACACACAGGTCCAATAAACAACAGAACATTATTGTTTTTGTTTGCACACTTGTGTCCAATGTCATATGTTTTGATTTTCCCTAACTGACAGAAAAAGAAAATTAAGACGGCCAGATGGGAATAGAGGATTTCTGAACAAACATTTACTGATTTAAAGTATTCCCTATCGTAAAATTCAGCTCTATTTCTCACTGCAATGGTCAAATGCTAGAGGCAATTTTAACTAATCCCAAACTGCATTTAAGACATTAGAGAAATGAAAGCTCACAGAAGTGTGCATTTTCGACTAAGTAACCCTGACCCAGTTGGCAACAGATTTCATAGAAAATTGTCTAAAATTTGAAATACTTCATCAACCTGAAACTTACCAGAATGGGTTAGCTAAAGTCTAATAATTTCACATTGCAGGATTTTCTCTTTTGTCACCTAAGTGATGATTGGAGACTTCTGCTGCAAACCACTCTGTGTCACAGTTGGGTGTTAATTTAAAATCTTAACATCTTTACAAAATTGACGGGAAAGTGATTAATTATATTCAGGGACTGTTCTGAGTTGAAACACCCATGAGATTCAACGACTCTGTGCCACTTACAGTCTGAAAAGAGATATTAAAGCACAGAATAACACAGGGTAAGTAAAGCTTGAAATGTTTTTTTTTTTTTTTTTAGGTGTCCTCTGTTTCTTAAGCACTTTAATCAGGGATTCTAAATTTGTAGGCAAGAAGCAGAGAGGACAGTGAGAAAAAGGAGAGAGGGGGGGGGAGAAATGACAGAGGGAGGGCAATGGGCTGTGTGATGTAGTGTTGTTTGCTTGTCTGCAGATGCAAACCTTGTCTGACTACAGTCGAAGATCTGTGCTACAATATAGATGAGAAAGAGAGGGAGGGCGAAAGAGAGGGGAAGAGAATGGGTTTCACTGCGGGAGGAAAATGATGAAAAAGACTGTAGGATGAAAAGCCGGTGTGTACTCGTTTGTATTAGAAATGTGACATAAGGAAAAGAAAGAAAGAAAGAATACACCTGCTATATGTGCTCGGCTTTAGCTCTCAGTAGGAGTAAATAACAAAAACAGTGAAAACAATTGGACCAAATAGAAACATGCACAGAATAGAGAATTATACAAGAGAAGTTATATTAATGGAAACACACACACACCGACAAGGCGGAGGAGGCAGAGGTTTGATAACGCGTCACTACCTTGCATACTGATCAGGGACAATTACATCTCATATGTCCGACTGCCGCTGGATAGCCAGAAGCCTCTTGAGATCATCTATTGCATCTATAAACCATAATGTGTTACTAGAGTTTCTCTAGACTCTAAGCAATACTAAGCCATGAGTAATTATTGCGACTTACACAATAACTTGCTCCATAAAGATTGGTTGTATAAAAATTAAATATTAGCATGATTAAAGTGGCATTGTATTAGATGTTTTTTTCACAAACAAAAGGTTAGGTTAATTCACTAAAATGCAAGTCTCAGTCATAACATCATACCATTTCTTAACTAAAAGCCACATCAAGCTTAAGTAGTCGAGGAAATGTATTAGAGTACTTTAACATACCTAGAGAAGCTATTATATGCTTGTGAATAATTACAAATTACACATACACAAGCATGGATGGTGTTGTAGAATTAATTTCAGTAGCATATTGGCAAATATACATTCTACATATTAGCATATCTACACATTGGCCAACAACATCAAGAATTCAAATCAACAAACACAACATAGGGACCCAAGTAAACAGATAAATAGGCTGGATATAAAGAGCATATACACAGCCAAGACAATGTTCAGATAGCTGTTAACTCTGCACACAAAGACACAGAGAAATTAAACTCACAATGGTAGCTGCCACATTTAAAATGCTGGTTTGTTTGAGCTTCAGGGGCTGCATTGTGTTGAATTAAAGAATCAAAAACATCTCTCTTTTTGATGTCCGCCTCAAGAGGAGCTTACACGTGCTATGCCGGCAAAGTTCACTGAAAGGTTGGGTTGGGTTTCATTTTATAAAAGATTAATAATTAAAGTCGCAAACTTTAACATAAAAATTTCAATTAAGTCGATTACATCTTCCATTAACTTTTACTGTTTTACTTGTAACATACTTGTACACTCTGCCACTTAATCATGGTTTTTGTCTCACAGTTTGTACGCTCAACTTGCAACTTTGCATATAAAAACTACTTTCATGTTTATTATTAGATGAGAGTACACACTCACTCGTGGCATAAGACTAATCAAGTAGTAGAGACTATTGTAGTTGTGTGTTAAATGAGCTTTCAGATAACCATATATAGTCATGATTTTCTCAACTGTGGTGTAAATAGATGCACATGCCCCTTTGAGTACTGTGAGTACACTGGATTTGTGCACATCCAGATGTCTTCTGTTTGTAATTAAGGTTACATAGAGGTAGAGGACATTTGGTTTCACTTAAGGTAGAGTTGGTTTGGCACAGTATTCAATATTTACTCATCCTGGGTAGCAGCATGGTGTCTGCAGCTTAATGTGTTTTTATATCCATGGAAAGATGATGTATGATCATGTTGTTTAAGATGATATAAAGACATTTTGAGCAGTACTATGATAAAAAGATGAGTGAGAAAATGTTGTTGTTAAATGATGATACATGAGATGCAACAGAATTATTTTTATTATCTTCTAATGTACAGTTACAATTAGCCATCACTCTAGGGGTGGGTGATAATGGCTTGAATTTCATATCATATTTTTTTTAATTTTAGATAACGTTATATATCACAGTGTACTCATTTTTCTGGCAATGTCATTTGAAACGTGTTAAGTACAAGAACCTTGGGGGAATGCCTGTTTTTGCCTAAGGGAAAAACAGGCATGCCGTTACTGTAACATTTTGTTAATTTAAGGGCGAGTATCACAATTATTTGACTTTCTTTCTACTGGTGTATCTTTTCTACTGGCATACCTCCCACCACTAATAATAATAAACTTTATATACTGTATATAGCACTTTTCTAAACAGATGTTACAAACTGCTTTCCAAAACAAATAAGATAAATATATACAATAAAAGAGTACTTAGATCAGCAAGCAAGAGCAGATAAAAGGACATAAAAAGAGAATAAAGACAAAATAACATAAAATAAAGTAGGAGACAGACAGGATTTCAAACAGGGATAAAATAAGACATAAAAGGGCATTATAAAAATGTTTTCCTGTACAAGTGTGCTTTGATAAGTGATTAAAACGATGACACTGGTCTGGCCAGTCTGAGCTCCTCTGGCAGGGCGTTCCAAAGCTTGGGAGCTCTAACAGCAAAGGCCCAGTCACCTTTTGTAACAAGCCGAGTCCTGGGAACAACCAGTAGGGCCCTGCCAGAGGATCTCAGGCTGTGCTCCAGCTCATAAGGTGTTAAAAGGTCTGATGTGTAGCTGGGTGCCAGACCCCGTAGTGCCTTAAAAGCTATCAGTAAAATCTTAAAATCAATTCTGTAACTAATGGGCAACCAGTTAAGAGCCTTGCTGCATATTGCACATGTTGCAATTGGGAGAGGGAACTCTGACTCAGGCAGGAGGGAATTACAGTAATCTAAATGTGAAGAGATAAAGGCATGGGCAACTTTTTCAAGTTCAGCAGAAGATAAAAAACGCCTTATCTTGGAAATAGTTTTGAACTGAAAGAAGCAAGACTGGACAACCCTCTTAACCTAATCATTAGCAGAGATCTGAATCAGATATCACACCCAGATTCTTAGCTATAGGCATAATGATGTAGGATAAGTTACCAATATTGATATGAATCTGGCTGATGGAGTTTTGGGGGCCAAATTGAACAATCTCAGACTTATTTTCATTGAGTTGTAGGTAATTTTGTGACATCCAGCACCTAATATCTAAAAGGCAGTTTTGCAATTGAGGGTGATCGAATAACCTGCATTTATGGGTATGTATATCTGAGAGTCATCTGCATAACAGTGGAAGTGAATATTATGTTTGCGGATTATGTCCCCCAGCGGAAGTATATAAATGGAGAAATAAAGAGGGCCTAAGATTGACCCTTGTGGAACACCATATTTCAGATGAGCTGTAGAAGATGTGGCATTACTTAGCACAACAGATCTGTTTATCTGTTCAGAAAATAAAAATGTAGACCAATTCAGAACAGTGTGTGTGAGCCCCACCCAATTTTCCAAATGATTAAGCAATATATCATAGTCAACAGTGTCAAAGGCTGCACTAAGATCTAAGAGAATCAAGACTGAACAGTCACCAGGAAGGAAGAGGAAGAGGTCATTAGTAATTCTCAGGATAGCAGTCTCTGTGCTGTGAAGAGCTCTAAAGCCTGACTGGATTTTTTCAAAGATGCTGTTTTTATTCATGAATGATATGAATTGAAGAGAAAACAACTTTTTCCAAAACCTTAGCTAGAAATGGCAATTTGGAAAAAGGCCTGCGATTTTTAAGAGCAAGAGGATCCTACAGAAGCCCTGAAAGCCAAGTTGAGTTACTAAGACATTTGGACGAGTTACTAAGTCGCTCGCAATAACCGTAGAAATTGGCAGCACATGTTTTTTCTTGCATTGCCATTCAGGGCTTCCGCCAGTAAGTCAACGACATAGCACTGGCATGGAGTAGGCTTTCCATATAAAACAGATTCATGAAACAGCCCAAATCCTTTTCATATACTGATGGAAGCTTAAAATTTGACTGGGATAATCAAAAGCGTCCTTTATATATTTGCCTCATTATACCAACATTAACCCTATGCAAAGGTAACGTTTGAAGGATATCTGAAGTCTGCTTATAAATACAGATGAATAAACACCAGCACAAAATAGTCTAGCCATACCCAAGCTGCAGGGAGACATCAAATAACTCAAAAACAAAAGCATCTAATCCATCCATTCTAGACTCATTCACTCCTCAAGACTGTAAAGAAAATGCCCCCGGCATTAATTGTATCCACATCTCCACTTAGTAGGAGCAGGCACAAATATAACAACGATCAGAAAAACCTGCATGCGCATGATATCACAGGCTGGTGGAAAGTATGGGAGTGCAGATACAAAGGACACTGAAAGTTTGACCAAAATCTAAAATCTTGCACATTGGGTATAAAAAAAATAAAAAAATAAAAAATAAAAAAAAACACAGTGTATTTCAGGGCTTCCGTGGGATCCAGGTTGTTTTGGGGTTTTTTTTTTAGTAGAGGTTGGACAATGGCATGTTTGAAATAAGACGGGACCGTACCAGTAGTCAGTGAGCAGACAGCTAAAAGATTTGGACCGATGGTACCAAGGACCTCCTTCAGCAATGTGGTAGACATGATATCCAAGGAGCAGGATAAGGATTTCAGATGATATCAACAAGGGACTCAGGGGAAATATACTCAAAAGTGCTAAATATGCTGGGCAACCTGGGGAGGTGAATACAGCACCTCCGGGCGGGAGAATCTGACACCTAATATTCTCCACCTTATCAAGGAAATACTGCAAAAACTCCTCACACCTTTCTGGGGAAGCCTCAGCAAAGAGGCTACATCACACCTCAAAAGAGATAATTTCTCAGGCTGACGTCCAATGTCCGATTTTCTGAAATCTTAGACATATCAGAGTGGAGATTTGGTACAACAGTTTATTTCTGTGTCCATAGAGATCTCAGAACTCTTATGCTATTGCTTTCAGCTGCATTGACTCTGACCTTCTACCAGTGATAAGACATGATCTAAGTGCTATTTGTGGTTAAACTGAGCGCTAAGCCTCAGAAAAAGCAATTAGGACCATGTCCTCCCTTAAAGCATTTTTTACAAAGAGGAACAGTACATTAAGACACTTATTCTCAAGAGTGTTTGCCTACAAGCTGATACCATTTTGTGGAACAAAAATATTTTGATACCTTTCTTAGATAGATTGTTGTACCACCATAATATTGTGCTTCCTACCTGTGCCATAACTGTGCAGGAAACTCTTTTGTACCGTTATTACTCTTCACACGCTCTTAACATGTCTCTGTAAAATGCTTACCTGCACATGAGCTACATCCTGAACAAAAACTAAAAACGTTTGACAGAATGCATGATGGATGAAAATATGAAAAAGTATGAAAAGTGGTGACTAAAATGACTAAAATGCCAAGCATAAAATGAACATTAGCCATCTGATCTGGACTAAGTTTTCAAATTAT
The DNA here is from genome assembly GCF_046629955.1 of Centroberyx affinis. Classification (NCBI taxonomy): domain Eukaryota; kingdom Metazoa; phylum Chordata; class Actinopteri; order Beryciformes; family Berycidae; genus Centroberyx; species Centroberyx affinis. Next base: position 502,945 of record NW_027281475.1, on the reverse strand, counting down.
CTCAGGATTATTTTGAGTAACTTTCTTGTTTGTGCACTTTCAAGAGTTCAGGACATATCTCTATAAGTTTTAACAGTTGTTTGATGAAAGCTGCAAGATCAAATTTTGATTAACTAAATCCAAACTGGCATATCAAATGGTACCCATGATTACTGGAAAGACAATTCGGTTGAAGCTTCGTAGGGTTCTTACTCTTAAGAGGGTCAACGCCCATACTATCTCCAGCACCTGCTTGGATTTGGCCCACTGATTTTACATTCCACACAACAGTGAATCCCATTACATCCCAATTAGTCAGTCATAATCATGTCTGTTTAATTGAAATGATCATATCCTTCAATGAAGCAGTCCCCGTAGGTGCATTTCTCCCATATTATGTTTCATTCCACTGTCAATTAACCACACACTCACACAAAGCTTCTAATAATCAACAATAGAGTATGCATCCCAGTATGACAATTACACTGTCATATCTGGAAATAGTTAACCCCTGCGCAGTTGTTGAAAGATTTGTCTTAAGGCTCTTAAAAATCTTGGAGCCTATGAAGTGGTATGAAAGTGGTGGGATGAAATCTGTCTCTCGGTATGATAGTATTAAGTATGATCAAAGTTCAAATGGATGGATGGCATTCTGGTGTAATTTCAGATGTGTTCAATGATGTGTGAGGGACTTTCAACTGTTTCAAATGAAAGAAAGCCTGATCAGCAGGAGGCCCCATCATCACCCAGAGATGTGCTTTTATTGGTTACTGACTGACTCAATAATTGTATTTTCAATACAGTGAAGACTATGCATTAGTGGCATACTGACAATCAAGTGTGACAATCAAGAATTCATATTAAGTTGTTTGTAGCACTGTTATGTTGAATGGCAAGGTTTTTCCTGCACAGGGAATATTTTGGCAGCCACGCAAGCCTTCTCCATTAAACGCAAAAGAGAAAAATCAAGGAATTGGAAAACAAATTTTTAGCGAATGACCACAACTTTATTTATCAAAAGTGACTACTGATAAATCTAGCTACTTTATTGGACCATGGGAAAAAATGTTAATGCGTTGAATGGAGGCCCTGACTTTGATTACCTATGTATATTCAGGGCTTAAAAAGTCCTTAAATACAGCCTTTCAGTTAATTTTCAGAAGTTTTCTTGGTGCGCCATTTTTGTGGTGAGATATCAGCCCAGTATTCTAATCGGACAGAAGTGATCTTTTTTTGTTTGTTTTAATTTTCACATTTGTTTCAGTGGTAAAAGTGGTCATATCTGGTATTCTAACTGACAGTAAAAAGATGCTGAGAAGTCTTCGATTTAACTTGCAGACACACTTCAGCGTGTTAAGCATATGATGTCATCTGGCCCTCAGAATGACCCATTATAAACCAGGCAAAATATAATAACAGTAAGTTGCAAAAATAGTAATGCTCCATAATACCATGACCTTCTGCTGTTTTTTATAGGTGTTCCAAGGAAACTTTGACAATGACACACACAGAAAGAACGTGATAGATCCACCCATCTACGCTCGGCTCATCCGGATCCTTCCCTGGTCATGGTACGGCAGGATCACTTTGCGTGCAGAGATACTTGGATGCACAGAGGAAGAGTGAATCCCTCTCCTCCATCTTTCTGCCCCCTTCCCCTGTCCCTTGGCATACTGGAGTATCTCACCCAGTATTTCAGCATAAACTGTGCAACCTGTAAAAAGAAATCGATTTCCAATGGATTTTTCAAGAATAAGTGTTTGGTTGTGGTGGGTTGCTGTTTGTTTTTTGTACAATGATTTAAACCTGCCCCTGTCCCACTTTTGTCTTTTAATTTCCTCTTTAAAGTGTGATCTTTGTCTTTTTATTCCTCTCAAGATTTTCCATCCTGTTTGGAATGAACTTATGTAACATATAATGAGAGGGATGGGGTGGGGTGGGGGGAGCTGGAAGGGGGATCTCACTGTGGTTTGAACTTGTTGCCATGGAAGCTATTGTACAGTGTCACTTTTTAACAAAGACGTGAAATCTGTCTGCCATGCTTCATTGGACATGATTAACCAACTTGATTTCATAACTAAACTGTCTAAATACCATTGAAAGATCACATGAAACCACAATATCAAATATATTTTTACTTTGATTATGACACTTCCTCAAGCCATGCTTTTATCATAACTGACACTGACATTACTACATGAATCAAAACAATATCAATGCTCTTGTATTATATGTAAAACACTAAGAAATTGCATGGTGCATAAATTATAAATGTATATTATGACAAATCATTTAAAAACTCCAGCCCTAGGAGCAATGGCTTTGATTTAGGGACCTATTTTTATGTGCATTTTTAAATAGTTCTGATACAGTACAACACACTGCAAAAGCTTATTGAGTGACTGATATGTGAGACAATAAACAAGTGCTGCAGTGAAAAGAGGTACTGCAGTATTGACACTGAGGCTTATGGGCTGTCTCTAGTTGAAATGTCTTAATGCTCTCATAAGGAGTTTACGTCTATTTAATTTGTATCTATTTGATTATCATAACACCTTGTCTGATATATCTGGAATTTTTTTTGTTTGTTGATCTTTTTTTTATTTATTTGGATGTATTTGTCTCAATTGTCTTTAATTTGTAAAATTTGTGTTTCATGTTGTTTTGTTGTTGTCTTGGCGATCTAAGTTGAATTAATTGAAAAGCTCAGGATATAAGTCATCCATAATAACCCACAAATTTATAATTTCTGGACACCTGTTTAGCATATTCTATGTGTTAATGTTAAGAAATGCCATTGCAGTGAAAGCTGTTATTTAATTAATATTCATTTATTCATATTTCAAATATTGAAACAAAAGCCTTTATTTCCTTTGATATAAAAACTATGACAATTCTTGTTCATTTTCAAAAGAGAGCAAATGTCCAATATAAAATATATATGAATATCTGTATTTATTTGAAATGTACAACGAAGATGAACTATTGTACAGAGAGCTCTAAATTTGGACAATGTCTTAATTTTGGGGGGATGGGTCTCCATTACGATGTTGGATGTCAAATGATATAGTGAGGTTTTTTTTGTTTTTTTGTTTTTAAGAGGTTCAATTTGGGTATTTTCACCTGACATGACAGCCATTTTGTTCATGATCCAATAGTTTAAGGGTGCTAAAAGTATTTAGACAGATTAACATTACACAAAATAAAATAGTTGTTTCAGTTATCCCAAACATGTCAAAACATTCTGTATATGCATTTCTCTCTATAGGAGTTCTGCTGTGGGCTGCACCCTACAGTAAATGAATAGGAATGGTTGGTTGGTTGGTTGGTTAAATAAATGCAAGTTAACAAGTGCCTGAGGTATCACAACCGCCTCAAACCATAATGTTCATGCTACAGAGCTTAAAAATAGGCTTGGGTTACTCTAGTGGTTGCTACTCTTGACTAATTTCCCCATAGCTCTCAAGTGCGGTCAAATAAGAGCTGAAGTGAACCATGTCTACTTTTATGCTACTATGCATGTCTTTCGTGTAAGACTTGTTACCTTTCAGTCATTTAGCTAACCAATCATTTGATATTGTAGGCTTACCTAAGTCAAAACACTAAATGTTAGTACATGTTCAAACATTATGTGAAATGACTACTTAATTTAACTTACATTAATCTCTCTAAATAATTTTGGTACCCTGGAAAAGGTAGAAAATGAAAGAGTGCCGCTGTCATTTTCATCTCTTTATCTGTAATGAATAAAAATACTTTGAAATCAAAACGTTTTGGACTTAAACTTGAATTTAAGCGTAATTCTGCATCCAAAATGATAAAAGCACAGCAACAAAACATCAAGAAATGTGTTGCTGTCCAAAAAGTTTGAAGCTCACATTATATTGCTCTATGTCAGAGAATTTCAAGCTCTATCAACAAGGTTATTGTTGTGGCTGAAAAAAAAACAACTTAAAAATCTAACACTGAAAATTCTAACATAATTGGGGGAAAAAGCCACTTGTTATCCTGGTTTGGTAGATTCCAATAGAGATGGCCCTGATGAGTCTAATACTGGAAAGGAGATCGTCACTCATGTGTTATATTGCCAAACCCAATTCATACTCACTAATACAAGTTTTGTTGAAAGAACCTTCTTACCAATACGTGAAAATTGTTATTGGTGTAAATCAGTGTCTATCATTCCTTAGGTACATGGACACAGCATAAGCATCACTGAACTCACTTTTTTCCCATGGATGTATTTGGCTAAACATCATATTCTATTTTGTCTTCAGACTTTTTCAATTATTGTTTTTTGCCAGATACCTATATCTTTCCCAGCATCTGCTATGATTGATTTTTGTAGTTGGCTGCCTGTGAGCACTTTTCACAGAGCAGGATTGCTACTAAACATTGAGGAAGTCTGCATGAAGTATGGAGTTTGAACAATACAGTAGATGTCCACAGGCACATTATGTTCTTACATATACAGATCTAATAGCCTTTACTTTGTACTCACCATTGATTGTCTTGTGCATTGTAAAACTTCATATTACGGATGAAAAGGGGAGCAAGAAGTAAAACTCATCCTGTATTTGTATTTCTGCGTCAACTGTTCACATATTATTTCTTATCTCCTCAGTCTGAGTGTCAAGCACTATCTAGAAAATGTACCAATTATATGCTGGTTAAGTTCAAGTCTGCAGAGGAGAGTCAGAAACTATTACTGTGTACAGCCAAAAAAGATGTTGCTTCAAACAAAAGCTCTTTCAGTTTGACAAATAAAAAGATATCTGTGAATTGATATGCTTGCCTTGTTTTCTTTTAGCTCATTGGAAGTATGTTCTTCGTACCAGTTCTTCATTCTTGGGTCATTTGTCTCACCACACTTTATGGGCTGTTATCTCTGATAATCTCTTTGATTCTGAAAATTCCCTTAAAGCTACAATGTGACTCTTTTTGTGACTTCCTCTCAGTTGGTCAAGTCCCCACCCCAACTTGTCATGTATCTTGATCAGCTGTCTGCCTTGAAACGCCGTCTTGCCTGAGGCAAAGGTAACCGTAAAAAGACAAAACAGCTGTTGAAGGAGACAACAAATGCAGGGAATTGGCATAAAAAAAAATGAATGAGTTTTATCTGCTGCAAGTTTAGCTTCACTGTTCTTTCATTCCTAACTGCTTTCCACCATTGATGTTGCTATGGTTTCCATGCACTTGATAGAAACAACCAAGCTCACTGCTAACCGCGTGCCTACAGCAAATGGTACACCCCCCAAAACGTCCCGAGTACACACACATATACACACAGCGTCACACACATACCCAGAATGATAAGGTATGACGTTATTACTATTGTCAAAAAGTTGCATATTGTAGCTTTAAGTCTATTTCCTGACTACAGGGACAATTGGCTTTTTGCATTCTTGTCCTTTCCTGTGTCCTGCATTACACTTTTGATGTAATATGTAATTTATATATGTATATACTGTATGTATATATTGCCAAAGACAGAGGACGGATAAAGATCCCACATGTTAACTTGCCAACCAAGGATACAAAGATTCCAAAACAAAGGATTGCAAGGACAAAAGACAGATAAATACCAACCGAGGATGCACTGGACTTCGCCGACGAGAATGGGAACCCCCATTGTGAGAATGACGCATCACATCCAAACAGTGATATAATCTACTACAGAGCTGGTTGAAACAGATGGGAAAATCAGCAGCTGTACATCTTAATTGATCACATGCGCAACATCAAGCCGACAGCCCAAGTGTCAAATCAGCAAGCGTTATAGCCTGACAGTTAAAACTAAACATCTGTAGCTCCGTCTTTGTAGGTATCTGAGTGAAATGACACAGAAAACAGTCACAACCAAACAGGCAAAAGAAATAGCTAATGGCATTATGGTCATATTGGCATTTTAAGTTACCAATGCCAGTTTATTGTAGTTGCTGTCAGCAATGCTAATGTCAATAGCTGTAAAACTTGTTAAATGTAACATTACAATATCTTTGCATATGGTGCATTCAAGAGGTGTCGTGTTTACTGTGTTCACAAGGAGAGCTGTCGACATCGTACTCATCAGAGGGAAAGTTTTCTGAGAGCTATGACTTCATGACTTATGATGTTAAAGTGGGCATGCCAATAGTTTCAACTGTCACACACTTGTGCTTCACCTAATGCGCATCCTTTCCTTTTCATTATGTTACTAAAGCGCAAAATAGTTCTATATTTCTTTGGTGTGATGAAAGAACAAAAGAAGCACAATCACTATTGATGCGTTCATATGTGTGGTATTTATGACCAAAACCACTTCCAACACAAAGCAAGTCGTACGTTCGACTTCCTAACTTGTAAGTAGGAACTACCAAGGAGCATTACATTGTACTGCCGTTGGAAAAAACAATAACAAATCACAAAATTATGTAAAATGTAGTTTCAGCTTCTCATAGTCAGAATCACTGAGCATCCAAATTTTCTGCCCCAGGGCAACATGCACACCTCCTACTGTTTACAAACAAGAAACAGGTCTAAAGTCTATAGCACAGAGCCGGTACTACTGGGAAAACAAACACTTCTGTGTCTTAATTGATGGCACGACCTCAAGCACACAGTTCATCTCAAACTGTTCTCTGTTATTGGATTCTTGAGAAGTTCATTCTCCCCAAAACAACTTGGGAAGAACATTCTCCTTAAGGACACAAGTATCGACTTGAAATTCTTAGATTTGATAATCACTGTCCAGATGGTTATCATGATTAGGTAAACAAACATCTACATAAACAAAAGTAAAGAACATTTTCAGAAAAGCATTCATTTATGCTTTTTTGTTTCCTTAAAAGACCCAATCTTTATAGAACTTACATTACAGTATATATCTTAGAACTTACACTTTTTAAACTTACACAATTGCCTGCCCGGGGACTACAGATGAAAATTAGCCCTTTTGGCTAACTCTGGCATATTTTCAGAAATGTCATTATATGCACTGTCCCTGTCAAATAAAGTAATAATGTAAAGTAAAGGACACACTATTCCACTGATGAAATGAGTAAACTGAGTTTAGGTGAGTTTACTCTCCACTACATCCATGGCACTTTGTATTTTTATTTAGCAGTTATAAATAACTTCTTTGTAAAACAATTGAACTGCTTGGCTTTGTACTCCATCAAGCTTGGCTCTGTACCAACATGGTTTTACCACAGTATGTTGCTTTCATTGATTTACCTTGAGCTTGCCATGCCTAGTTTCTCTGTCTCTCAGCTGAGTTCTCCTAGTTGTGGCAGGGGATCAAAACGTGAGTCAAAGGACAAACATGCAAGGGTGGCAGCTGCACTGTCCAGTAATGATTCAATTATCAAAGTGCCAGTGTAGGGGGAGATAATTGCCTCGTAACTCAGGTGAGTGAAGTTGCACGGCAATTAAAAGCTGATTAATAAACAATCTGTTTAGTCTGCTTGTCCTATCCATTAAAGCATGATCAGGAAAATACAAGATGCCTCATTCAAAGAGAGAGCGGCCACTTTTTGGTGGTCTAAGCTACTTAGCGACTAAGCTTGTTTGAGCAGGCTTCTTTCTTCCTTGAATTACTGCTTCCCATGTGGCATTTCACCTGTAACAAATCAATACAGGGAAGAGAATGTCACCCCATACACAACAAGCCATTTCTACATAGATTTGTTGTCTAGGACCAGACTTACAAATGCAAGTGACTTTCATCGTGTCTGAGTGGATTAGTAAGTTAGTTTTTCATGCAACTTTATGGTAACAAGCAAGGTGCTGCTCCTCAAATTGTAAAGAGGCTTCATTATACAAACATAAATAGTTTATAATTTGTTTGATTAATGGATTCTGCTTTAATTAGTATAGCTGACCATGCCTATCATACTTTAGCCTAATGTAATCATGTGAAGACCAGACTGAATTGTTAAAACATATTATATTCATCAAGAGCAATTATGCTGAAAATCATTACTGTTATTAAATAAAAAGTGAGAGATTCAGCATTTTGTGGGGTGTCAAATTTTATAATTACGTTCACTACAACCTACACTGCAGAAAAAAACTTTTTATTAGGAGGCAAGATTAAGTTAACTAGAACAATTACAAATCTGCACTCTAAAATCTACATTAAATACTATCAAATTTAGCTAGTCTAGTGTGGGTGAACTATCAAACAGGGGTCTTAAAGGATAATAGCGGGGTTTCTGCCAATCATCTAGTTTGCCCCTGTCCTTTGCATTATTCCTGGTGGTGTCAGTCAGTATAGTTGATGACGTTTTCAGCTACTGTGCCAGCCACAGGGGTCAGCAGCATCAGGAATTCAACCTAAAACCATGGCTGTTAGTGTCAGGTAAAGAAGACAAACTGACCCACAGCCAAAATCTACCAGCATTTGGCTGGTGGCTGGTGTTCATTTCCCATTTGCTGCCATTCATTCTTGTACAGTATTAAAAACAACTTCCACACATTTGAAAATTGTCTGAGCTAGATCATCTATCACAGTAAACATAAAGTGTTATTTTGGTTTTGTCAAAGTTTCTGTTTTATTGTTATTTCATTGTGCCTAAGTTTGAGCTGTGCTCGCTGTCAATCACCTGACACTCACAGGGAGAAATGGAAGTCTCCCCCAGGAAATAATAACACACAAAACATGTTGCTTACAAACAATGCATTTGATTTGCCTGTCCTCAAAATGCCCAAACTGTCTGTCAGATGTTGATCTAGAAGTTTGAACTTTAAGTTAGAGCTCCACTGCCAGCATTGCGCCGCGTTGCCATCAGCGTTGCTCCAACGAGACGTTCTCCCTGCTCCACTGAGCGCGTTGACTTTTGAATGGATTCACCAGAAAACAATCAATTCAACTATATTTCAACAAGGGAGAATGCCTGCGTCAGCCATCGAGAATTGAACCTCGGCGATTTTGTAGCTTGGACGCAGCCATCGGACGCAATGCGAACGCAATGCGAGCACTGGAGCATCTTTCAGTGCTGGTAAAGGAATCATTCCTTCGATGGCTGACGGCTGATGGCAATGCCTGACGCCCGATGGCTGTAGTGGAGCAGGGCCGTTAGGTTACCTGAATTGCAGTTTTTATGAGAATAGCTAGTTGTTTGCGGTAGTATAGCAAAGTGGCAGTTGCAATACTCCCACCATGCACTTCAGCTACCAGTTGCTTTATTCTATTAACCAGAAGTAGCAAGCTGTCCAATGTCAGGAAATTCTAGCCAAGTACACCTCCATTGGCTGAGACTTTTGTTTTTGTCTTGTTTTTCCCTTTATTGCTATAATATTCCCATCTTCTGAATAATGCATTACAAAATACTGCAATGGAAATTTCTTGCATATTATTCTACCATCCAAAACAGTAGAAACTACAGCAGTTCTTCGCGTGTGTGCGTATTTTCATCACCAAAAATTCAATGGTTATCCAGTCATTTAGCTGTAATTGAGTGGATTGAGTGACATTTTTACTCTGCATAGATAATGTATTTCAAAATACAAAGGTATAAAAACATGCTACTTCTGGTCCACAAGATTAGAAGCTTGTTCTCTTGACACAAAAAAATGGACTCCAGGATCTCAACTACGAAGTGCAGGTTTGAAAGTGATGGAGAGGGGAAATATAATCAAACACGGTGGTAGTATCGACACCAGATTATACATATCTTGCATTTCTATACAAAAAAGAGTTATATGAATATGATATGGTAATATGTGTTACAGCACTATCACCATAAAATCTATATTATACTTACATACGTACATAAAAAACCCACAGTAACCAGTGACTAATATATTCATATTTACACACATACACTTACTTATACAGTTAGCTACGTACAAACGTACGGCATACTTAAATACATACAGTACATTGATGTATTTTTGTACTTAAAATGTTTCATGTATGGACTGTTTCTTGACCTTTTTATTTTCTTTCTAGTTAAGTTTTTTCCTTTTGTTCTCATGCTAGGAGCACAATTCTATTACTGTGATCAAAAGGCAAGACATATTCATCCTGATGACCCACTGAGCTTTACAAATTGTTGAAATGAATCGGCACATTAATGTGTCACTGCACCATGTAAACCAAAGTTGGAAGCCTGTACCACGAGCAAAGCTATGCAGATTGGACGGAAGAGAAACAACTGGGTGCTTTGGTAATGTTCAAGTTAATTACAAGTGCAGCAAGTTGAGTTGCACTAGGTAAGATTTTTAAGTAACCGACCGACCGACAATACCATCCATAGAGCCCCTGCTGTCGCGGAGCTAAAAATACACCTGACTCACTCATCAGCCTAAATCACAAAGTGGGGCTGTAACAGAGAGAAGTGTTCTATCCCCCTTAATTGAAACACTGTAGATTTGCCCTATTTGCACAAATTACATTTTAGTCTCAGGTATGCTCACTGGTGAATTGAAACAAGAGCAAAATACAAAACTTGCTTCTCAACAGCAGAGAGCGAGCACTCCGTCAAGAGAAAGTTGGACTCACCGACAATGGCTGAAGCTCTTCATCACCTCCATCCCCACTGGGCACTAAAAAGAGGAAATTTAGGTCTGAGAGGTGTGCAGTTTACTGACATCAAGACACACGATTTCTGGGTTTTAAAGTCTTTGAAATTCAAACAATTACCTCTCACTGCCATTTGAAGCTGCCAACATGCAAAGTTGCCTAGTGCACCTTTAAGGTTAGTTTCCTTTTTAGCCGCATGCAATGCTCCAGTCAGTTGTAGCCAACTGTCAGCCAACTGTCTGCACTCATGAAACAATGAAAGATGACAACAGTTTTCTAGATAATACACAACACTTCGATTCACATTACATTGAAGCTACAGTATACATTTTTTTCTGCAAGATATGTTGCTACTCCAAATGCGCATATCAAGGAATGCATTATTAACATCAAAAATGATAAAACTGAACAGTGGTAACATATGACTTTAATAATATCAAATACAGTAAGAGCAAAGTCTTGCAACGATCCCTTCGATACCTTTCCCTTTGCCACTGTTTCAGATGTGTTTTTACATTGATGTAGATTGGTAATCTTCTCTCTCTTCTTCTCCAGACTGCAGATTTTAATAATATCATATAATGATTCAGAAATGTTTTAAAGATTTGCAAAGGACACACTCAACATTAACTGAGACATAAAATGTTCACAGAGGGTGGAATGTAATTTGGAGGCTCTCTGTCTGCCTGTCTCTAGTATGTGCAAAGCTATTTGCAGAAACATGTGGAGATTAGAGACCTTGTTCCTATCAGGAGCGTTTCCACCCCTACGCTATAAAATGTATATTATCAAGTGAGCAGAAATGACAGGCCTTGATCACATTAAATACTCTCTTGTTGTTCCCATGTGTAACTGACTGACATCTAAAACAGTGCAGTAAATGGATTGGCAAAGGAGAGCGAAAAAGAGGAAAAAAGAACTGAAACAGGAGCTGCCTCCTACAGTGCAGAGCAACCTAAGTTTGTTCGGTAAAATGCTGAAATCGTTTTGAAAATGTTCATTTACAAAATAAAATGTGAATTTCTGTAGGTGTGAATGTGCTGCAGTTGTTAGACACACATCATTCCTTAAAAGCAAAAATTAAGAAAAAAATATTGCCAATTCTATAGAAGGTGTTATATTTTCAGAGAGCGATAGCTGGCATGTCTTCTGTGCTGAAGTTAAAAAAAACATTTCTGACTGACTTGCTGTAATGCGGAGCCTGAGAGTGGCCACAGGGGGAAAAAAATATGTATACTGTATGTCCCACTGACATAACCTGCAATTTTGCATTTTTAATACTGTGAAGCACTTTGTAACATCTGCTTTGAAAAGTGCTATAAATACAGTTCGTATCATATTTTCAAAACAAACTGGCCTGGTCCAAAGGGATTTGGAGCCAGTGGTCCAATGTGTGAAATATTTCCATTATTGCCATTTTGAAGGCAGTTTGTCATGTTTAAGAAATAATACCTAACTTTTGTGCCTTCAATTGTAAGCTTATAACCTCATAACAAGGACTAAATCATTTCAGGCCACCAATATGGCAGATGTCTGATAAAGCGAGTACCAAGTGCTGCTCGATAGCATTGGTTTCAGAATGCCAAATAAGGATTTCTATCTCAAATCAGGAGCCAAAGGGTGCTGTGAGGTGCAGGTTGACAGAGGGTTATGTGTTTTTAGGTCAGGCAAAGTTAGGGTCAGAAGGGAAACCTAGCCTCCAAGGAAGTTGACTGGCAAGTTTGTGATTTCTTATCCAGGGTTAAATCAAATCAGCTGCTGCATCTGGGGGCCAAATAATTATATAACTCAGGACTGAAAACATTGATTATGGTGACTACCTATTCATAGTTATGGGTATGGTAATTTAGGTATGGTAATTTATTATCACATATTTTCCTGTTAAGGCACAGTACTTACCTGGTAAATACATAGTACTAAAAGGAAGGGTTACCGTGAGAACCCGTTGTCCTTACCATGTGTATGTATTGCAATACTCTGCAAGTTGATGCATCTCTATTCAATGCCACCAGGACAAAATCCTGCAAACTTCCTGCACATGACGAATAAACCGATTCAGATGCATGATGGATAACATTAAGCAAATCGTATATGGTGGGTTATGTTCCTGTGTAAATCAATCTCCAGGCGTTACTGAGCCTGTGTTTATGTGTTTCCTCCTGTCTGCGGGTGTGTTGATATGTAGAGGGGGTTCATTTTTGTGTCTCACAGATATAGCACACTTGGTCAGGGTAGCTAGCTTAACAAGATTTACCTCTGAACTACAATTGGCAGATTCCTGCCTCACACAGACAACAGCTGCTACACATAATATGATTTCCAGCACTGATGTTAGTGTAACACTCTGACTGGCAGGTTTGAGGGATGACAAATCTACTCTTTGGAAATTTAAGATTAAGGGACAGGATGATATGTAGGAGAACCATAATGTCAGTTTATGCGATCATGTCCAAACACCATCTCAATTTGCTCAATTGATTGCATGTGTCCAATTCTTGATTAACGTTTGTGAATGCAGCACCCAGTTGTAGAAGGGTGCAGGCAGTTCACACATACAGTGCTGCTGAGTAAAAGTGTTATGCCACGCTGCATGGATCAGAACATTTTTATGCCCTACACGGTGCTAGACCCCTCAGTAGCCACGCCTAAAAAAAAGACTTACATGGGATTCCAACTTTCCACAAAGTGATGGCACTCTGCATGCGTAAGTGAACAGTGGTGTAGTCAAGAGTGTATAGGCTGTATACAGACTTAATAAACGAGTATGCCCACTTAGATACCTTTGGTTAGCATTCACTAACTTCAAACAGCTAATGGACATCGGCTGAAACAGATTAGCCTAACTCAACTATAACCGCTTCCACTCATGCACAGATGTTAAAACTTTTGACCTACTTAAAAAGACAGCAGCAGCTTGTAAAAGAGCTCCACCTAGTGGAGGCATGAGCGACAACTCAATTCAGCTGCAAAGCCAGTTTTCCACTGCTTTGGTTCTTGCTGCAAAACCTCTCGCCTCAGCGACTTGCCGTAAGTTTTTTTATGGGCTGCCCACACTTGGGCCGGCCTACAGAAAGCCCATGCGGGCCCACTGTGGCTTTGCCCATGCGGGGCCCACAGTCTTTTCCCACCTATGGGTCCTGTATGGGTTTTTTGTGGGCTGCCCACAGAATGCAGCATTTATAGTTAAAAATGGCACGTTTTATGGCATTTTTTTGCCTCCGCGCCAGCGATAGCTGTGGCCGGAGGCATTATGTTTTCGGGTTGTCCGCCCATCTGTCCCATTCTTGTGAACGCGATATCTCAGGAATGCCTTGAGGGAATTTCTTCAAATTTGGCACAAACGTCTACTTGGACTCAAGGATGAACTGATTAGATTTTGGTGGTCAAGGGTCAAAGGTCAAGGTCACTGTGACCTCACATCCGTCCCATTCTCGTGAACGCGCTATCTCAGGAACACCTGGAGGGAATTTCTTCAAATTTGGCACAAACGTCCACTTGGACTCAAGGATGAACTGATTCGATTTTGGTGGTCAAAGGTCAAAGGTCAAGGTCACTGTGACCTCACAAAAGACGTTTTTGGCCATAACTCAAAAATTCATATGCTAATTATGACAAAATTTCACACAAATGTCTAATAGGATAAAATGATGAAGTGATGACATTTTATATCCAAAAGTTCAAAGGTCAACTTCACTGTGACATCATAATATTTGCTTACCACTGTAGCTGAGAAAACGATTTTGGGTCATTCTACAAAAACGGTGGAAGTGCTGTCACTTACTTTTGCAGACACCAAAATCCTTTAAGTTGACCTAATAATCACATTAATTATATATGTTCAATAAATAAAGACTGTCCTTGCAATGATAAAACAAAGTTTATTGGCGGGAAAAAAAAAAGCCCCTATGTGTAGGATTTGAAAATTCTTGATTTTGGCGACTCCTAGTGGTAGTGCCAAAAAAAGACACTGTCGCAAACGTCTTTGCAACCTCTTGCTTCATACAGCCATGCTATGTAAACAAAATACTGCTGCAGATAACTGTAGCTCAAGCATTAGTTCCTATAGCCTATTATTTCTAATGACAGCATTGTACTATGAAGTAGTTTGCTATTGTGAGATTTCGGGTTAACATATGTTTGGGGGATCGCTGTCTTTGTGAACATAGCCTATCCAACATTTTACTATTCTGATGCTATGAGCTGCAGCTAATGGAAAATGCTAGCGCTAACAAACTAGACTAAACACAAATCAAGTAACGTAATCGAAGTATGGAGTTGTATTAAATGTGACGATTACGGCCGATCAAGCTCGCAGAAGGCAGGACGCATGAACCGGACACAGGATGTCGGAACCAGAAGGCAAATGCGAATTAAAAGACGTGATTACAACCTGCACACACACTGGACAGAAGGAATACCATGGTCTGCTGACAAGTGTAAGTGGCTATAATAGTTTCTTTCCATTCTTTACCCCCACTCTGTCGACAGCTGGCTATGTACCAACAAGTGAAGCTAATTTGCTAGGCTAGGTTACATAGCTTAGTAGCTGTACAGGCAGCTGACTACACATCTAAACTAACGTTATGCCATTACACATAACCGCAGATATAAACTACATGGGTCCTAAAAAATAGTTAAAAGCTTCAGTAACACAATTTGAGACCCTTATTGGTATTTCACTTACATGCGTAGGACAGGGGCGCCGGATTCATTTCAGAAGTGCGGGGGCCAAAAAGTGTGTGTGTGTGTGTGTGTTAGTGTGTGGCAGTATAATATATCTTAAGTAGGGGTGGGACAAAATATCGATACTGGAATATATCGTCATACTTCCTCTCGCGATACGTTATCGATACACTGGCACCAAATATTGATATTTTTATTAAAACATGCGGGCGCTCTAAACGGATTCCCCCGCATTAAGCCTGTTACCATTTTGACTTACCAGAGTCACTACTTAATGACTCCTCGCGGTGGCGCTTATCAAATGAATGAGGGTAAAGTGAACGGAGGTTAACTAACTTGCGGTGAAGAAGACGAATAACTCACAGAGGGGAGAATGGCGGACAGCGGGGGAAAGCAAATCAGAGAGGCACCACAGTTCCTGCTTTTTGCCTTTTTAGGGGTATTTTTTCTTCTTCAGTTACACAGATATCGTGATCTATTGTAGATGAATTGTCTTGCAATATATCGAGTATCACAGAATCGCTGTATCCTGATACCACCGTTATCGTGGGCAACATATCGTGATAGTATCGTATCGAGAGTTACTCTGTGATTCCCACCCCTAATCTTAAGAGAGAAAGAAATGACTTTTCAGTTGCCTCTTCGCTGTCGTCCAGTTGAGCACGGACAGTGCCGAGCCACAGTGCCACTGTGTCGCTGTCCCAGCGGCGTACTGAAACAGATGAAAGGCATTTTGCTTATGCAAAGAAATTAATTTATTTAAACAAGATATTTGCTTGCCACAAAACAATTCTGTGAACTGACAAGGAATTAAATTAATAAATTTTGTTAGTGAAATATCCTTCAAAAAGTGAAAACTAATGGCTTTCTACTGTATTATGATTTTTCTTATGTTACATTGAAAAACCATTGTGCCCCCCGAGAAAATGTAATGCCCGTCCATGAATTTGTTTCTCCCACCGGTCTGCTGACGTGCAGACGTGCTGCTGCACGTCAGCTGGTCCTCTCTCATAAAGAAGATGCTGAAGAAAGAAAAATATTCAGGTAATGTATTTAACAACGAACTTTATCTTTGAAAATACAAGCAAACAGAAATAGCTCCGTTTATTTCCTAAATGGGCTGGCCTGAAACCTCAACACTTTGGCTCCCTTTACTCACAGGGATTACGAATATTACGTTAGTTAACAACACAATATTGAAAAGAAAATGTAGCCTAACCGCATTTGTAAAAGTTCACAGTGCCACTCGAACTGGGGCATATCACCAACGCTGAAAAATTGACAGCTGGGTGGACAGCCCTTCCATGTAACATCGCCAACAAGTCAACCACATTTTGGGGAATGCTGATGCTGCCGAATCCCGGGGGACTGTTTACTGCTGTGAGGAGTACCTATCTGTTCCATGCTCATCAGGCTAACACACGTCACAGCATTGAGTTTTTATTGGTTGCAATGTACACTGTATGCATTTGATTTTGTCCTCTTTGATTGGATTCAAATGTAAATATTCTTCCTGTTTTATGTTTGCCTGCTTTATTTTACCTAATGTCTTAAAGTGGGCGAGAATGATTGAAACGTCTTTTACCGTAAGTATTGCAATATAGGGGCATTTGAGGGGATACAGTGATTCGCGACTTAAAAAGAAGGTGGGAGGAGGGAAAAGTGGGGGGGGGGCAATGGCCCCTTGGCCCCCCTACTTCCGGTGCCGGTGGCATAGGAGAAAGAAAGCCAGCTCTGTTTCAGTCTTAAACCCCTTCAGCTCCCGTCTAGCTCTCCGACCAGTGAGCAGTTAACGCGGTTAACTCTGGACGGTCTGACGCCGTGCTTTGTCACGCTCGTTCGTAGCTCTTTTAGCCTCTTATAGAGTGCAGATGGGTCCGTTGGGCTCCCGGGATTTGGTGACCGGAGTCTCCGGTCTGCCGTGTTGCGGGGGGCCGGGCAAAGCCGATCGATTCGCGGGGCTACTGGGAGCTCTGGGTCTCGCGCTGCCCTCCCTCTCCCTCTTAACTGTTTTAGCCTCTTCTATTATAAGCTTGTTTTGTTTTGTTGCAGAGGGTCCAGCAGTTATAGTCCTGTCTTCCATGTTACCACTATCTGCCATATTAATTAGCTTCACGCTGTTCAATCTAATAATAATAATAATAATAATAATAACAATAATAATAATAATAATAATAATAACCTTTATTTGTATAGCACCTTTCATACACAACATGCAGCTCAAAGTGCTTTACATCAATAGATGTCAGATAGAAATAACCGCCTCGCGGTTGTATGCCAATAAACTTTGTTTTATCATTGCAAGGACAGTCTTTATTTATTGAACATATATAATTAATGTGATTATTAGGTCAACTTAAAGGATTTTAGTGTCTGCAAAAGTAAGTGACAGCACTTCCACTGTTTTTGTAGAATGACCCAAAATCGTTTTCTCAGCTACAGTGGTAAGCAAAATATTATGATGTCACAGTGAAGTTGACCTTTGAACTCTGGGATATAAAATGTCATCACTTCATCGTTTGTCTGAAATTTTGTCATAATTAGTGTATGAATTCTTGAGTTATGGCCAAAAACGTCTTTTGTGAGGTCACAGTGACCTTGACCTTTGACCTTTGACCTTTGACCACCAAATTCTAATCAGTTCATCCTTGAGTCCAAGTGGACATTTGTGCCAGATGTAATGAAATTCCCTCCAGGCGTTCCTGAGATATTGCGTTCATGAGAATGGGACGAACGTGAGGTAACAGTGACCTTGACCTTTGACCTTTGACCACCAAATTCTAATCAGTTCATCCTTGAGTCCAATTGGACGTTTGTGCCAAATTTGAAGAAATTCCCTCAAGGCGTTCCTGAGATATCGCGTTCACGAGAATGGGATGGATGGACGGATGGACGGACAACCCGAAAACATAATGCCTCATAAAAACAAACAAAATGCATTGCATTAAAAGAATCAAATCAAGTAAAACAGAAAGATAAAAGAACACAACAAATACTCCCACTTTTAGATACACATTGTAAGTCAACCCATATGTTTTTCTTCTTATCTAAGCAACTAGTCTGCATTCAAACTGCGTCTGTTTTCTTCCTAGTTTGGTTTTACTTTCTGCCATAAATTAGTACGGCACTTCGCGCCAATTTGTACCCTGGACACAGGAGTGGAGAATGAACAGACTGGAAGCAACACATAGACTAAACCAATTTTCTCCGTGATGGTCTCATTTTTCTACTGACAAACTTTTATGGTATCAAAATTAATTGGAGGATGATATAATCAGATACAAATTCTACAAATAGGGGCTTTAATATTGGTGCTCACTTGTTGAATTTGACAATTAAATACAAAGTAATTGGTTTAAAACCATATTTGTACCTATTTTAAAATATTGCGCTTTTATTTTGAAGGCTAAATGGCCAAACCGGAAGTCTTGTTTCTGATAATTCGAGCTAGTCTTACCTATCAAGGCCGGGATGCACGCAAATGTGACGTATTTTGAAATAACAGCTAGAGTGGCAATTTCAGCTAAATAATGGTGTAAATGTTCACTTTGGGATCTTTGGCTTCAAGAGACTTGGATTATGCTGTAAGAGCTGCATGGAGCCATTTTATAGTTATTTTCCGTTATTGTTTGAAGTCTGAGGACAGGTCTCCAGCAACTTCAGTTGTTTTGGAGAACGCTGCAATGTACTTCTTCCGGGATCTCCGGGACTGTTATATGGACTAACAAACTTTACCAGAACCTAGCTGGGCAGTGCATCTCTTGGTCTGTCTGTGTCTTGCTTGCTTGCCAGCCACTTCCAGGGCTGTGCTCTGTGACTTTGTGCGGGCAACGGTGTTTATTTAAGCAATATTACACTCGAGGGTGTGCTTTACCGTCATTATTGGCACGACAGTGATGCGGTCAGGACCGAGGCGCTTGCGCCGTCTGAAGCACACCCTCGAGTGTAATATTGCGATTATACAACAGTTACCAACAAAATAAAAGATATAATCAAAATGTATTCATATTGTGGGGCAATTCGCTCTCAAAATAAAAAACTTTTTGCTAGCGTTATCTCCGTTTCCCTGGAAATACATGGGGTCTGACTAATAACTGGAAAACAATCAGTCACGTCAGTAGACTCCTATGTAATGGAACCTAATTTACTACTCCAGCAAGTAGGCCGACCCTTAGTAACGACCTAGCAACAGAGACGATTTCTAGACCCTGTTGAGTCAGCCAGCCAACTTGAGCTAACTAATACTTTCTAGAGATCGCGTGATTTCCCAAACTGAATAAATACCACACATATAAACACAAAACTGCCTTGCTAGCTCAATCTTGTTGTAAATAAGATATCTGCTGAAAAAAATAATTTTTCCATGGACAGATTTAGCTGCTACGTCTGCGAACTTCACATGTATTTTTACACTAGTAGCGCCGTGTCACCGACTCACCGGCACAGCTGATGGACGATGCAGAGTGTCTGGTAACATCAAGGCTGAACAGAGTTAGCGTTATATTTAAATATACTGTATGATAATATATGGCGGAGTAATATTTAGTGATGAGCACGGCTAGGTGTGCTGTCATGCTGATTTGATCACGTTCTAAATGTCTAGTTGACCAATCAGATTGCTTGGTCGGAACTACCTGTTGTATAATATAAACATTTATTATAAACCGCGCTCTGAAAAGATAACCGCGTCGCGCATGAACATGCGTTCATATGCGCGTGCACAAAATGAAACTCGCGCTTTCCAGCAGCAACCTCTGTGGGGACCAGTCCAGACAGTATATGGGCGTAATGCCACTCCTCATAGGCGCACATACTTTTAAAACAAGACAATGATTATCTAGTCTCTCAGTCAAGGTTTAGTTACAACTCTGGACTAATGCAAGATGGAAAGCAATGGATTGACATTGACTATTGATTAAATATTGAATTTAAAATGTTGATTAGCTGGGCATACTGGGCAACATGGATGCACATTTCTCAGTAAATAATAACCATCAAGTATTCAGCCAAGCCATAGTATAAATAGTATTTTATATTTGAAAATGTATAAAAGGAAATCTGGGGGAGCCAGTTTGAATGGGCCTGATGCAGCTGATAAAATTAATAATAGTATTGTTATCTATAATTTATAGGTGCTATTCTTAATTGTCGGATGGTAGTGGGAGCACTGGGGTGTCAGGTGTGACTGTGTGGCAATGGCAAATGGTTTACATGGCTCACGGGTCAGGTAGGAGGGCGGCCCCTTAGCAGAATTTTGCTTAGGGCCCCAGGGAGGTCAGGACCGGCTCTGGACAAGTCTGTCAAATAATTATTTCAGCACACTGCCTCCAACAGAGAGGAGAAGGTACACTGAAAAAATGAACTTAATTGGCCTCCATCAATGTCCTTTTTCAATAAAGCTGGATAAATGAACCCACACAGTGGCCTGAAGTGAAATACTTCGACATTTACCACTACTTAATTTAATCACCAGGTAAGATAATAAGTTGACTTTGAATAATTTCACTTCATATTTAAAAATTGCAAATACAGCTATGCTTTTCAGACTATATGCGCAACGCTGATGTGACATTGGTTATTAAAGTGGATTGTTGCTAAGTTAACTATCTTATGTTAGCTAACAAGTCAGTGAGATTTCTCATTACTTTTGCACCCTGGAATGACAGTCAATACAAAGCAATCTAACCTCAGAGACCCACACATGGACACAACTCATCTGAGGAATTGGCTCAGTAATGTTAGCTTAGTAGCAGCCTAATGTTAGGACAGCATGCAGCTTTTAAACACATTTTAACATTCAGGTTATCTTACAAGAATATAACTAGATAATTACTGGTAAGTCACTGACAAAATGCTGGCCACATTATAAGTGTACTTATTCTCAGGGTCCCAAAGTTTCCCCCTCTTCTACCATGAGCCACTGTCAGCGCCTCTCTCCTTACGGCCTAGATTCCCATTTTTCTTCTCAACGGCTCCCTTGGAGCCCAAAAAACTGTAATTCACGGTTTTTAAGTTTGTTGGCTGTGAAGCCCACCACACAACAGTTTTAGGCATATTTAATTTGGGGAATAATGAGAATGATGTGCATTCAGTCACACAAGGTGAATGGAAAGCAGTGGAGCGGTTTCCCCCACGATTGGCGTGGTCTATTTTATGCATTGTCTCTATGGGGGTGAGCAGATAATGACTGAATTTTCATTTTTGGGTGAACTATTCCTTTAATATAATTACGAAAACCTACATCCAGCAACCATTTTAACAAAAAAGTCCAACAAATTATATACTCCCTCACTCCTCTAACTTTAACTATAAAATTCACTTACCTTCTGAGAAAAATGGAGAACTTGGTATAAATCTGCCGGTTCTGTGTACACTTTCACGACCAATTTAAATCGCACAACAAATTGAAAATGGAGAAAGCATTCCAAATAGAAATAGAAACGGTGTTCCAAATAGAAATAGCTGAGAAATAGTCAGCCACAAAAGACGCAATTACATTCAGTTCAGCAGGGGCTTATAATGAATCCTGTGTACACATCAACACGGACCCCAGTGAAATGAATAGCAAAGGGCAGCTCCAAACCACAAATCCTATTCCTATAAGCTTGCCTTCATAGTGGCACATTTAAAAAATCGCATTTTGTTTGATGTCTCTTTTGTGCCCACAAAGATGAGCAGTCTGTAAAATAATTATCCCTCATTTCTTCTCCATAGGGTGAATCTAATCACAATGTCCATTCAATAATAATCGTACAACCTATTTGCTCACAGTGTTTTGACCTTGTTTACAGTTTGGGGAAAACTGTAATGATTTCAATTTCATTATGCCTCGGCAAGAGCATTAGATGTACAGAACTTCAAAGCACCACCAAATGCAGTTTGAGCTATATATAGTGTCACTTGTCATGCACACTAAATTTGTCTGTATGGCTCTCTGTTTGTCACAATGAGTATTGAGGGCAAATGGGTTTCAAGTGCCCTGTGATATCTCTCTTGTTATCTTGTTTGTGTAGTCTTTGGGGAGTCTTTTGGCAGAACTGGGACAGTCTTGTGTGCACTATTCACCTCTCTAATGAAAGTGATGCAAATGTTATTTTAGGTTCAGTTATTGTACCTGTAGAACATTCAAGTGGGACAGAAATTACTACCAAAAAGCGTCTGAGACCATCAAACTATCTCTCGTCATTTATTATTGAGGTCAGCTCCAATGCCTACTTACATATGTATTCTGCACTAGCAGTACGCCAAAGCAATGTGTCTTGATAAAGTGATAAAACAACTCCCTTTTCTGTGAGAGAAGAAGACACAAACAAAATCCCAGTTCAATCAAAATAGCTATCGCAAGGTCATCTCATAGGCATCTTGGGTAGAATCTGGGCTCCAAGTCAGGTGAACATGAGCATTATTTTCACAATCTTTCCATGGAGGTGCATGCATGTGCAAGCCAATTTAGACTCTGTCTCCTGATGTCCCCTAGATAAGTCATTATTCTAACATGTGACAGTATGTCTACCTGCTTATGAGAAATGTATTCAGAAAGTGCAAAGACTCATGACAAGCCAAGTTGTTAGGTCTTGATTATGATTATTTTGTTCTTGATTTAACAAGTTATGCAAGCAAATACTTTGGGCTAAATGGTTATAAAATTTGAAAAAAGTATATTTCTCTGAGTAAAACACATTTTGTGTAAACAAAGTAGTAAGATACATTAAGTACAAGTCATACACTCATAGGCGAACAGCATGCAGTTAATAATAGTGTTCTGCAAATCAGAGTTGAAGTTCTGATATGGACGTTGATTCAGCTGAACCTTTTTGTCATTTTGGACAAAGATATTCTAGCAGGGCCAAGCTTAGTTTCCTATTGGCAGGGTGAAAACAAATGTATTTTTGCCAGCCAGGCTCAATAAGGGTTAAATACATTATTGGTATCATCATTAGTATTAGTATTAGTATTATTATTAGTAGTAGTAGTAGTAGTAGCAGTAGTAGCAGTAGCAACAGTAGCAGTAGTAGTAGTAGTCATAGTTGTTGTCGTAATGGTAGTATAGTTTAATAATAAATATTTTCTTCATATAAAAATTACTAGGATCAAGGATAAGTAGGTAAAACTACATCCTGCATTATATGATAATATGAGTTAACGTTTTAAATGAATGCTTAATTAACAATGATATGGACAGATGATGAAATTACATAATCACAGCAGGCAAAGTGGGGCTGAGCACCGAAGACAGACTGACTGAGCACTATAAACAGAAACTGTCCACACATCGACACTGACAGGCGGAGTTGCCACCAGCCGCCTCTGTCTTCTGATGATAACTTCTGAGAATTATTTTTAGATTCTGCTGTATCTTTTACTGCACGATTTATTAATGTTTGGGGTGTCTGGGTTTTGTGTTACAGTATTCTACTGTTTTTGGAGTTGTATACAGAGGACACTCAAGTAAATATTCATCATTCAGGCTTTGATTCAAGGTTTCATTGATGTTATCTTCTATTTTATTTTACTGTATGTGTTTGAGTGCTGACCATAAAATTGTCTTTTACAATGCTCTGTCCAAATATGTGGCAACAGAATGTAGAGGGTTAAATGAGAAGATTTATTAAACCATATGACCTTATGTTGCCGATAACAATTATTGTGCTGTACTGGTTAGTGCAATAGATAATTAATTGGAGAGAAAATTAATGAAGGAAAATAGAAGGTAGAATAGTTGTTGAGACAAGTGCAACTCAAAACAATGACACAAAGGAACAGCTAAGTGAAATGACCTATAAACTATTTAATCTGAACAGTTTCCTTATCCCCTTAGGTTTCCCCTTAAAAGCAATTTCAAAGATAAGAAAAAATTAATATGCTGCTTTGTTATTGCATTAGCCTTACATCACCATTAAAAATTGGGATGTCTTAAGCTCTTTCCCGTTTAGCAAGCATGGCATTTGTGACATTATCAGAAATCTTGGAGCCTCTTTCATTTAAAATTGAGCGCTCTAGATATGAGCAAAGCCTGGCTATGCTACTTGCATTATAATGTTCACAGACTGACGAAAGAGAGGTATAGATTTTAAAGGTTGAAAAGTTAAGTGACAGTCAAAGGTTGTGCAGGAGATGATGAGAGAGAGAGACACACAACGAGAGAGAAGTCAAACTGGAAGAGGAAGAGAAACAGTGTCTCCTGTTTCAAGACAGAGAAAGAGGGAGAGGAAGTCAAGTCTGGAAAGAGGAAGGGTGGAGACCGAGAGTCGAGGTCCTTGTCCCTCAGTACTGTGACTGTGTGACGGAGGTGACAAGAACCTGGCAGCAGCGTCTATGAAAGATACATGAGCTGAATTCCAGTGAGCTTCCAGTCCGTGTCAAGAGGAACATGAGTTTCCAGGGCCTGTGAGAGTCGACTCATAGCTACTTGCACAAAGCCAGAGTGGAAAATATTGTCCAAACTACTCAGTAGGTTATGCTTAAAGCTTTGTGAGAAAAGTTGGAAAGCTTCACTGTCGAGGCACTTTAGTCCCCGGAGTCCTCAGCTTGGTGCACTCCCTTAATGTCAGCATTTCACATACTACTTAGCCAACTTAACTTTCACTTTTTACAGTCAAACATCTTTATTTTGGCCTCATTCTGTGGACTAAAATGCATTCAGATGATAAGAGGGATGTGCTACTTTGAAACTACACTGGAAAAACTTGAACGTGGCACCATCACATTTTGCCACAGTATTTTGCTTTGCAGAGACTTGAAGGTCAGAGTTTACTTTTACACTTCATTGCATCATTTTGACTCCAAATTGTTACATATAATAATTTATTTGACAATATTTTCCCTGTTTTATAAAGTGTTGTTGTAACATACATTAAAAAAAACAATAATAATAATCACAGTGCCAGATGGTGGCCATGTAATGATTATGGTGTATTCCTTCTCTGTTTGGGAATATCTAATTGTCTGATAAAACAAAAAAATTTCCCTTTTTTTCAGTGCCACTGGTTGAGCTTTCATAAAAATGAATTTCATCAGAGAGAATATCAAGGGCATGGCATTGAGAAATGGTTTGATGTGATATCTCAAAAATCTGATTAATTATTTTCTCCCACCTCACCACCTTCCTGTCGCTCTGAGGAGAAAAGTACCTCCGAGGCCACACACACTGACACACCTTTGCTTTGTCATCAGTGATTTTCTGAATGCAGTTTTTTGACTTTTTATAGATGTGAATAGATTGTGGAATAGATTATGAAGGCTTTTGTTGATCCTGTAGGCTTGTGAATCACAGCCAACGTGTTCAAATTGCTTGTTTGTCTCTGGTTCGAATATGCATGCTGCTCTACATCCACTGTGGACCCAATTAGAATCAAATAATACAAACAAAATCCCTCAAGGTAACATTAGAGTGGTTTGGATATTTCTGTCTGTAGTGATATGTGGTGCTTTTGTAGCCTAAAGCATTTTCACTGCAAACTTTCTTTAACAATACTTGCCATTTGCCTTGTATCATTTGGATTTTGCTTTGGATCATGTCCTGTTGTCTGCCCCAGTCAATTTGGCTTGTATAGGCCAAACTGTAATGCAGGACTGTAAGATAAATTCAGGACCTACCCCATTTTTTAAAATGTTATATTGTCTGTCTTTATTTATGCCCCCATCCCCCTCCACCCACACACACATTCATCCTTGCTTTTCAGGTTCAAGTCACAATAAAATCAATTTGTTATATAATTAATTTCATACAAAGTAAATAAATAAAGACCTGTATACTGTAGCATCTACTTAATTTCCTTTATAGAGAGCTGTGGTCTAAGCATTAAAGGTACCATAATTTACTTACTCTAGCTTATTGTAACAATAACATACTATCTTTGCAACAGCTTTTTATTGTAAAGCAAAGTGATTGTTCCCTATAGCCAATAAGAAATGCCTAACACTATTCAGTGTCATAAGGATATGCATGTTCATAGCCTTGGAGTCAAGAAATCAGTGATCATCAACACTTGTGCTGCATAGTTCTTGTCTATACAGAATCACCTCATCCCACAAGCCCCACTTTGTTCTCCTACCATGGCAGGATAGAATCTGTGAAGAGAGCACAAGTTTGATGCTGCCTCTCTCCTCAAACATCTGTTGACTAATTACAGCAGTGGCTATTTATCGCTTCTCATTTAGAAAAAGAAAAAAATGCAAAAGCACCATTAGATGTGGAAATATTTTATTCCCTGTGGCGGAACATTTTGTACAATTCAATCATCTAGTATCCTCCTTAAAATGTGCATGGACTGAGAAAGTAAGGGAAAGTAAGCATGCTTGCTTTTTTCTTTCTTTCTTTCTTTCTTTCTTCCTTTCTTTCTTTCTTTGTGTGTGTGAAAGAGGGTTGCCTTGGGTCTTCTTGATTTTTTCATTATTTTATTTATTGCTTCACCCCAATTGATAGTCCACTATATGTGGCTTTATTATTCTGACATTGTTCAACAAGCAATGATGTCTACACCGTGTCCTTGGGCTTGAATGCAGCTAAACTCATCATCATACCATTATCCCATGCTTTGCTCAACTTTAACAATGGGCCAGTGTATTCAGCCAGATGTGACTGAAGTGTTTTAATGGGATGATTCCCTGGGAAAACATTTTGCGGTGCCTAGTGATCCTCATGCCATATCACAAGCAATTGTCCAAGGAGATGAGAGATCTTTTGTGAAAGACTTGTGTGTGCGTGCCTTGTGTGCTTATGTGTGGATTCACGTGTATATGCATGTGTGTGTGTGTTACCAAGTACAATGCTGAAAGCCAGTGGATTGAGCAGTTTGATAGCTTGTTGAACTGGGCAGGCTCACAAATTGTCTGTGCTGTATGAGATGAGTACTTGAGCTTGAGTGAAGAAGCACTTTCTTGCAAATGAGCCGTGTTGAGCCTGTCCTCTAAGAACACACTTCAGTGTACACCCTTTGTAGGATATTTGAAGGATAATAATGTTATCTGGATGGTAAACATACTATCTCATTCATGATCGCAACCTCCTAGAGGACATTTCAACTAGACAGAGATTGAATCCCTGGGTCAATGTGATGGATGCAGCACGTTCCTCTTGATCAGTTATTTCCCCACGCCATCTCACCTCTCTCTTCTACCAATGTGTTATTTACTGATAACACAGAGCTACACGACAGCATTGAATTTGCACAATTTAATTCAGTGTGACTTTTTTTTTCTCACAGTACAGAAAATGTTGTGCATCTCCAAAACAGGAATATAACAGATAATGCATAAGCAAACAGAACCATACCTATTTTTTTAGTTCAAAACTGCACAGTAAATTTATGAAACCAACAAGTAAACTGATTAGTCTGTCCATGGATATTAAGATAGGGCATGTTCAAAACTTTGTATGTTCTGATTCTCTCAACGCCTCACAACTTTACACTTCATTTCTATGTGACTTTTATCATCCAGTCATGTCAGAACCTATACAGTGGCAAATATGAACACATGCAAGCAAAATGCATATAACCAAAGTAAAGAGATGGAGAGGGACAGCAGAAAAGTGCACACATACAGACATACACATAAAGAAACACAGCCAAAGGAGATACATAATAGCCATTTTCAGACCAAATGTGGACATACAGTAATGTGATGTGTGTAAAACCCCATCTTCAGAATGAGATCTCCAAAACCACTCGAAATGACAAGTGTAACTGTAACTTTTGATTTGACAAGTCTTCTCTGACATCTGCCCTTCAAGTCACATTGATTTGTTTTATACTTATTTTGTTGTTGCTGATCCTAGCCTAGGCCTTATTATTTACAGTGAAGATTACATTATATTCAGATCAGATGTTTTGCTGAATTATGTCTAGCCTGGTAATGCAGCAATAATCTGTTCAAATTTCTGCTGCGTGGGCAAATCAATATTGGGGAGGCAATTTCATCCTTTTGTAAGTTTTTGGTTTCTGCTGAAAAGTATTCCACTGTTGTCAAAATTCCAAACTGTCCTCAGAACTGTCTTGTTAGCACCTGCATGCTGATATTTCTCCACATCAATAATACAAAAGACACACAAGGAATTGAATGTATCTCAAATAGCCTACATGTAGCAGAACTGTGTGTTTGAGTACAAGCAAGTCACAAGAAACTTTTGACTCATTTACTCTTAATTTGGCTTCTTTCATGGAAAATAGGTCTCACTTGGAAAATCATTAAGCTTTCTATATATTTTATCTCTCTTTTCTTTTACATTTTAAGAGAAGATCATTAAAACCTGTCATCAAATAGAAATATGAGCAATCATATTGACCCCATATTCATATGTTTTCCCAACCACTTCATATAAAAACTACATATCCTCCCAGGGAGTCCTATAAGTAAACAAACATTGAAATCTTTGCTGAAAAAAAAATCCCTCCAATTTGCATAAGCTTTTTTTATTTACAGTTTGAGATGGCAGAGATCATACCAAATTGGCATAAAAGCCCAGTGAGCCATTACGGTAAAGCGTTACACTTCAGAGAGCCTTTCAAACCAGCCGCCCTCTCATCTGCGCCAATGAATGCTCCATGTCATTAAAATGGAACGCCAAGACACGGGAAGGGACTCAGTAGTTTTATCAAAAGCAAAAACTGTGACTTGAAATCCACAGCAGGAAGGAGAGAAAGACATGAAGAGAGAATGAAATGAAATAACTATTGATCTCATCAAATGTTATACACATATTGCATCAGAGGAAATATTTACTGAAATTCAGTTCAGAGAAACGAAATGGAGCTATGTGTGCAGGAAACATAATCCTCATACTTCATATATTTTTGAAAGGAAATATAAAGCTTATCGGTTGGTTAATAGTTCTAAACAGCAGGTAGATTGTACTGATGTTAAAAGGTTGGTAAATCTGATTTAGTTTTGAACTTTTTCTATGCCAGAGGATGATGACAGAAAATTGCATTTTATAATCTTAAGTAAAATGTTACTTTTTGAGTGCAGTGGGAGATATGTATGATGCATAGAGATAAAGTTAAACTTTGTCTTCCATTCTTTTTCATGCTTTTATATTGTATGTAACTTTTGGGAAATCTCTGTGTAAATTTCTCATGCTATAATACTTGAAGAAGAGTTTGGCTTTTTGGTTGTCAAGAGCCAAATGAGTAATTTAATCACTGCTGTTTAAGCTTCACATAAAGAAACCAAAATTAAGAGAGAGAGAGACACGGTGAAAGCTGGCCTGAATAAAGCGCAATCAGATGTGAGTGGAGCCTAACACTGGGAAAAGAAGCCAGTAAAGCTTGAGAGACAGGAGAGGATGAAGGAGGGAGTATGGCGGAGGATGTGACTGGGAAGAGGAAATAGCCTTGATGCCTGAAATCTAAATCTGGTCAATCAGCAATCAGAGCGCACTGAAACACTAATGAGGGGTTTCAACACTAGATTCACCACGGCTGCTGCTGATGCAGATGTGATATGACAGTTAAATCAACTGTGGGATGAACATTCGCTGGGCGTCTGTGGTGCTCTTAGGAAATGAGCTGCGTCATGGTGATTTTAAGGGTGATTTCAGAAAAAGAAAATGTTGTATTCCTACCAGTACGATACCGCAATCACAGGAAGGTAGCAGTCAAACTGTCAAGGAGAAGCGGTAATGATCAGACCGCTCAACATTCCTACACATTCATGTTTCACAACCTCAATTTCCCAGTTCTGTAACAATCAAAGTCTGTCTGCCTCTAGAGATGGTAATGCTATTTCTCATTTAAAAATAGACTTATTATTTCTTCTGTTTTTTCATTTCAACAATTTGTTGTGACATTAAAGTGACTTGCACATTATTTATTCATGTGATAAGTTATTGAATGTAAAGGGAGCCTCATTAAACTTGTCCTTTTATCCCACTGTGTCATAAACATGCCAGATGAACTCATCAGTAACTAGCCTGCTGGCTACAATAGCATGCCCTTGTGTGCAGTGTAAGCGCACGCTGGCATCTGTTTGCATGCGTATTTGTGGGCGTGTATGCTAGAGAGAGAGTGTGAGAGAAACAGAGACAGAGAGACAGAAAGTCTGCATGTGTCTGTGCACGTGTGAGAAAAAAATAAGAAAGGGTGATTGAGCACAAGAATAAGACAAACACTGAGAGGAACAGAAAAACACTTTTCTCCTTCCTCCACATGAAAAACCCAGAGGAGACGGCATTTCAATAAAAGCGGCTGTTGGGGCACAGCAAGCTATATCTGCATTGTCTGAGGTTGAAAACATTGTGCAGTAGCTGCATGTGCCATGACTCCCATCTGAGGGCTGTTTCAACAACCCAACCTAATAACACGGACGGTTAAAACCCAGTATTGCTCTCCAAATGGCGGCATCTGTCCCCGGCAGCTGTCCCCACTCGTGTTCTCATCTGCTGAGGTCAGGCCACCTACCTCGACCTCTCCTGGCTGGCTCGGGGCCCTTGCATCACCAGGACTGCCACTGCCAGTTGTTCAGCCACCAGGACGGACGAATTGTCTTGGCTGCGTCCAGCATCCAGTCGTCGCTCAGCCGGTTTGATCTATGTGCCCCGTGTGTAACACTACAAGCTCAGCCAGCTCTGCTCAGCAATAGGCCCCGGTTCAAGCATTGGCTGTGAAACTTTTACAAGGGTCAAACAGATGGGAACAGCCAGTGGGGAACAATGCACAGAGGAGATTTATGAGACTTTTGCTGATTTGTCAGACAGAATAGATCATCTAATCATATTCTTCTGAAAAAAACAAACTCTGCGTTATGGATGAATTTGACTTGGAGTTCTCTCTGGGAGTCTCTCCATGCCTCCCTTCCCCAAGTTTCCCATGTCAAATTTGTGATCTAATATATTTCCTAGTGCTACAACACCAAGCCAAAGTGGTTGTTCTGTTGTTTGGCTTTTATCTGATGGTGGTTCCCAGGCCTCTCGTCTTTGCCAAACAACTTCTACTATTAGAAGATGTCTGGCAACACTGCGGTGTTGGCAGCCCAGCTAAAAAGGAGAAATTTAATAGCGGTCCACTTGTGGGTAATACAAGGGGAATACCACTCAATTTAAAAATGCACTTGCAATATTCCTGTGGTCTATGTGTGATCAGAGTTTATGAACTCTTATGAACTTGTAAATCTGTGATGTCATCAAGACTTGTATCCTGGGGTTGTTCTGTAGCCATTGATGAAGGTTCTATTAATAAAATGTTTGTTTTTGTTCAGATAAGGGAGTGGGACACACGCTTTCCTGCTGTGGTAATAGGGGACAGAACTGAATGTTCTCTAATAAAAACTGAACTGTTTAGGGCTTGATTGCAGTGTCTGTCACACATGTTGGTCTTTGTCATCTGCCAATGTGAAAACAAATACCATATTAAATGGCAAATTTTTGTGAAGTAGAAACACATGGAGACAGCTAAGTGGCTGTTATGTAGGTGTTTCCAAAGTTTCCTTCAAAGTTTAATTCAGTTGTATTTTCATTTCAAGAAGGCACAAGGAACACAATAAGAACATTGCATATTCATTTCATGGAATTCACTTAGATTAAAGGAACAATGAAACAATGTGTAAAAATACATAGTGAGGCATTGGACTTAATGAGTGCTGATTGTTGATAAAAGTTTGATGTTGTAAGACTGCTCATTCCACACTTTATCAGTTTGCATTCTATCTTGTCCAATTCCATATGGCCTTCTGTGTTTTGATTCCTCTCTGAAATTCCATGGCTCATACTGAAATCCTAATAGCTCTACATGGAATGTTCCCATATGTTCTGTAATGAGAATCTGAGAGGAATGAGATAACAGTGGATCTCCATTATGAATGGCTATGTATGAAATTACTCAGAGGAAATAACAATTTGGACATATCAGGCTGCAGTTCCATTTACGGTGCTAAGATGAAAATGTCTGCAACTGAAGAACATTAGTATGCTGGCTCACTTAATATGCATCTGATATGGGATGCATGTGCATGTGTGCGTGCGTGCATGTGTATGTTCACACAGTTGCATGCATGTGTTAAAATGTGCGAGCATACATCTGCAATTTGATGGGGAGGGGTGGTGAATCATCAGAGCTAGTGATCATGAAACCTAATTTACTTTTTTAATGAGATATTTGTAGGAGGTGACCATTTCTACAAACGAATCCCAGTATTACACAGATGAAATGTAATTGGGTAATTGTCAAAACGCCATGCAGTCTATTGCAAACACATATATCCCATTATTGAGATAGCTGATTTGAGAGTGCTAGCAGCATGTGGTGGTTTCTGGGCACACACCAGCTCTATCTTCCTCACAGGCCTACATTAAGGGCTGTCTGTGTGGTCTGATAAGAGACCACAAATTAATGATGTTTTAATTACAGAGCCATTCTGATTCTCTGCCTTTGTTTCAGAACAAGGACAGAAAGCTAACCTTTAGGGCGCTTACAGTGCCTCGTCCTATCTTTTCAGCCCCCGCTGTCCTACAAAAGACAACAATGAAGGGTACAATGTACACACATTGTTCTAATATCAATCAAAATGAAGACATTCTCTATTGATATTTGCCCAAAAACCCAGTTCACAGAGAAGGAGGATGACAGCAGAATAATTAGTTACAACTTAAATCAATATTCATTTTGTATGTGACAAACATACAACCGCCTCACAGGCACGGATCTATCATTTTCTGCTTTTCTGTGTTGCGATCTTTACTTCTCAACCTTCAAAATTCTTCCACTTGGTTTCACAGCTCACGCTCCTTCTGTTCACACCATCAGACTCTGGCTTCTCTCGTGAATTCACTCCTTTCAGTCGACGAGTCAGCAGTTCAAACTTACTCTCATTAGTTTTGAATCATAGTTCGCAGTCACCCTTCACAAATATGAAGAGCAGTATGTTGTTTGACATATCAATGGAGATGTGCCTCTTCCCTCGGGTGAAGCACCTGTGTGTTCTTCCTCTCTATCCATACGATACGATTTATTTCTTCCATTGTCGTCTCTGTGTGAAAGGATAATGTTTTGGATCGTGTAATTTGGCCCGGTGTTCAAGAATAATGAAGACTGAAGAATGAAGAACTAATCTTGCCAATCCTACAGTGAATTTGGTAGGCAGCAATATTTTCTGCATGTAGTAGATATAAAACTTCCACGGTGAAGGATATAAAATTGCCCCTTAAGTTCCAACCGGCCTTCTGCCTTTTGTATTCACTCTGCCAGCACAAATGGACTCTTTGGCCAGCGAATGAGATGTTAAGTGGTTCCTTCTTGTTTTTCATCCTCTCCTCATGTTTTGTAGCACTAACACTAGGTTGACTGGAGCTCTTCTGTGCTTTTTGTTCTTTAAAAGCGAAGCCAAGTTGAATGAATTGCAAGATAATAGGCTACTGAAATTACTGTGAGCCAAAGTACAAACAAGTTTATTCTTATCCTAATGTGGACTGCTGAGCACATTCACTAAGTGTTCCTTAACTGTAGAATTATTCACATTCACTGTTGGTAAGCTAATATTTATAGACTTCAATACTGTATTTAGCTTATGGCTTTGTATTTAAAAGTAAAAGTGTGTCTTTAATAGCAATACATCAATTTAAAAAACAATCAAATTCTTCTGCAGATAAGATTCATGCCATACAAAACAAATTGTTCTATTTTTTCCCCTGTATCAAAAACTGGTGTGCGTTCATAATGAAGGCATTTGCCTTTAATAAAGTAAGAAGGGTGTGTTGCCGTTCTTTCATTAGGATTTAAAATTCATTAAAATCTTCAATGAGTACTTTCAAATAACATGTTCAGGCAGCCACTCCTTTCCCATGCACTCCAGCTCTCTCTCTGTTGAATCAATGGATGGAGAACCACGTCATTTTATGATGGCAAGCATTTGCAACTTGTAGGATTTTTCCATTACTCCTCCGTTATGATGTTTATGTGTTTAATATTTATAAGGCATCAGATGGGGAAACAGTATCACCTCTTTTCCTTGTATTATCAAAACCACTCTACCCTGAATGCTTCCAACTCATCTTCTCCTCTACAGTATCATGGACGGGAAGAACAGTATCTGGTGATTTTCCTGCATGTAACCAGAGAGGGCAATGCTGCCAGCATAACAGACGTTTCATTAGGACATGAAAAAGAAGATGAGGGAAAAAAACACATTTGCATGAAAATAACATTAGTGAAATAGCAATCGGTTGGTGCAGGGCCATGCTGAAGTGTCATCCTCCCGAGACAAGACCAGGCTATATCTTTAATTGAAAAGAGAAAGGGGGATAAAACCTTTCATAGATAAGCTGCATGAGCGCTTTCATCTTTTTTTCACTCAAGTTCTCATATTGTCTTCCTCTCTTGCTGTTGTTTTTCCCTCCACTCACTCCTTCATTACTTATTTATCTCTTGTTTTTGGCATAGACTGTTCTGGGATTACTGCATTGTGAATGGAATGACTATGAGCTGCTATGTAACTATTTGATGCCGAGAGAGATTTGGCCAAATTGCTATAGCTTCAACATGCGAATCATGGCAGACATGAAGACTGTCTGCATAGAAAATGGATATATCAATCTGTGCATGGCCCCGGGAGGATATATTCTGTTAATTAGTTTTGTGTGGATGGATAAGATGGATGCTAGATGCAATGGATAAGTTAGAGGTGAACCTTCTTTGAAAATTGTGCCAAGGTAAGCCTTGATATTTGTGTGCAAACAATCTTGGGGAATTTCAAAGGCACACCTTGCTTAGGAGTATTCAGGTGTGATTAAGAATGAGATCAAATCCATGATTTGGAATGATTGAAAGTCCCCTTTGTGTGTGTGTGTGTGTGTGTGTGTGTGTGTGTGTGTGTGTGTGTGTGTGTGTGTGTGTGTGTGTGTGTGTGTGTGTGTAGCTGTGCGTGCATGTGTGTCTTCCTCTCTGCCCATCTGTCCATCTGTTTCTATATAGATGCAAGAATAAATGTATACTCATGTGCACTTGAAGAGCACAGTGAGCACTCCATTACATTTCTAACATGATTAAAGAACCTTTCCAGTCGCAGAATCAATGTCGCTGAGTCGCCGATGCCACAGAGGGCACATATCATTCATCAGGCAAAATGAGAGGAGGGTAATGCCCTCCTAACGAGCTAGCAGTGGTCTGCTGTGGTATCGCGTTGGGCCACATGGTCCTGTAATGCCGTAATGAGGAGCAATGGCCGAGGCGTGAAGAGAAGCCAAGTGGCGGGGTGAAGGCCACTAATTCCCCTTGCCTGGAACAGGAGATAAGAGACAGATTAAGATTAACAATGTCCAGCCTGTTGAAAGACTAATTATAAGGCACTCTGTGCAGTCGCTAACTTCTGTAGGTGGCACCTCACAAAGGCAGTCTTGAGCATTTCGGTTTTGCAGTTGTGTGTGTGTGTGTGTGTGTGTGTGTGTGCGTGAGTGTGTGTGTGAGCGTGCATATGTGTATGTCAATGCAGTAGTCCTCCAGCCCTGAGCAGGAACCGTGTTCATTATGCCTACCATTTCTTTTTGTTCTGTCTCTCTTTTTTTTCTCCTACTGCATTCAGAGTCTTTTGAGTCTCAGCTAAGCCTCTCTCTCTCCATAAGGTTTCACATGTCAGCTATTTCCA
The DNA here is from genome assembly GCF_046629955.1 of Centroberyx affinis. Classification (NCBI taxonomy): domain Eukaryota; kingdom Metazoa; phylum Chordata; class Actinopteri; order Beryciformes; family Berycidae; genus Centroberyx; species Centroberyx affinis. The sequence goes on along the minus strand of NW_027281475.1, from coordinate 467,205 downwards.
CCCTGCCTGGCTTCACATAGTAGTTCAACTCATCTTGTCCTCTATTAGAGTCACTATATAGTTTATTGTTTATTGTTTATTTGGATCCCCATTAGTTGTTACCAAGGTAACAGCTACTCTTCCTGGGGTCCACGTTAAGAACATAAATGTATACACATGCTTTCACATACATGCATACATTAATACAATTACAGCAATAGTGTATACTGCTTTTTAACTGACAACCCAGTGGCAGTGTCATCATCAGTGTATTTCTATCCTTTTTTTTTTTTTTTTACAAAAAATTGGGGAGCAAATAATTTTTGCTTAAGAAACACCCAGAACCTAAACTTTACAACTAAAAATAATTAAAAAAAAATTAAAACTAAAAAAGTAAGAGAGAAAAAGAAAAAAGGAGTGACATTATCACCCTAATTTCCATAAAATTAACTCAATACACTGAGGAGTGTGTGCAAATTCCTGTTGCCAATTAATCTGCATCATTAATCTTCTATAGTTAATTAGAGACATCATCAACACCTGTACCAACCGAGGATAGTTAACACTCTACCTACAATATCAATCAAGAAAACAAAGGAGGACAAACCTGAACCTGCAAGGAGTTCTCTGTGGGACTCTGGGAGACGTAGGCAGCTGACTACTGGATATACGGTGCTGCTGCTGACATCGGGTTTGTAATTTTTGATCACTGAAGCGATTTTACTGTAGCTCTCGTTGCCTGGCCCAGAACAGAACAACAGATGGCGAGACCTGAGACTTTCCTTTTAAAGCTGTTCTCTGCCGGTGGGCACTAAAGTGCAGCTTCAGACTGCCTTCTGAGCCTGAGGGAGAGAAGAAGAAGAAGCCGGTTGTGGTGGGGGTGAGTTGTGGGCTGTTTGTGCATGTACAAAAGCTCACAAGAGTGTGTGTGTGTCCTATATATACGCATGCCTTCTCTTATGGAAATGTGTTTGAAACAGCATTGACTGCACAGTGTACTTGTCTAAATAAGACCATTAATGAATGTTGCACAGGCAAGTACAGTATGCCTCTGTTCAACTGTATGTGTAACCATGAATATGTTAGTGTTCTTTTTATATCCTGCCTCCCCTACCTCTCCCATGCATAATGCATATCTGTCACCTGTGCTCTGTCTGAGTGAGTAACTCTCTCTATATCAAAGAATTTCCTGACCTGTAGAGGACTTCTCTCCAAAATTTGTTGGCATAGACACACAAGTACACAAGCATACACACCTGGATGCTCACACGCACTGCAATGTGATGACTTCAGTCCAAGTCAGGCTTCTTAAAGGGAAATGCCACCTACAAAGACTCCATAACCGCACCACCCTCCTTCAGGGTGGTGCGGTTGGGCAGCAGCATCCGCCACCTCTTCACTGCAATTAGCTAATTTTCCCCTGTGATCAGTACCCACACCACATGCTAACAATCAGCTTACATACGTCATCCTCATTGACTTAATGTCCCACATTTAGAAAAATTAGTCCATTAGATACAACCAAAGGAGGTTGAGATAACTTGCTTGTATCTGTTGGTACACATGAGAGGTACACGTCATTTCACAAAGCACAATGTTGATGTTTGTGGAGGAAAAGTTGCATTTTATGTCTTGCTTTAGGCTAGGATATATGCTTTCTTTAGAATGTGTCTGTGAATTTAAAACTTTTATCTTTCTTTTGATATTTAGCTACACTGTTTCAATGTTTGTACTCTGCGTTTCTAGGGGGAAAGCTTGCCATCCACAGCCACATCCCTGCTCTCCAGTATCGCCTCCAACGCTTCTATAGTTGTGTATATTGTTTTTTTGCACAATTGGAATCAACAGGCTGTTTCTTTGTCTGCTTTTCACATGGGAAACAAGCTATTGAAAGTGAAATGCTTATTCATAAGAAAAATATTTTCTTAAATGTTGAAACTAGTGGTTGTAAATTGTTCTTTCTGTTCCAGTAATCACAGATATATTCATCAATGTGTTGTTTACAAGTTATTGAAGGTGGAAAACAAATTTCCACTGTATATCCAATATCCAATATCAAGCTAAATTTACTCTAGATGGAGAGAGTAATAGCAACAGCAACAGCTGTTGTTGCCAGTCAAGAAAAAGTGAGAGTCACGGCCCTTACTCAAACTGCAACATATCTTGTGGCTGCATTGCATTATGGTCTATTGAGGCCACTGTTGGTGGAGAAATTGGTATCTCTGGACCTTCAATGATAAATTTCTCCATGAATGATTGTTGAAAGTTGGAACAAAATGCTATCAAACTCCTGCTGCGCTGGAAATATCTCAATGTCAGTCATGTCATGTTGTCTACATTTGGCCACCCACCGGAATAAGAAAAATAGGTAACGCTTTATTTTACAGCCCACTAATTAAGTTGTAACTAGTTTGTAATTAAGGGGTACTAATAAAATATCAATACTGTAGTTACAGAGTAGCAAAACAAGACGTCCAGGAATTAAGGGGTAACAATTTTGTAATTATGAGAGATTTATAAGGTAGTTATGGTGTAATTGTTTTCATAAATACCGCATACTTAAAAAATAATTACAGGGTACAATAACATAATTAGGGGGAACTAAACAAATGTTATCGGTGCTTAAAGGTTCATGCACTGGAAAAAGGCCATTGTAAAGTGCTACCCACGTTCCTATTAACTACATGGGTTGATGCATAGGTTGTTCTGGAAAAAATAAATTGAAAAACTGAAAAGCATAATTGAAGATGAATAACTTTTCTTTTTATTTTCCTAAAGTATCCCCTCAGATATGATAGTAGGAAGTCGTAATAGGTAATAGTAATATATAGCAGTAATAGTAGTAGGTAGAGTGAGAAAACACTTAAAACAGTGAAAGTGCAATAGGAATTAGCAATTAAATAGATGTTTTCCGCATAAAAAATACAGTATCTTAATACAAATTCCAAATATTCAGTTATGTGTTTTTTTAATCATGTTTATAAACCATGTACGAACAGAGACATCTGTCATCAAAGTTTACTGGGGCCTGAGCTTCATCTGATGAATCATAATGCAGCTGGACAGAATGCAGCAGAGTTCATAGAATTTAGAATGTCAGTGTCATAAAGGAGCAATTGACCTGAACACAGACCCAGGGCTTGTTCGGAACCGGATACTAACGTACTGCCTACTACATACTCAATATGTATGTACTGTATGTACTGCATACTGCCTACTAATTATGAAATTAAGTATGCAGACTGTTCACACTGTAGTATACAACCAAGTATCCCAGAATGCATTTCGCACTCGCCGGCAGCGATAGCGCGAATTTTAAAGCAGGACAAAAGCTGTTTTAATTTTGGCTCTACGACTGTTAATATGTCACTTTAGTAAGTTTTAATATTTTTTCAGGCGAGAAAGTAACCATGTAGATTCCCAATATGTGGTCAGTGTATCCAAATAACGCCTGTTTGTAAATCTGCTGCGACGTTTTCGGAGATTTGAAGGTAAACAAACCAGACCAGCGCGCCGCCGCTCCCCCCCGTTCCCCCGTTCGTTTTCCTACCTGTACAATAACGTCCTGTGCATCACGTTCACTCGCCATCAACATTTTAACATTTTACATTTTATTCATTTCATTTTACATTTTATCCAACCATGCCTCTTACCAGATTTCCCCCAGAAGTAAGTATTAGCACAATATCAGCTCACTAGCTCCCAGTATATTAATGTGAAGTCTGAAGACACGCAATGCATTTTGGGGCGGTTGAGTATATCCAGTAAGCTCACGGCGCATACTCAGAAATTCTTGCTAATCTAGTATACATCCGGGCATTTCTCGCGTACACAAAATTCACATACTATGCAGTTGGAACGTACGACATACTTAATTTCACGTCACACTTAGTATGAATAGTACGTTAGTATGCGGTTAGTATCCGATTCCGAACACAACCCCAGACTCAGTTTCATCTCTGATCGGTGTTCACTTGCACATTGAGACAGAAAACTCACGTTGCATTCATTTGGAGAAACATCAACAATATCTACCTTTTAGAAAGGAAACTATGGAGAGTGATTTCCATCTTGGTAAGCCACATGTATTCATAAGTTTATTATTTAACATAAAAAAAATAAATAGCACAGAGGATTTTGCTGAACAGGCAAACAAGAGACAGAGAGTCAGGATAGACTAGTTAGATTTGTTGTTGAAACAAAACTATGATGAAAAGCATAAGATGAAGCTATGATGAAACATGTTGACCTTGAATGAAGCTACATCAGGTGGCCTTTGGTTATTTGATTAAGACGTTGCCATTGCTTTTCTTTCAGCATCCATGCAAATGGTCGCTCAACTCAATGCCCTTAATGATGATCGCCATGAAAACATCAACTGCATGTTTGCGAAAGTCCTGAACAAGGAGCATTACCTTTATGCTGAAGCCTCTAGTTTCTCTGGAGTGACTGCTGAGCTCGACTGTGATCTTTCACCTCAGTCTGCTGTTGGTCTCGGCTCCAAACCTGCTTATGGATTTGAGAGCCTCAATATATGGGAACCAATAGCCAGTGCAGCTTCATCAGCATGCAAACTTCTCTGGGATATGGACAAAGAAGACCTTCCTTCCAATGACTGATGACTTCAAAATCATTGAGAGATTGAGGCTGCTTCAGCACTCCCCTAATGGTTTTGACGATGACTACCACCTGGAGGCAGTTGGAAAGAGATACCTCTATGCTCCCCCATGTGACACATCTGGATTTGTGGCTGAGTGCTGCTCACCCTGTGGATCTACTCTGGGCTGCCTGGATGAGTGGGAGCCACTGGTCAAATCCCACTTTGACTTGGAGGAGGGATTTGGTGAGGAGCTCCTTTACCCTTCAAGACATCTCTCTAGATTTGCAGTTGACTGCTCTCCACAGCATGGGCCGACTCTGGACCAGCTTGACAAATGGGAACCTGTTGTCAGCAGCATTGATTCTCACCTGATGCAGTTCCTCTCATTCCTCCTGGAGGAGGAGGAACTTGGTGAAAAGCACATCTATGCTTCCTCAGCAGTGAGTTCTACATTTATGGCTGCCTGCGCTGCACACCATGGCCCTACTCAAGATCACCTTGATGAGTGGGAGCCATTCGTCAAAGCTGATTCTAAACTGATGCTGTTCCTCCAGGACGTGGAGAAGGAGGACGAACAATGTCCTTTTATCATCAAGAGGGAAACGGTCAACTCTTGTGCACAGACTGAGGCCACTGCTGAAAGCTCTGTCGCCGTCCTGCATCAACCTGAATGTGGTGAGGGAACAAAAGTCCCTGTCCTCTCTGCTGGACCTGACAATATCTCCACCTCAGAGGAGGTTCTCCCCGCCTCTCTTGCTGAATATACCCTGATTCACCTGCTTAAGTTCATCAACCAACCTGCTTCAGGAGTCCCAGGTTGAGGTCAAAGCTGCACCAAGCCTTGTGGTTGAAAGTGTAAAGGACACCAAGGATCTGTCCTGTCTGACCCTGGAAAAGACACTTTCAGCCGTCCAACTGGTCAAACCTACAGGACCTCAGAGTTCCAGTGCCAAAGACAGCCTGTCGACAAAACCAAAGAAGAAGAAGCATGGCTTCTTTTCTTGGCTATCCTGCATATTCCGGCGGAAGAACAAGAAATCTGCTGACAACATGGCTGCAACAGCAGAGACGCCACTCCAGCAGACCTGCCAAACAGGAGCAGATGAGCCAAAGCCCTGCTTGAACACCCTCTCATCTGCAGTCCACTTCTGAACTCCTGTCAACTTCCTATCCACTTTACACAATTGAATCATTTTATTTGAATACATTTATTTGCACACTACTGTTATAGTGTCTTTGCTCATTTCTTCAAAACACACCTTTATTCCTGCAGTTATGGGTAACCTGTAGCCTAAGGCAGTGAAAGTGTAATGGAATTTGTAAATATAGGTTGTCCATTAACATTTTTACTAACAATATAATTAGAGATGCACCGATTGCAATTTTCTTGGCCGATTCCAATTTCCGATTTTTTAAAAGTCTGACCTGCCGATTCCGATTTTGGCCGATTCCGATTTTCTTTCTAAGAACTATAATTGACAGCACACACAAACATTTTTGTAACTTTTCTTTAATGGAAAATTAAAATTCAATTGTATGTTCATAATAAAACATTGACTATTAATAACTTACATTTTCTCCAAAACCGCACCAGGTTACAGGACCTTCTCTCACTCTCACTCAAACAAATCTCAAAATAAAAAAGTACTCCAGGTTACTGGACAGAGCTTTTTTGAACAAATAAAATCCAAATGAAAATGAATTGCAGTATATCCCACTTTATACTTTCCCGAAAGAAAACAGGTGCAACAGATCTATATAACAACACACGGACTATTACTATTATGGACTATTATACAACAGGTAGTTCCGACCAAGCGATCTGATTGGTCAACTAGACATTTAGAACGTGCTCAAATCAGCATGACAGCACACCTAGCCGAGCCGTGCTCATCACTAAAAATATTACTCCGCCATTTCCATGGCAACATTGTAACTGCTAGAGCCGGAGCAAAAACCAGTAGCCTACAATACTGATACAAAATGGATCGTTTTGTTGTTAATTTTGATTTATATGGCGGACTTAGTTTTGATGAATGGTTGGAAGAGGATGAGAAGAACACAAAACCAAAAAATGAGAGATATGTCGCATTGTCAAATGAAGAGCTCAATCAATTAGAGAAGTCTAGGAATGAAGCCAGTACGTCCCGGTCAACTTCTTGGGCTGTCAAATGTTTCCAGGACTATCTGAAAAACAATAAGCAAGCTGTGGATTTTGCAACTATTACAAAAGATGATCTCAACAGGATTCTCCGCAAATTTTATGGTTCAATTAGAAGTAACCAGGGTCAGCACTACTCCATTAGTAGCTACGTCGGGTTGAGAGCTGGCATTAACCGCTTTATTAACGACCCTCCTCTTAGTTCATAATAAAACAAGATTCAACAGGTGGGTTAATCATAGAGCCCCATTAAAAAGGCTAAAAGACTTGTAAAGTCTTGCAAAATAGCATAATAATAACAAAATAATAATAGCCTAAGAGGTGTTATGAAAAAACATGGTCAAACTTGCCTAATAATTCGTGTTTTATTTCTACCTTAAGGCATCAAATATGTGACACTCACCTTCAACGAGGAAACAAAGAACCACAAAAACCATCATGAAAGGGATCGTCAAAGCAGAAGAGGGGCTATGTTTGAAGACCCGGGGAGTGAATTGTGCCCAGTTTCATCATTTGAAACGTACCTATCTAAAATTCCTAAAGAGCCTAAAGCTTTTTACCTCCATCCAAAGAGAGGAGCAAAGTTAGGGGCGGTGTGGTACTCGTTGGAGCCAATGGGTGTCAATTAGGCTACCTGGGTTCTATGCTAATACGTATCTCTAAACAGGCAGGCACATCAGTGATTTACACAAATCACAGCATCAGGAGCACTACCATCCAGAAACTGGCCGAGGGCGGACTGGAAGCGAGAGAAATCATGTCCGTTAGCGGACACAAGTCCGAGACTTCTTTACACAGCTACTGGGCACCTTCTCTGGATAATAGAAAACGGTGGAGCAATATGCTATGCGCCAGCCGTGGAAACGTCATGCCTTTGGAGGCCAGCCCCTCAAACAGCTCTACAGCATCACCTGCTAAACGGCAGAGATCCAGCATGGACTTTATGGACAGCTGTTTCAACAAATGTTCTTTTAATGGCAGTATGCAATTCAATTTCTACGAACAGCCCCAAATGCATCAGCATCCGTAAACAACATTATTTGTGTTTGTGTAGGCCTATTAGATTTCCAACACAGCTTAATTAAAAAATGTATATGGGCTAAAATGTATATAGAAACACTCTTGTCACAATTCTGAAAATATATAATATGTAAATAAACATTTATAAACTCACTGGAAGTCAACATTTAATAAACTAATAAATCTGAAACATTTTTTGTTATTTATTTCAAAGGTAACTTAGACAATAACATGAAAAGCTGATTAGCAAAAAGCCACCTAAAAATAGGATGTCTTATAAACCAGCAAATTACCGATCAATGCTCATATCTGTTCAGCCTTGATGTTACTAGACGCCCTGGCATCCTCCATCAGCTGTCTGTCATCTTCCATCAGCTGTGCCGGTGAGTCGGTGACACGGCGCTACTAGCTTAAAAATACATGTGAAGTTCGCGGACATAGTAGCTAAATCTGTCCATGGAAAAATTATTTTTTTCAGCAGATATCTTAGTTACAACAAGATTGAGCTAGCAAGGCAGTTTTGTGTTTATATGTGTGGTATTTATTCAGTTTGGGAAATCCCGCGATCTCTAGAAAGCATTAGCTCAAGTTGGCTGGCTGACTCAACAGGAACTACAAATCGTCTCTGTTGCTAGGTCGTTGCTAAGGCTCCGCCTACTTGCTGGAGTAGTAAACTAGGTTCCATTACATAGGAGTCTACTGACATGACTGATTGTTTTCCAGTTATTAGTCAGACCCCATGTATTTCCAGGGAAACGGAGATAACACTAGCAAAACGTTTTTTATTTTGAGAGCAAATTGCCCCACAATATGAATACATTTTGTTTGTATCTTTTATTTTGTTGGTAACTGTTGTATAATTGCAATATTACACTCGAGGGTGTGCGTTACCGTCATTATTGGCACGACAGTGATGCGGTCAGGACCGAGGCGCTTGCGCCGAAGTCCGTAAGCATCACGGTAACGCACACCCTCTCGTGTAATATTGCTTAATTACAGCGGAGTTTTTACCGTTGTCTTAAATTTGACCGGCACAGAATCGGATATATGAGACTGATCGGCTGGTCACCGGTCATGGCCGATCAGCTGAAAACCGGCCGATTCCAGTCACCGGCCGATCGATCGGTGCATCTCTAAATATAATCAATATTTATTCTAAAGGTGGCTGTTTTTTCACTGAGAGTCAATTTTGCTTGTAATATACCACTTGTTTTCTGTAAAAAAACAAAAAACAAATGCTTTATTTTACAGCCCGCAAATTACGGTATAACTAGTACTTACTCCATAACTACAGGGAACAAGCACCGATAACATTTGTTTTGTCCCCCCTAATTATGTTATTGTACCCTGTAATTATTTTTTAAGTATGTAGTAGTTAGAAAAATAGTTATGCCATAACTACCTTGTAAATCTCTCATAATTACAAAATTGTTACCCCTTAATTCCCAGACTTGTTTTCTTACCCTGTAACTACAGCATTGTTGTGTTATTAGTACCCCATAATTACAAACTAGTTACACTGTAATTAGGGGGCTGTAAAATAAAGTGTTACCGGAAAAATACACCACCAAACACCAAAATTGACCCAGAAATATCATAAGTGTTTTAGGCTGGATCTTTCCTTTAATTACTGATTAATCTCTGCAGCTTTGGTGTGAGAGTTGCTTAGCTGTTTGTGACTAGGTGAAATAGATCTAGTTACTGCATACATTAGAGTTAGCAAACCTTTACCCCAGCAGTTTACATACACCTATTATAGATTATAGGAAAATAAATCCATAAGCTCTTTTATCATAGAGGTTTAGATAGAATAACCTTGTTTTGGTTGTGGTCCATATCTTATCTTTGGATCATTTCCAAAGGGTGTAAATCTTAAGTAATATTATGCTATTTATTGTAGATGCACAATATTGCCAGTTTATTGGTTACTCACTGTCCTAAATTGCCGGTAGCCTGCTAGCAAAAGCGCTTGCTGCACAGTTTGACTTACTATTTTGTTTTGTTCTGTGGACCCAAAAATAAACACAGTTGTGTGATTGCATGTCTAACAGTGTTGCTCTATGGCACACACGAGTAATTGGTCAATTCTCACAGCCTCCAACTATGAATACTGTATGTCAACAAATGTGGCTCTGAAAACACTGCTTGATCATGAATCTCAGCATCCGGCACAGAGAAAACTTCTGACCAGTTTTTACACATAAGCCTGTAATCTTATGGTTTTGGGGTCTTCCATATTGACATTGGCATACGTCTTAGTTTTTCCATAGTGTATTTGAATGGCACTTGTCAAATCACAGCTTTGTTGACCAATAGGAAAAGCTTTTCTTGAATCATTTCTTTCATAGTACGTAGTACATCGTTTTTACAGTACAGATCAATTAAAAGAAATTACTGTTTATGTCAAAAGCCTTCATGAAATAGTGGTAGTGGATTGTCTGTGTTCAGTCTGCTTATAATTATCAGGGTCCTATAATTATCTGTACTCAGTCAGTTACTCAGTATGTGTCTGAGTCAACAGAACAGATTGTCTGCCTGAGATTTTCTAATTTGGTTGCTTGGTTTCAAACTCTTTCCTCATCATTTCCTCCGAAATAGCAGACGCAAACCAGGCTCCATTGCACTAGGGCTGTCAAAAAGGGAGTCAAAGTGTGCACATGGATGCTGTTAAAAACACCTGAAGGGGAGAGGAGGAGGGGGGAAATAATACACCCAGTCTTAACTCCAACTCCAGGTGCTGGAGCTCTGACACTCTGCTGGAATCATCACACACACACACTCACACACACTCATTCACTTATCGCTTTTAAACTCAGCGTGTCTCCCAATGCACCACCCTAAGCCCCTCATCATCTAGCGCATTGGTGTATGGCGGTGATTGGATAATGACTCATCTGTAAGTGCTTGACTGTTTAGGCCACATGTTCCTTTCATGTAGGTTCTGCAGAACTTACTGTAATATAGTGTCTCCTCACTGCTAGAATTTCCAGGACAAACCTAACGCAACGCGACCCATTTCTGTGCGTCTGCTCTTGAATGGAGGCCAGTGATCCAGGCTGTACAGATGGTACATTTATATTCATTTTACAAATGGTACACTGATTCTAGAGCATCTATCGCATTATGGGAGGTTTTCACTTGCAGCATTCTGCAGTCACAATTGAATTAAACCAAACACTTACTAGGAGTGACACAAAATAGCTGTAGCAAAATGGCAGCAGATGAGAGTTACGACAGTAAGTGAAAGCAATGGATAACCGCTATGCTCTGTATAGATGTTAAGTCCCTGTATTGTATTCTCTTTTCTAGTTCTGACCCATTTTCCTTTGAAGTAATGAAATTCTGCCTGTGTGCGTCTCCTAGTGACCTGAAGCAGGTCAAGGGATTAATTGCCTTGGCATTCCTGGTGATCCTCCTGCCACCCTAAAACTATTTAAGTATGGGCATCACACACCCGGCTGGAAAGTCATAGTCTGGAAAGACTGAAACACTGAATAAAAAACACAGATGAAAGAGAGAGCTGCAAGATATAAGACATCAGGAATGCTATAACATTGGTTGACCCGTGCAATGCAGTCACAGATACTTCAAAAATTCTGCCCTGTGCAGGATGTTGGTCGATCTACCTACTCATGTGTGAAAGCATAGGGGAGCTCTGGGGGTTTCAGGAAGGAATGCTAGATGATCCATATGATGTAGGCCTAGAGTTTAGCCTAGCAGTGGCACTGATGAGATATTTCTTCTTGGGATTGAATGTCTGTTTATATACCTCTCAACTAGAGGCATATGTCTGAGATGATTTAAAGGTTGGTCAGTGGTTCGAGTCATGTGGTTTGTCAGAAGAGAAACCAAGCCTTCTATATTGCGGTATCCCAGTGCTGGTTTATTGGGGATACATTGGGGATATGTGTTCACTAGAATCGTGTTTGTTTTATTAACCAATGTGCATGTTTTCAATTTAGGGAAAAAATGGGTTGCATTGGATGTTCGATCTGAGCTTGTTGCTTTGCAATTCTTTTTTCCATTAACTCTTGTTGATAGGGATTAAGCCCCTTGAACTCAACATCAATGATGTTAAAAGACAGACAGGATCCATTCAGAGATGATTAACAAATGGTAATGCCCCCCCGCCCCCCAAACACACACACACATGCACACACACACACACACACACAAATTTAATTCTTGTCAGTTGATGTCCTAGAACAGTTTTGACCCTGATTCAAATGTAGCTCGTCCCACACAACTTGTCCAGATTCAGTAACTCTGACCCGGTGTCTTGTTTTCTGGCCATGCTGCAGCATGTTCAATAATGCACGGCCAGAAAGCAGTGGTGCAGGGTGAGTTGAGAGCATACCTCAATACCACTTTCCTCCTCCCTCGGCGAACAAAGCAAGAGGTGAAGAAACCAGGCAGGAAAGAGAAGATCTTGACAAACTGTAGACGAAAGACAACATGAGCACAGGAGAAGTCTTGATGTCCAAATATGAGAATGTGGGAGGACATCGAGAAACTAGAAAAAAATGTTGACTTAAATCACCAAAAGCGTATTTTTTCCCATGTGTGTTTACTCCACAGTCCAGTGGAGAGAGTGAGAAAGGCCGCCTTTAAAATCAAACCAACCGTGTACATTTAATATCATGGTCAAAAAAGTAATTTCCTCTTACCAGACCATCTGAGGTTTAGCTGGAGCTCAGTGACCTCGCAGTTGAACTGAGCAGCGGGGGACTTGGAGGGAGAGTGCTAGCATTGAGCATAGCCTGATGCATTCCACACCTACCAGAGACCCACTGGGCCTAATCACTACTATTAGATAGGATTTTCACAGCAAGAAACCCACTAATGGAATTTATAATCACCTGGTTTAGCATGCCACAGCAGAACAGAACTGTTGCTTCAGATGCATTTTAATCTGATCGGTTAGATGGATTGTTCAAAAGAAGGACACCATCGTGAAGTTTGTTTTGATCTAGGTTATTATTTTTGTCTCAGTGTGCCATGAATGAAATGGCCTGCTTGGGATGCAACACCAAAACCCATCATTAGCTCATCAAATCCCTTCCCCCATCTCATCCGTCTCATAAGACAGTAAAGTTCCACACTGAGGAAATGTCAAGTTAGAATCCAGTCTTTTCTCCCTGGATTCCTCTGTCCGGCATTTGCCCTCAAACCTCCATTGCCAGAGGACTTTACTTTAAAAACCGCTGATGACTTCTATCCAAAATCACTATTCATGCTACCTTGCCTATTCATCTATTCACTACAATTTGGTCCATTTCCATTCACTTGCTAACTTATTTTTCCTTTTCAAATAAACTCATTAACTGTATCTTTTGTCATATGGTCCCTTGATAGAGCACATAAAAGCAGGGATATACTTCTGGACAGCACTATAGCACTTGGATGGAAGTTCAGGACTTCTATTTTCAAGTTTTTATGGTTTCATTTTACAGACATGCAAAATGAATAACACCATCTTTCCCGCTTAAGTGTGCTGTGGATGCTCTGCAAAAGTATTCAGAAACCCTAACAAACATCAAGTAAAATATAAAATCTAGGAATAAAAAGAAAGCTACAGTTATGCACTCAGCAGCCACATTGCAGCCACAAAAAGCCACAAATATTCACATATACGCTGTTAGGAACACTTACTCTTTTCATGAAGTACAATGATGAGGTGAATCCAGGTAAAAGCAAATTGATTTCTCTTATTAAATCTCTACCAGTCACAAAGGAAGAGATGCAGATAAAGAGAAGCAGATGAGTTAGACAAGGATTTTTAAGCTTTGAGCCGTGGATTTGAGATGTGGATTGTTTAAAAGTTGCTGCAACTCAATACCAGGAAGATGTCCCTAATATTTTGTACATTCAGTGTATAGCCTGCTCTACACATCATATATTTATCTATGTAATGCACCTGCATATGCTGTATGCACATCTAGGAAAACATAACTAATGTACAAAGCCTGAAAGCACAGAACTGCATTTCTATTTCTAAGTTGCACTGAGCATCCTGTGAAGCAGACCAATAAAACAATCTGAAGATCTGCTGGAGTGCCAGCATCTTCAGTGTATGCCATAATACTTTGACTTTCTTGCAGCATTATTACAACACACATTTATTCATGTAATTAGTCATCCAAACGTAACATTATGTAATGCTCCAGACAGTGGATGTTTTTCAGTACACTGTCGAAGATGGAATACATCCCCCTCCCCACCCACTCTCTCTCGTTGATGCTTTGTCGATGCAGGCCCCTTAACACTGTAAATTGCATTTTGTAAGAACAACCTTGGACTACCAAAGGAGCGTTTCATACTATTTATATTCTATTTAGTGTTATCAAAAAATTGATGTGATTTGAGGGCACCGCAGGTCAGCGGAGACACTGCAGTGCATACATTATGAGCGTGCAGAGAGCAGTGATTGCAGCCATCTACCCCTTTCAACCCACTTCCTCACTCAAACTCATTGATTCCTATAAAGAGGGGAATGTGAGCATGATGAGTCCAACGGCGCTATCTGCTGTTCACTGTGTCACACTGCACTTGATTGCACACTGCACTGAGATGTTCAATGCCTGTGGTTAAAAAAACAACATTCTTCCATATACATTTACATTTTCACTAAAGTATCATAGTGATGTTATCCAAGAATTGAATCTCACCTGCAGAAATTCACGTGACTTTGTACTGATTTGCAAATTATTCACATTCTAATTCTACAACTGCTACTGGTGCTGCTATTTCACACATCCTCTTAACACTGAAATCCATACTTTTTCATACTTCCATCCACACATTTCTACTCGATATGTTCTAGTGTTGAAATTGTTGTTTCTGTACGCTTACACAGCCCGATTTGCTCTATTCTCGTTTATAGTATTTTTTTCTTTGCTTTATCCTATTTATATTTGTTGTTACAATGGCCCAATCTCTGCACAGGGATCATTAAAATTTCATCATATCTTATTTTACAGTGTTCTTCATAAACAAGGACTCCTTACTATAACATTAACACTGATGGAAATGTAGGGATTGGAATTAAATAATGTACTGCAGAAGGTGCTTTGTTAACAAGATACAGTATATTCAGACCCAGGCAATCCATTTAAGTGTGCATTGTTGTCTACTTCATTTTGAAGAAAAGGAGGCTTGTTTTGGGTCCATTAACCGTACAGACAGCTCCACCTGCTGTTTAGACTTTATTTATTATCCACAACAGCTCTCTTAAGTTGCACGTTGAACCACAAATGGGGCAGAATGGATATGTTGTCTTGGATGAATGTACTGCAGCTATCTGTCTTACGGAACCCTGAAATGCAATATACATCAAGCGCATCCTTTCTGTAGGCTTATAAAGGAGCTGTGTCTAATAATCTTCAGCGCAGAATAACGTGTTCTTCAGAGCGAGAGTGGCTGACACACATCTTACTCAATGGAGAGCATCAGTCCCTGATCTATCATAACAAGTACGGCCTTAAATGGTCTGTTGTTTAACCCCCCACACCCCTCTCCCTGTTCTCTACCCCTTCTTTATGCTCTCTTCCTCTCTTCATCTTAGTAACTGAATGCGGGGGTGGTCCCACCCCATTACCAGCCCCCTGTGAGATGAACGATATCCCTATGGTGACATCCATCACGGCACTGGCCCTTCAGAGACTAATAAGGGGAGAAAAAACTGGGGCACCTGGAGGCGGCAGTGATGGATGATGTGCTGGGGTCAATGTGAACAGCCAATCATAGCTCAATAATGCCAACGCTAAGCATTAACGTATCAGGCCTGTTCATATATGGCTGGCTGAAAAAAAAAAGAAGTTGTCAGGGTGTAACAGTTTAATTTGTATGTGTTTATTCCTGTATTTGTACCTGCAGCAAGCGAAAATGGTGCCACTGCCATACTTGAGGATTTATATGTGTGCCTGTAATGTCCTTGGGGGAGGGAGGAGGAGATGGGGGGTGGGGGGTCTCTTGAAACATGTTTACCTACGTTCAGACAGCTGTCTATTGCCTGCTGTTGTGTGGTATGTGATGCACAGGAATGTTTGTGATTTCCTTGCGCTGTCATTTGCCTGTTCAAATGCACTTATCACAGCTAGCAAGAAGAAGTGTCTAACGTGTGCTTTGAGGAACAAGTCTCTACATCTATACTGTGACAAACCTGCTTGTAAAAGTAATTCTTGACACTTCTGCAAGTGACAGGGATTTCTTTTTCTCTTTTTTATTTTTTTTCTAACACAGAAAAAAAACTTGCGTTTGCTCAGCTGGATAAAGGATGTTTACTCATTCTGCCCTCTGAAACCCTTCACATAGATTGGATGTATTTTCCTTTTCCTCAAAAGTCATCTTACTTTTTCTTCCTTTCACTTGTACTCTTGTTGGTATACAGGAAGATGAAAGACCCGGAGAGATCCTGTCATCCTTGTAAAAGTGATAGGTTCTATTCTCTGCCTCAGGCCTCCCAATAGGAAGAATGTCGGTACACAGACAGAGTCAATATTGACCTCAGTCTCCTGCTTTGTCACCTTTACTGAATGATGCTGATTGTCTCTGACCTCTGACTGGCCTTTCACTTTCTTTGAATGGTTCACAAACTCCGAAAACTAGGGAATTTCACTTCTCAGGTGCTCTGCCAGGCTCTGTAGGTGGCTGGATTGTCTGCAGATTTCTTGCCTGCAAAACTAGATGATAGAAAGTGAAAGCAGGGTGATTGTATTAATACATCACCAAATAGAATTGTTTCACAAAATAAAATACATACAAACAATACTACAAATACTGTATTTTTCTCGTCATATGTGGCATGTATAGTGACAGAACAATTAGGTTAATGTATGGTCTGTGAACTTGCAACACAATTTCACTAATATGCAGGACTGTTAGGATTCATCACTTTAAAAGCAAAGAATGTCAGAAACATCTACTTAGTAAGGTCGGTGAGTTTCAGAAATCCAGTAGGTGCCAAGGGAGACAAGCTCTAGAGGATTTATCAAAAATTTCCTCCCTCTAAGTTCTGTAATGATTTGCTTAAATATGCTCTCACCTGGCACCTGTGCATTCTTAATCAATGTTTGACTTGTTTTCCATATCTGATGAGTCACTATATGCATGTACATAAGTAAAATCTGGTTCAATATGTCATTAAATATATAACCCATAGTACTAACTTAACAGATCTTATTTTGTGAGATGGAGAATTTATAGATTATCAACGATATAGTATGTAGATATATAGATATCATATTGTTCTTCCAGTCAATTGCTGCCACATATTTATCAAGAGTAATTGAGTAAAATTTGGCCTCAGTCATAATGATTGTTGGTAATTGTCACATAGCAATTTGCCCCTTGCTTGCATGCAGCAGGCAAGTTCAAAATGCTTGTGTTTGACTTTTGACCCCATAGTCCATGGGCCAGACCAGATTTCGGTACCACTCAAGGTGGCAAAATCTAGTTAAAAATTTTGAAAAGGTACATGTCCATAGATGATATTTTGGTATGATAACCATTGCTGAATGGTAGCTTTGTCACAGTAATCAGCTCATGAAGTTAACCACCCCCTACAATAAATTGGATTGTAGGCGCTGATGCATATCCTATTTTAGGCTCATTTTCAGGATCTTTAGTCAGGTTTTATGAGAATATGTTTGATATCATTTTAAAGGGTAGCTTCTTAGCTTTCATTCAAGCCCACTTGTGAGTCTGTCTGACAAATAAAGAGGTCACATGGGCTCTTCAAAGTGTCAGTGACATTCATTTTTCCACAATTTTCGCCTAAACTATAGTCTTTATTTGAGCACTGTGACATCTAGGAACATCACAGACACAAACATCAAAAACTGGAATACTCACAGGACTGTAAGGATTCAGAAAAGATATAATCTACCCATACTATCCCATCGTGAGGGGTGATTTTGGGTCTTAAAGTAGAAGAATGACTTCTCGAGGGAAATCTTATGTTCTTGATTGTGAGTAGTATTGTGAATTGTGAATGATTGTATTGTGAACTGGCCATAGCACATAGGCCTTCTATTTAATGACACATACTACTCTTCAGACAATTCCCTAAAGAATTTCAATGTTCAATAATTTACTGCCATTTCACCAAGAGGTTGCTAGGAATTTGTTTTAATGTGCCCAGGACTAGTGATTCTCAACCTTTTTTATATCAAGGACCCCTAATTTAGTCCACATTAGAGCCATGGACCCCCATTTGATGAGATTTTGCCTCTTGGACCCAAAGCTGAGAAGATTTTAATTGCTAGATATGATTTTTTGTCCAGAATTCCATGACTATAATGCAGGTAGAGAGATAACAGTGAAACTATGATCAAAACAGTCATTCTCCTACATTCTCTAATTGTGTTAACTTCTTGTAAATTAAATAATGGTGAAGTTTAATTCACAACAATTCATCAGTTTGCTGAGGACCCCCTGGGACCCCCTCAAGGACCCCTGGTGGTCCCCGGACCCCACTCAGAGAACCACTGCCCTGGACAAGACATACACTAAACAACCCTGTTCTATTTCACACAGGCTTCGCCCTCTAACGGGGCTTTATTGGCTCAACCACTCATCTAGTCACCTCAGCGCACTGAAAATATGCACACATACGCTCAGCCAATCAGGATGAGCCTAGTCAACTCTGCGAGGCCTCACCCTATATAAGGCGAGCAGCTCATTACTCAGCATCCACTTTTCATCAGTACTCTGATGAACAACGTTGCCTTGGATGCCATTGATTGATAAAATACTGTCCAACATGCCCCAGTCTGGTCGCTGCTGTGGAATGCTTCGATTGCCTTGGCCTGAACAAGCTGCAGATGGGGTAGCTGACCTGGCGGAGTGCATTGACTGGTGGGCTCTGTCTTTTGTGCGGTGCCAGCAATAATGGAAGCACTTCCAGTGCTACCAGTGTTCTCCCGAGATCCAGCTCCGCTGCACCGACGGTGAGGCAGAATGTGGTGGCGGCTCTGCCAATCCCTGCCCCTCTGCCCCGGTCACAGATCCACTAGCATTGGCTTGCCCCCACCCGGATATGGTGGATGAACCCATCCCACAGACACGGCCGATACAAGGCCGATATTTGGCGCCCCCATGCTGGATGAAACTTGGAAGTGTGTGGAGGCATCGTGGCTTCTGTCTCCGGCTTCTCCGACTACACCAGAGTGAAAAGGAAATAGGACGTTTTGCGTCATGGCATCCTCCACTGGACGACATGCTGGCTGCCCACTTTTCACCTGGTTCTGCTGGCTGGTCGGGAAGCAGGAAGCCTGCTCCCCCTGCTAAAATTTTCTACCTGGCAGGCCCAGTCCGCAACGGCAGCAAACAACCTGTTGGGTGTGTTCCTGTCGCACCTACCAACAAGCAAGACCACAAGAGTTGTATCTGGTGTCCCGCTTACTGGGACAGATGAACAACCTCACCAGACTGATGGCAAAGAGGGCCGAGGTTGTATATAAAAGCTTTATAGCCTCCATTCCACAGCTTGCCACCCAACCCCTGACAGAGTTTTATCACAAATAGCGGAGCCACTTTGTTTTGACAGAATGGATGGACAGGATGCTTAGATTGGGTTATGCACTCCAGTTTCGTAGCATCCCACCTCGTTCACAGGAATGAGAGAGTCTGTCATGACCTTGCCAGAGGACGTGGACACCCTGTTCAGGGAAGTCCAGGAACTGTTACAGAAAGACGCTATTCCTGTAGTTCCTCAGCAGGACAGGAAAGTGGTCTGTACTCTGGATCTCCGCTCACTCAACGTGTACATCACACAGAGGACATTCCGAATTCCGAATGTGCACAGCAGACTACCATTGGCTATTCCCTAGTCCCCCGTATCTTTTCCACTTGTGTGGATACAGCACTTCAATCGCTGTGCCGTCGGGAATACGGGTCTCTTTATATCTAGATGACCTAATCCTCATGGCCTGGTCCAAAGAATGGGCCATGTCTCACATGATCCAATTGGTGCAGGACCCTAGGACATTAGGCTTTGCGGTCAACTGGAAGAACAGCGTACCTCAACCGTGCCAGCAGACGCTGTTTTTGGGCCTGCAGCTTGACTCGTCCATCCTGAGAGCTTGTCTGTCAGAACTCAGACAGACAGCTATTGCGGAGTCAGTTCAATGGTGCAGCATGACAGGTTCATGACAGTACTTACTGTAATGCACCTTCTTGGTCTCTTCTCAGCAGCTCACCATTTGGTTCCAATGGTGCTGCACATGAGATGCCTGTAGAGGTGGTTTGCCAGACTGAGTTCGGACCCACGATGGCACAAACAACACCTGGTGACCATACCCCGAATAGCCAGAAGCGACCTGGACTACTGGCTACAAGGCAAGAAAATGCAGGAAATGGTGTGGGGACATTGATCCATTGACTAGCTCAATTGGTCTCTTTCCTCCAGCTCCTGCTGAAGAGACTGGCGCTTTCTACCATTAAGGTTTATGCGTCAGCGATGAGGGGCTTGGAGAGAGGTCGGTTTTTGGCCACCCTCTCCTGAAACGTTAGGAGGGGGCTAGGAGGAAACACCCGGTGATGCATTCCGCTGCCCCCCAGTTGGAGTTGCCCGTGGTCCTCGAGGTCCTTTCAAGCCCACTGGGCAGACCTCTGATAAGTTGTTGTCAGTCAAGGTCACGTTGCTGCTTGCTTTGACTTCGGCTAAGAGGGTGTGTGATTTGTGTGCTCTTTTGGTCCACCCCAGCTGTATGCTGATACTTGGATACCTGAGTGGCGCCACAGACTCAGAGAATCCATCCTTGTGCCTAAAAACATTAGGAGTAAATTTAGGTCTCGGATGATTCAGCTGGATGCATTTTATCCCACTTCTCATGAAGGGGAGAGGATGGAGAGGTTGCATTGCTTATGTCCAGTAAATGCATTGGCATGTTATGTGGAATGTGCAGGTGCACACAACAGTTGTTTGTGTGCTATGCACACAGGGTGGCTGGCAAGCCCCTGTGAAAATAGGGGCTGGCCCATTGGCTCTGCAACGGCATTTCTCAGGCGTATGTGTTGGAGGGAGCCTCCCACAGCCACACGTTGTATAAGGAGTGTGGCTGTGGTTGACACCCTGTCCATTTATCAGATTTTATCTGTTGGATGTGACTGGGTCTCTCAGGGTCAGTGTTCAGGACAAGGAACTGGAACCCAAGACCTGTGAGTGAGAGACCTGTTGTGCTGAAGTCTTAACATACTGGGGCACTGTTGAGACCATCCCCGAGTCGCCGGACGTAGGAGTGCTAACACGTAGGAGTGTAGTGTTGGTCCGCCCCCCCTGGCTGACCAAGGTGTTTACAGTCAATTCAGGCTGGTGATACAGTATGTTGTTAACGTGTTGGTGCAGGGAAGGGATTGAAGTCATCAGACTTAGTCCCCTAAGCCAATAGAGCTCTGAATCTTAAAATTGTTTGGGAAATTGTCTGAAGAGTAAAATTGTCTGAAGAGTAGTCTGTGGCATTATAAGTAGAAGGCCTGAGGCATGTGCTATGGCCAGTTCACGATACAATGACAACTCCATCACATTACTCATTTTCAGTGCGCTGAGGTGACTAGATGAGTGGTTGAGCAAATAAAGCCCCGTTAGAGGGTGAAGCCTGTGTGAAATAGAACAGGGTTGTTTAGTGTATGTCTTGTCCAAAGCAGTGGTTCTCCGAGTGGGGTCCGGGGACCACCAGGTGTCCTTGAGGGGGTTCCAAAAAATCATATCTAGCAATTAAAATCTTCTCAGCTTTGGGTCCGAGAGACAAAAGGTTGAGAATCACTAGTCCAGAGCACATTAAGACAAATTCCTAGCAACCTCTTGGTGAAATGGCAGTAAATTATTGAACATTGAAATTCTTTAGGGAATTGTCTGAAGAGTAGTATGTGTCATTAAATAGAAGGCCTATGTGCTATGGCCAGTTCACAATACAATCATTCACAATTCACAATATTACTCACAATCAAGAACATAAGATTTCCCTCGAGAAGTCATTCTTCTACTTTAAGACCCAAAATCACCCCTCACGATGGGATAGTATGGGTAGATTATATCTTTTCTGAATCCTTACAGTCCTGTGAGTATTCCAGTTTTTGATATTTGTGTCTGTGATGTTCCTAGATGTCACAGTGCTCAAATAAAGACTATGGTTTAGGCGAAAATTGTGGAAAAATGAAAATCATTGACACTTTGAAGAGCCCATGTGACCTCTTTATTTGTCAGACAGACTCACAAGTGGGCTTGAATGAAAGCTAAGAAGCTACCCTTTAAAATGATATCAAACATATTCTCATAAAACCTGACTAAAGGTCCTGAAAATGAGACTAAATTAAGATATGTATCAGCGCCTACAATCCAATTTATTGTAGGGGGTGGTTAACTTCATGAGCTGATTACTGTGACAAAGCTACCATTCAGCAATGGTTATCATACCAAAATATCATCTATGGACATGTACCTTTTCAAAATTTTTAACTAGATTTTGCCACCTTGAGTGGTACCGACAAGTGAAATTTTGGGCTTTGGCCCATGGACTACCAGGCAAATATGAAGAGAATAGGCCCATTCATTGGACCGGTCCCATACCATACCCCTGGTGTTTCTCCTCAGCTCCATTACCTGACACACTGACAGATATAAATGAATGTGGGAGCTAAAACACTGAGCCAAAATCTTCATGGTAGTTAAAGGAGGTTTAAAGGATCCTTACACCAGCTCATTTTAGCAGCTTCCCCGCCCACGGCATTTCTCCATTTGAGGCAGAGGGTGGTGCATGGAGAGAGGCTCTGAGGGGGCTACTTTACAGCATACACACCGCAATTTGCTTTGCTCAGCAGAAATCATTTTCTTGCATAAGATATGCTAATGGTTAGGGCTTTGAACATAAGAGAGCTATTGTATGTTTGCTCCTCCTTTTGTCTTATATGTTGCAGGGGGTGGGGGGGTTTGAATATTCAGGAATGGTTCAATGCCTATTTGTTTCAAATTGTACAGTTAACCTTGTTTTAAGCTACATGAAAAATGCTCTTTTTTATGCCCTTTTTTCACTTTCTTCCCCTCTTGCCTATACCATGAAACTCACTTTTTCCTTACTTACTTATGACGGTAATTCCTTATATTTCAGCCGGGGGGGATTATTGTGGGCTTTGATGATAGCAGACAAAGCATTTTCCATTGCTCTGGGTCCTATCTTAGGAGAGAAAACAAGTTAGTGCTGTTCAATCGGCCTGTCAAAATATAGCAGCGTGACCATAGATAATCCTTATGAGAATTCACCCAGAAACAGATAGGGTTGGCGTCGCCCCTGCATCAGAGACTAGTGGTGTCTCTTCTGTTGCCTCCCCCACTTTTCTCATCCCATCTGAGTAGAGGAGAAAAGAGGAAGAGCAGAACGAAAGGGGGCAAAAAGAAAAGAGAGGACAAGTAGTTCTGAGACTCACTCAACTAACATAGCAGACGTGCTTCTCGTTTGCTTTTGCCTGGAGAATATTCCAAAGTCCATTTCATCTTGTGATGCTGTTTTCATTAAACTCCCAGTTCGGTAATCCACGAAACTTCTCCAAACCGGACCTATCGTCAGGCACACACATGGGAAATCAAATGCTACCATCCATTCCAGCTGCTTCTTCCCTCAGTTTGAAAAATGTGTGGAGGAGCCTCTCAACAGTGTGAAATTACTCCCCTGGGTGGGCAGAGAAAAGGCAGTCAGCCAGAGAATGTCACCTGGATTCCAGTCAATGTCCCCTCATTTGTCATGACTCTACCGCAGTGCACAGGCACGACTTACAACAATGTCATTTTTTTCATGGAGGGCTATAAACTGTTGTTGCTGATGCTGTTTTTCGTTGTCACGTTGAGAAACAACCTTGTAGCCCTTTGTGTGGTTTTGCCAGGGTCCTTGTCCATGCATTCAGTGTGACTGACGATTTAACAGCATCTGGCAACGGCTATTTTCACAACTTCAAAATTGTCTGAGGTGTGCTTTTACTGTTCTTCAGTGACTTACAATCTTTTTGTTGCCTACAACTTAGAGTAATAAATATGTTAGAGAAAAAAGGGATATCCATGTCCTCATTGATTATCCCTGCTTCCTCACTTAATCCATACAGATTGGAATGAGACGTTTTATCCTCATATGTACAGTATTATAATAAGTCCTTGGTATTTCAAAAAATCTGGAAATGATACAAAATGAAAACAGAAGGGGTGGAGGAGAGAGATGGGGAGAGAAAGAGAGCGAGCATGAGTGTTGTCGTGGCAGACAGAGTCTGAGTGGTATGAATGTCACATTGTGCCCGGGGAGTGTGACGGAGAGTCATTACATCCACAGAGGAAGCAGGGGAGGGTCTCTTTTTGAACTTTGTGCATTTGTTTTGAAGTTTGCTTCCAATTATCATGACTAACTCACTTCCTCGGGGTAACATTTGGTTTTTTAATGTGAACATGTCACACACACTTTCAAAGCTGGTGCTCATTTGTTCTGGACTGCATTCTGCCAGGCGTTTTTGTGAATGTCTGCTTCAAATACTCTACTCCCCTGTTTTTGAGGGTAATTAACTCTTGATCAGATTGTATCAGAACACATTTCCGTAGAGGGGATGATAAGTGAGGGGTGCTTTCCCCACATTTTAACTGCTTAAATAACCATTTTATGTTGCTTATTTCAGCCAGACTCCACGGGGGTGACCAGTGACTGGAAGACAGCGTACACGTGCCTGCTCTATGTAATGGGTGTTACTGTGAAGTCAAATTCTCTGATTACCAATAAAACTGCACTCCGTGTCTTCTGCCTTGAGTTGGCGCGCAGCTGAGTCCACGCACTGTCTTTATGGGCTGTGCCTGCATCACTGTTTAAGACTGCTCACGTGTGTGCGCTGTGTGTGTGTGTGTGTGTGTGTGTGTTTGTGTATGTGTGTGTGAAGATGGTTACATCCAATTGTGCACGTAATTTTAAAAAGCTTTGGCAAACATTTACTGTTGATCTACATTTTCCATACACATACAATACATTTTGATTTTGCAATGCTCTGCTGTCCATATGCCTGTGTGTGTGTGAGAGAGTGAGTACGTCCATGCATGAATCTGTCACTGGCTTTGTGTCTTTGTGTGAAATTTTATTTTATGTTTGCTTTGCAGTCTGTCCAGTCATGTCTTGGAGAGGTTTTCTGTGGGTGTTTTGCTGGCCGTCGCTCCAGCAATCCATCTTTCCTCCTCTCCCAGCTGCTGATTTGCCACAAGCTAAGTGGAAACTTGCTGAAGGAATTACACTGGGATTTAACATGGAATCTGCCACAAAAATGTTTTACTTTTGCCATGCAGTGACTATCTAACACTCATTTAAGTCGAGTATTTTGTCGACTACATCTTTCTGCTACGAAAGAACCTAGCATTGTTAATGACTTTGAAATATACTGTATTCGCTGTATTGTAAGATCAGCATCATTATTCAGAAGGATTGTGAATTTAGGTTTGTATTGTGTGTTTCTATTGTTTTCTATTGGGATACTGTCTGGCTTGTCACTACTGTGAGGGAAATTGAAAAGCTTTTTAAAAGAAATACTATTGGAGACAATTATTTTCACAGGTTGAAAAATAGCCTACACAAGATCTGACTGGTTGTGTTTGTCTTAATTTCAGATAGACCTTCAGACAGAGAGAGTGATAGACCCAAAGAGCAAAGCACACAGAAAGAGTTAAACTAAAACACTGCTTTCCCAGCTGTTTGACCAAGAACCCACAGGACAGTCTATGATGAATATAGAGAGTCATTGGTCATTGCATAGCCATGCCACATGTTTTACATGCCTGTGTCCCAAACTGCAGTCTTGCCCTCACAAACAGACTGCTGTCTGAGGAAAGTCTCGCTCCATAAAAACCACTAAAAATGTCTGAAGCACGGTTTTATCACCACACAGGAAAGAAAAGTTACTTCTCTCTACACTGCACGTTTGCTCTTTATGGACCCTCCTTTATTCAGGTATAGATTAGTCTTTATTGCATTTCATTATAAATTCAGTTTAAAGTCCACTTTGTGCAGACAGGAAGGAAGCAGATATTAAGTACAGCTACTGTATGTGTTACAATATTGGCACAATTCCAGTGAGGATAGAGGACAGAGGAATGTAGATAGAGGACAGAGGAAGAAGTTAAACATCAGCACAGCTGCATGCATATAATTATCAATTATACTATGCATCTGTTCTGCTGGGGTTTGCAATGCATTTTCTACTACAGCACATAGGATCAGTGACCAACTTGTATTGTACAGTGCATTTTGTTTTTCCTGTTCTTTTGCCATTATTTTCTCCAAGTAATTAAAGAAAATCTGATTATTAAACACTGCAAATTGCTGATTCCATACCCAGGATCTGCTTTCTTTCTTTTTTTTTTTTTTAAATCCTTTTTTAGTCAAATGAAAATCTCCAAGGAGCTATAAGCCGGTGACTATGGTTTGCCTGATTATACAACATTATCTACAGCATGTTGCATCTACAGCTCAGCTCTTCCTCCCTGGGTCTGCAGTAACCGGTATGTACAGTATCAGGGAAACACCCGAATGTACAGCGTCAGTGTAGTGACATCAACCATTACTGCTGTCATTACACAGTCATTAACCAGAGGCAGAAACCACTGGAACAATGGTTAGAGAACTGGGAAGGAGTGCCTTATGTAAGAGATAGCCATTGTGCTCATACACAGAGAGATAATTACTTGTCACTCATGCTACTGACTGTACTCATTGTGTGTGTGTGTGTGTGTGTGTGTGTGCGCGTGTGTGTGTGTGCTTGTGCATGCATGTGGGCATGTATGCATGTCTGTACTACATGGATCTAGGCAGAGATTTCCATCTGGCTGAACTCTACATATTCTGTTCTATACTATATATTAAGTTGTTAAGCACTAACACTAGATAGATCCTATAATAATAACATATACAAATGACCTTCGACAGACCTGCTGTGTTAGCAAGCATTTAGTCTTGCAAGCCAGTGCGCTACAGTGTTTTAATGGTGTAATGATGAACAGTGTGTCTGGTGCTGTGGCACACAGGTTGACCTGGCTGCCAGAGATCATGTGGGCCATTTAGAGGAAAACATACAGTAACGCAGAATAAATAATTCACAAGATAATTACCCAACAGGGACATTGCAGTATATATGAGGGAAACCCTGTGGGATGCTGTTTGAAGGTATTATAATACAATCTCCCTGCTGAGGGTGACAGTTTTTTAATAGCATCGTTTTGGAGCCCATTTACTGCATATTCGATGCAGGTTTTTTTCTGCATTTTTGTTAAATCGTAAAGATTCTTCTGGAACATATTCTATTCAGTTGTGTGACAATATAAGCATAGATGGGTGATGACGCCATGGCATGCACATATGTTTGCGCGATGACCCTGGAGGTTGGGAAGTCAACTGCTAGAGTACTGGCCCCTGTTGATGTCAAGGGTCAAATAACAGGTCTAACATCAGAGCTGCCAGGTTCAAGGACAGCTTGTAGATCCACCATTCAAGTTAAGTGTCATCAATAGTGTTCAAACGTTTTCCCATACATGTGGTTATCGCATCACCTTGAAGGTAGGCAAGTGTGGTCATCTCACATAAAAACAGAGAGTGAACGTGAGAACACTTCACGTGTCAGTATTTGCCTTAGAAACATACTGTAGTGCTGAATGATGTATGGTTGTTTTTACAGTTTTTGGCATCACATTTCTGGCAACACACAAAGAAATCCCCAAAGCAAGTTACTGGAAAACCTAGGTGTTGGTGTGAAAACTAGCACAAATGAGACCATCGCAGTGAAAATTGGTTCTATCTGTTGCTCTCTGTGTCTATTCTATTTGTCCCTGGGCACCCTGGGCTATTTGGCACCAAATGTGCAGGACTGACTTATAGCACAAAGATAGAGCATCAACCAAAACAGAAAGAGGACTCATTTTGAATTGCTCTAATTGTTTGTACGGAAATAAAGTCCAGATGCTGTCCAGTCCCACAACGCCTAGCTAGGTGTCCTGCATCAACTGTTGCTATTGTTGAAGTTACTACAGTCCTGGAATAAGGATTCTCAAATATAATGTCAAGAAGAATAGATCCACTCTACTACAGTATATTGCTACACTCTGGTAGGTTAGCTGTCTTTCAGGATCATAGCCTGTTAGCCAAAATGTTTCATTAGCATTGCCCAAACTTAATAAACTCCACATCTGTTAGGCAAAACTGCTTTGCTAGCTCAATCTATTATAACTAAAATATGCCAAAATATGTTTTGTCACACATAAATCAGCCACTGCAGTTGCAAAGCCATGCGACCAACACTAGGAGAGTCAGCATTACTCAATATGAGTTGAGGCAGCGCTGTCTGACTGACTAATAGACTGACTGACCTGAATTTGGCTCCTGATGAACACGTCTTGGAAAAATAACTCTCCTTCTTAACACAAGTTTATGCCAGTTCCATTATTCAGTTTGCGTGATGACAAGTTCATGTCACCTTCTCTGTGTAGATATTTGTTTCTCTGGCAACAGTGATGTCAAACACTACCACCGAAGGACTCAAGGGGTTGCCAAAGTCATCAAGTTTCAAATTCTACTGGTTTTACCTTTAAATCAGAGGGGAAATGACTGTGGGAATTATGTCTGTCAACCAATCAGCAATGCCAAATGTTTCTTTTTTTTCAGGCACTATAACCAACCAAGCCAAGGAGCATATAACTTGTATTAATTCAAGTTTTTCAATTTGTTACACATGGTTACATGTACATGGTGGAGAGTAGCAGCAGACTAGTGGTTTTGTTGAAAGAGATGATTTCCACTCATGTGGCTTTATATTGTTCAACAAAAAAAACCATCTTGTGTAACTTGTGTTTTATGTTCAGACAACCACTATTTCTTTTATATCTTCACATTATACCATAAAGTTGAAGAGAGTGCAAGAGGAAAAATAGACTGAAATAGATTTACTTTTCTGTTGCATGACTGAATCCTGGCTAGCCCTCTGTCTAATGTAAATACAATTAAAGCAGGCACCATGGGTTGGACATAGTTTCCACGTCGTTGAGTGTCAATGCTACAGTATATTATTAAGTGTGGTCTCCAGGGAGCCATGGTGCAGCTGTGCCAGTGAAACCCCATCAATCAGAGTGGGCATAAGTAATGTTGATATAGCTCACAGTTAAGAATTTATCACTTTAATCCCATCTGAACTTGAGCAACCACAAGGTCAGGACTACTTTTAATATTTATCTACTTAGATTTACCTTATATGCCTCATATAGTCAAAGTTATCCCCCAAGTTCTGTTTGTACACGTCACACTAAAGCTATCCAACCAACTATAACCAACACCAGGATTTTATTTGGGTAAATAGGGTGAATCAATGGTAGGCTATCTCAGTTAGATGGTATAGGATACTCTTCTTTGTCACAGCCCCATTTTGTGATTTCCATTGATAATATTGATGTATTTTTTTATAGAAAAATCCTAGTGCAGCAGTAATTAAGCCAATCACTGATAAGTCAAATGAGTCGAAATTAATAAAACAATGGATCCATGAAATTATTATTTTTCTCTGTTTTTGTTAGAAGACTTCCTCTGCTGGCCAGATTAAAACAGATTAAAGTTTAAATCTGAAAATGAAACAAAAATGAGTATATTTATCTTTTTTTTTTTTTTAACACATTCTTATCAGACATTTAAAGATGTCCATTTTGTCTGATGTTGCTGCATCAAGCTGCCAAGGGGATTATAAACTAAATTTATAAATTAGGCAATAAAGTAGATAAATGCGAGTTAAAATCTGGACGGCGATGTCACCACTCATTTTCATTATGCCTTTCAACATTGGACAATACAACTTTAATGTCCCAGCCAGGTCAGTTGACGGTATTGCCTAGCAACGGTAAACCTTTTAGCCCTTGAGGCTAGCGATAGCACACCAACGTTATCAAAACAGTTATTACAAATGACGGTTAAATTCTCACCTCTAGTTTTCACTGAAGAACAGACAGCCCGCATTGCCTACGTCTCTCCAACCATTTCCTCATCCAAATTTGTCTGGCCCTTCGCTTTTTTTGGCACTGCAAACTACTGAACACACCAAAGCCAGCTGTTCTGCCTCCATCTGCCTCCCCATGGTCACATGAGTTGTTGCGTACAGCAGCTCCCTCAGGCAAGATAATCTTAATAATATCTTGTAGTGTGTGATGCACCGTAATTTTCTAAACTTGTAGTGTGAGCTTGTTTACGATTTGAGAGAAGAAAATCAGTTAAGTTTCTCCTGATGTGCACGATGCAACCCAATTTCAAAATCGGTTAGGATTTTAAAACTCCTGTAATCTGAGCCAGCATTACTGTGCTTTGAGATGTACAGAGCAGACAGTTGCATGGACATCATACATGGTAGAAAATTCTTATTTGGTTTTCAGTTAGCACCACCCAGTGTGCTGGAGAGGCTACAACATCACGCTTTTCAGCGTGGTGAGCACAGCACAAGAACGCAAGTGAATGAATTAAATATTTTGCTCAGCATTTCTCTTAAATACAACACTGTGCTACCACGGCACTTTGGTGTTAACAGGTGGAGTTTTTAAAGTTACTTCACTCACTCCAATCATGCCGAGCCCCCACCCCACCCCTCCAGCCTAGCACCGATAAAGCGCTAGCACACTTGTTTATTTAATACACACTTTTCTCAATTCTTATTTATGTGGGATCACTGAAATTGAAATTTACATCTACATTATGGCATTTGTAAGCTTTTTATTGAATCAGGTTGTTCTTGATTTCTAATGCTGGAGTACAGTTACAGAAACTTTGTCTTAAATTGTAGTGTTTGGCAACGTATTTGATCCTATCATAAAGTGGTAATGTGCTTTGCAAACTATTTGCATTTTTTGCAGCTATACCACACAGCAGCACAATTGTAACATACAATCAGATAAAAATGTCCATGAGACATTATCAAATAAAGACAAATCTCGGGTGTCTTTACTTGCAGTCTTAAAGGAATGAACAAGCGTATATGGGACCCTCAGAAATAAGTGGTACCAAATGTTTTTTCCCCTTTTTTCTAACAATGGGGCAGTGTTGAGCTGAATCATTTGCAGCAGTGCAGCAGACCAGGGGTTGTATCTAAAGCTGTGGTCTGGGCCAACAAAACTTAAATACCCCCCCACCCTGCTACCATCAATGGGTTGGCATCAATGGGCCATCAAGACAATTCAAAACATACACAAGAGGCATACAGTAAATCCTCTACTGCTCCTGTGAGTTTCATAGGTTTTATTTCCTTTTGTGCAATAAATTGCAACAGAAGGACGGCATGCCAGGATGCAGTGGAGGTCAAAAACCTTTCTTCAGACATGGGCTCTTTATCATTTTTATGACCTTCTATTATATATTAATCTATGTGCGTTACACCTGTGTATTCTATGGCAATATATTTTCAGTTGGTAGTCCTTCTTACGGTGTATTCAAAGAAAGATAGCCCCCATATGCTATTTGTTTCCGTTCCTCCACTTCAGCTTTGTTAACTGAAAGCAGGAGATGCACATTAGAGACCTGATGGTGTAGTAGATGACAGGACTACTGGGTTACATAATCACACAGAAGCCTGCAGGGATCTCCCTGGTACCCGAAAGCAAATCTGGGCCTCCCCCTGGGTTACGCAGTTCATACAGAGAATGACCCAGAAAAGACTGACACAACTACCTCTACTGTGTCAGCTTTATGGATACAGTAGGATAGTATAATCCATGATGTCAGGCCCTGAGTGTGACCTGCTGTGCAACAGGGATTATTTTCCCTCACTGTGCTAGTTATGGAATCAAAGATCCATTGACCTAAGTAGATTTTATGTAGGCACATACCCCCCATAGAGTATGTGCTTAAGTAATAGAAGAAAATCTTCAAGAATATTACCTTGAACAAGTGATGCTTTGTGACGTGAAAGGTGGGAGAATGGTGTCGAAAGGATAGATATGAAAGAGATTATGGTCGAAAAAACATTTGGTGATGAGGAGTCTTAAATTAGTGTTAAATTAGGAGAACTGTATTGAAGGGAGGTCCTGAGAGGGTGAAAGTCAAGCATCAATTGTGGCAGGGAGGCAGGGGAAAGGAGAGCTGTTGAAATGAAGGTTTCTTTACCTTTGAGGGGGGTAGAAAGGGGGAATAGTTTAGTGCCAGAGAATGGCCAATGTGACTGGCCGTCTCCCATGGAGTTAGATGTCTATGGACTGGAATTCTGGGCTGCTACACTGAGCTCTTGTTGTTTGAGTGATGGGGGTGGAGGTGGGGGAGTGGTGAAGAATGGGGCAAGGAGGGCGAAGGCTGCTGCAGACACACAAAACTGACTGTAATGAAAGGCAGCGGGGTCAACCTATACCTCAAGACTCCAAAATGGATAAATCTGACCAGACACTTAACTACCAGGACTCAGCCTTCAGACATCCAGCCAATACAGGCAGTTCCTCTTCATGTTTCAAGTTTTCATGCATTCATAATCCTTACTGCTTGTTACTACTTGTTACAACTGCCCTGTTTCTTAGCTTCATTGTCACCCATTCAAACTTCATACAGTTTAATGTACACCATATGATTTCCCTTACATAATGCATGTTGGGAGCATATGAAGGGGTTGACACCCCTTAGATGAAAGAACAAAAAAAAAAACATGCACAGCTCAAGTGCTGTCAGAGGAAATTGATATCTACATAAATGTATCCCAAGCTGGGCAAATTGTGGCTCACCGTATTTCAATTCATACTGAAAGACGCAGACATCAGGGTGCATTCTGGCTCACTTCACACATTAAGATATTTATGCCAACTGTAGGCCCATTCAGAGTTTTCACATGGCCTCAGATGGCTTTGAAAGAAAAGCCACCTCCATATAGCTGAGGGCCGACTCCCTGTGACCAGGACCGAGCAGTGAAACAAGGCAAACCACAATACTAGGCTCTAATTTCTTCCCTTTCTCAGTTTCTCCCAGACCCTTTTTCTCCTGTAGCTACTTCATCAATAATATGCCTACACAGTTCTTCCTGTAGCTACTATATGCTTTTTATCCTATTACTGCCTGCTGGTGGGAAAGACAGAGCAATAGATGAGAAACAGCTTCATGTGCAGTAGCCAATGAGCTTTATTGCCCAGCAGGGAGTGGCAGCATGCACGTGGTCCAGTCCAGGGGATTTATGTTCTATAAAGTATAGACCCCAGAGAGGAAAATAATCATATCAATATGGAGGCTTTTACTGATACTTTTTTTTTCCTTTTTCTTTCAGAGGCACACATTAAACACATTGTATATGAGGGAGATCTTTGTAATGATTTCCATGAAGTAACCTCATCCTATAGTCGCCTCTATTGTCAGTTTGGTGTGCCTTGTCTACAGCTCCAGCATCTGGTTTATTATACAAGACTGATGAAAGCTTTTTATTATGAACTCTTCAAGCACAAAACAGACCCCCACCCATCTTTACACACAGAAAAGTTCTGGTTCTTAAATGGTTCTTTGAAGTGGATAGTGGTGCTATCCAGTACCACCATTACACAAAGAACCGTTAATGTCCCATGGTCAGTGTCTCAAAGAACATGGTTCTTTGGCAGTTAGTTCTTCTGTTCTTCCTGTGAAAACAGTTGGTGAGGTGGGATTTGCTGCACGTCCTGATTTTGCCGAGTTAGAGCTATCCCAGGGTCAACAAGGACGGTGCTTGCCTTAAATCTGCTCAGCCAATCCCAAACTTTATCATATAATATCACTACCTGTGCACTGTTTGGTTATGTTTATTTTATTTTATTTTTTTTTTGTGCTTTTTCTTCAGCACTTTTGTTTATCACATCTTTGACTTGGAGGTAAGGACCTTTCTTTTAGATTACGGTGACCAGACGTCCCGGTTTGTCCAGGATTGTCCCAGTTTCAAGATGGGTGTCCCGAGTCCCGACAAATATCTGTAAAACACTAAAATGTCCCGGTTTTCAACATTCACTACCAAATTGTCCCAGTTTTCACCACATTTAAAATAATAATAGTATTATACTTGTTTTCAGCGCTTATCATGTTCTGTCCTGCTCATTATTACCTAACCCAATCAAGAAACATAAACAATGCACCACGCGTCGGAAAGTTTTGGTGGATTTTTGGAGACAAAACATCATTTTTGGTTTGCTGAGGCACTGTCTATGGTGTTGAAAGGTGCAGTCACTAGGTGTGCTAAGCACTGAAATAATTGTCCCCCATCCTGATGAAAACGCCTATGGTGCGTGCATAATGTGCGCGTGCATGAATGTGCGGTACACTTAAGGGTCCCGGTTTGGGGGTTTGAAAATGTGGTCACCCTATTTTAAATATTACTTGTTGACATGATTAGCATAATGCATTGGTAGTTTTAATGACACATAAGAATAGTTACTTTAGCTAATGTTAGCATGCTTGCTACCTAACTTGGCTATAGCCATTGCTACGTTACTTGCTGATGTGTTTTCATACTATTAGAATACTTGGAACCTGCTAGAACAGTTGCTTCACTATATTTTTTACTGTTGCAAAGTTGCAAAGTTATGGAACTGGTCTGGATATGTTAGCTTGCTTACCACTTAGCTAGCTAGCAAGCATGGATTTCATACTTTTGTGTTGGCCCAGTGACATCATGCCTAATGCTGACCTGGGGACATCATGTAGGTGTGTTGACCCAGGGACATCATGCCTAATGTTGACCCAGTGACATCATGCCTAATGCTGACCTGGGGACATTATGTAGGTGTCCCAGGGACATCATGCCTAATGTTGACCCAGTGGCATCATGCCTAATGCTGACCTGGGGACATCATGTAGGTGTGTTGACCCAGGGACATCATGCCTAATGTTGACCCGGGGACATCATGCCTAATGTTGACCTGGGGACATAATGCCTAATGTTGACCCAGGGACATCATGTCTAATGTTGACTCAGGGACATCATGCCTAATGTTGACCTGGGGACATCATGCCTAATGTTGACCCAGGCACATCATGCCTAATGTTGACCTGGGGACATAATGCCTAGTGTTGACCTGGGGACATCATGTCTAATGTTGACTCAGGGACATCATGCCTAATGTTGACCCAGGCACATCATGCCTAATGTTGACCTGGGTGGCAAGCCAAGTTAGGGCCAGTATATTAGTATGTGTTTATGTATTTTCTGTTCCTACACTTACTGTAGGGTGCCAGGTCAAGTTTGCCAGTGGATGCGAGACATTGAATTGGGGAAATATTGTGATGTTCTCTTGGGTGAGCTTCAGGCATTCAAACGTTATGTATCACTGCCCTAACTGCCATGTAAAATCAGTTTCCTTTAATGTCACTTACATGGGCACTCCTCCCATGTCTTGCACTTATCTCATAATGTTTGTCACAGGTTGCTGGTTCCAAGGCTCTATAAATGACTTTGAAATTGCTAGTGTTTCAGACCCCACACCTGTATAGCTATATGCAATAGGATAATCAATATGCGTTGTCCTCTTTCATTGTGTATATATAGGAATTTCCACATTTCCACTGTGATTGCAAGCCAAAGAACCAGTTCTGGATACTGTTTAGAACCTTTTGTTGTTAGTGTGTACTTCAATCTCTCTCTGCTTCTTTCCCTCGCTTCACCTCTCCTTCTGTCTCATCCCCCCTCCTCTGTAAAGAACATGTGGAACCCATTCTCATGTTGCAGTGGGGACCCCCAGTTAGCTGGGAACAGGGACAGAGCTAGAGGCAGCTGCACATCACTGTTAAAATGGCAGCACAGTCAGCGAGGCTGATTTAAAACAGGCAGGGATACACTGGAACACGCTGTACAGACTGCTGCAAGGACAAGACAGGAGAGAGTGAGAAGACTGTTGTATTCATAAGACCTTTGAGGCATCAATCCAATTTTCAGCTCCCTCTGCACTCTTGTATATGATCTTTGTGGCTCGCAATCCTTTTTATTATTAAATGACACAGTTTTGTATGAGTAAAACTCATCTAATGGGCAAAGAGAAAATGAGAAGAGTGGTGAGAGGGAGGGTGTTATGTTTAGCGGCAGAGAAGGAGGGAGGTGTAAGGGAAGAAGGGGATGTACAGTACTCTCATTGGAAATAAATGGGCATGAGGAGATCATTACACAATGATCATGTAAAAGAGATCATTTCTGTTGCCCAGAACTTTTGGACAGCCAGCTAAAATATTAACTTTTTTGAGGAACAAGTTCTGGATCATATAGCTACACTGTAACAAATTGCTGTAGTTTGTACAGTAAAATTCTACAATAAGTTATTGTTTCATCAGTTTACAGCCTTTAAGTGTAGTTTGCAATGCATCATGGGTCCACAAAACAAATACATTTGTTAACCGTATTATTTACAGTAAGCAATAAGCACAATTACAGGCATGGGTGTCCCTAGTGTAGTTTGTGCATTTTCCAATAAAGTGTTGTAGTTTTGTATTGTAATGCGCGGGTTACATGCGAGCAGTTTGAAAGTGGAGCAACAGAAGTTAAGACCGGTGAAGAGAGATGGCACAATTCTGACTCCATTTGCGGTAAGTTCAAATGTAGCTATATGAATTCTCTATGAATTCATATATGATCTGGATTAATCTTGATAACATCCATTGTCTAATTGCATAGCTGATGTTACTCTGAATGATAGTCGTGTCAGTAAGTTAGCGTGAGATGATATTTCAGACATAAACAATCCCTGCCGACTTTTAATGACTCTCAGCGTTAATTTAAGTCAAAATTGCCAGTGAAGTTTGTGATATTTAACATTAGATAACATTACATTGGATAACGGATGGATGATAGTCAGCAAGAGATCGTTAGCTAACGTTAGCAAGTTTCAGTGTTTGCCAATAAGTTAGATATAGCCTATCAGTAACCGAGCATGTCAGACTAACTTCATTGTAACATTGCAGGCCCGGAGCAGAGATCATTGTCGGTGAAAGGACGTTTGAACTGGAGAGACGAGCTTGCAGCTACTTGGTGAGTGTATTATTTCTACTTGTATGATTATAATGTGGAAATAATCTTGTGTGTGGGTTTGTAATTCGTTTCAGTCACAGTGTGAGATTGGACAGCTTTGGCTAGCTATCTGCGCATGCTTGTTAGCCAGTTGGGATTCAGCAGCACAGGGTCTAAAACAAAATAGCTTACTAGATAGGTTGTTAGTGAAACCACCAGTGAATGGCACGTTTTTATGCTGTGTGAAATTGACCCATTAAGTAGGCTAGCTACCTCTCAGATATTTTTAACCAAATTAAGTTATTATTATAACTAAAGTTCGGGAACAAGACCACGCCTCAAGCACACATTCAATTTCCTGCTCCACCCTCTTCATAGCGCCTAACCATGATCTTTTCTCTCTCTTGTATGTCTTGGTTCTCTCGGTTTTGCGTAACCCAACACTTCCTACTAACCTATCCTTTTACGACTTCATGTCCATGTGAGCTTTGTGGTGCACCATCCCATCCCGCTACAGCATGCACCATCGCTGCTCCTCTTCCACGCTCCTTTGTTCCCGCTACACGCCACCCTGCTCCTGCTGCACACTCCTTAGTTCCTGCTACTAACCCTCCAGTTTTTTCTCGCCTCTCCCCCGCAGCCCCTCCTCCACCCATCACTCCCAAACCAGTTGATACTCAGCCACTTCCCCACAGCTCCACACCTCAGGGCTTCGACAAAAGGGGAAAACCCATCCTGTACCAGGGCGGCAGGATGGTTGCAATAATTTCAATGATTTAGGCTGCAACGTGTCCAGCTGCTGTTTCATCCACACCTGTTCCTTCTGCGGAGGCGCCCACTCCAGGCCCACCTGATCCTCACAACCCCACCAAACACAGTTCATGACTATCTATCATCTCAACACACCAATAAAAATCGATGCCCTAGCCACCGCCTTAAAGAGCCACCCAGATCCCGAGTTTGTCAACTTCCTCATGCACGGCTTCACACATGGCTTTCACCCAGGTATCCAGGTCATCCCAGATTCCTCATATACATGTCACAATCTTCAGTCAACCCTCGCGGAGCCTGACACTGTCGATAAACTCCTAGCCAAAGAGGTAAAGGAGGGTTTCATGATTGGCCCATTTAGCAGCCCTCCTTTTCCAATACACAGAATCAGTCCAATCGGGATTGCCACCAGGAAATACTCTGGCAAGAAGAGGCTCATCATCAATCTTTCATCCCCCCATGGTTCCTCCATTCCTAGCATCACAACAACAGTCTCATCCCCAGTCCAGATTTTTCCATGCAGTACGCAAGCGTGAATCACGCCATTTCACTCATCCGTCTTGCAGGCCAAGGCACCTGGTTGGCCAAAGCAGACATCACCAGTGCCTTCAAAGTCCTCCCTATACACCCAGACTACTGGCGATTTTCGGCGTCCTCTGGAAGGGTGCTTATTATTTTGCCGTCCATCTTACCTTCGGGTGCAAGAGCAGCCCCAAAATATTTGACTCCCTCTCCGAAGCACTCTGCTGGATCTTCACCAACAACCATAAACTCCCATACGTCGTCCACCTGCTAGATGACTTCCTCATCGTCACACCACCATCCTCACCCCCATCATACGGTCTCACGACTCTGACATCTGCTTTCTCCGAACTCGGCGTCCCTCTCTCCTCAGAGAAAACAGAAGGACCCAGCACTTCACTGGAATTCCTCGGCATCACACTGGACTGGACTTTCTTTCAAACTACCTCCTTGCTCACACATGCACCAAACGGCATCTACTCGCTCTGCTCAGCCATCTCAATTATGCCATACGCATAATCCCTCAAGGTCGATCTTTCCTCTCTCATCTTCTGTCCATAGCCGCTGCCGTACCTTCTCTGCACGCCCAAATCGTCCTAGATGACGCATGCAAGATGGAACTAAGGCTATGGCAACACTTCCTCTCCTCCTGGAATGGCATAACCTTTTACGAAGACCACATCACTCAGCCCAAGGACTTCCGGCTGTACACCGACGCAGCTCCCTCTATCGGATTTGGTGGCTATTATGGTGGGAGGTGGTTCTCATCCCAATGGTTGCCTGAATTTTCATCCCTCTCTCCTTCCTCCGCTCTTCACGAACTGTACCCCATCGTGGTAGCAGCACTCCTTTGGGGGCACGAGTGGTCCAAGAAGGCCATTCTAATGCATACGGACAACACCGCAGTCGTTGACATAATTAATAAAGGGCGGTCTCACTCACTGGACATCATGCAGTTCATGCGCAAGCTTACTCCGGTCTCAGCTCAGCACCAATTCAATAACCGCGCCAATCACATTCCCGCTTAGAAGAACACCATCGCTGACTCCCTGTGTCGCTTCTCATTCCAGAAATTCAGACTCTTGGCACCAGACTCCGACTTCCATCCCACTCCAGTTCCACTGTTTTCAGCCACCATCTTCAACTAACCCCGCAGCTCCAACACCTGGCCTCAGCCATCCTCTCTGCCCCAAGAAGCCATCCTCAATAGCCTTGCTCCCCGAACACTGTCATCATAACTTACAGGATGGAACTGCTTTAAGGCCTTCCACACATGCCACAATGTGCCGTTTCCTTCCTTAGATGTTTTAACCTTAACTAATTTCATCACCTACGCCCACTCAGCCCTCGATGTCAGAACTTCAACCATCCACATCTACATCAGTAGCATCAACTTCTTCATCAAATTACTCACCGGTGCACCATGCCTTTCTGTCTCTCATTCCCACATCAGCATGCTAATTAAAGGTTTTCGAAAGGCCGAGCCGCAACTCCCATCGAAACGGTTACCCCTCACTTCAGACCTCCTCACACGTTGCATCCAAACCCTTCGCTCAGGATACTTATCCCCCTTCATTGATGCCACCCTCAAATCCATGTTCCTCCTGACCTTCTTTGGGTTTCTGCGATGTTCAGAATTCACCTCCACCACCTCCATCTATGATCCATCTTGCCATGCAAGTCTTTCTGACCTCTCTGTCCACACTCCCGACTCCCTCGTCTTCAACCTCAAATTTA
This sequence comes from Centroberyx affinis, assembly GCF_046629955.1. Classification (NCBI taxonomy): domain Eukaryota; kingdom Metazoa; phylum Chordata; class Actinopteri; order Beryciformes; family Berycidae; genus Centroberyx; species Centroberyx affinis. The sequence goes on along the minus strand of NW_027281475.1, from coordinate 427,465 downwards.
CCAACGACCAACTGAGCATGTCACATCCCATCATCCTGTTTCGCCTAGATTCATACTTAAGCCCATTCAAACCTTTATACAACTACATAAATTCCAGACTAGTTTGCCACGCTTCACCCCGAGACCCTCTTTTCATCACTGAATCCCACCAACATCTCCGCCAAGTCCTGTCAAAATCAGGAATATCCCCTGAACTATACTCCAGCCACTCATTTTGTATCGGAGCTGCTTCCACTGCTTCTAGGCAAGGAATTCCTGATCATACGATCAAAATTCTAGGCCGTTGGTCATCTCAAGCCTACCACAGCTACATTCGCAGCAATCTCAGCGATGGTTGAAAAGCCCATGCTCATCTCTGTGCATGAAGCTCTCTTTGGGGGATATGATGTAGCCAAGAAGACTCCCCATGAACGAGACAGTGCCCCCACCCTGAGTCTCAATTCCCTGGTTCCTCAAGCTATCCATCGACCCCAACTCATCCGACCCCCTCGATTCATTCCTTCATCTCAACCCCTGATTCATCCCTCCACCCTCAACCCTTATTTCATCCCTCCATTCTCGACCCCTCTTTCCCTTTATAAACCATCTAAATACATATCATAGTGGCGTGGTCTTTGTTAGTGAAATAGCACATTGGTGTACCACAGAAATAGAATGCAGACAGTGAAGAAATACAGCTGTGCCTGATTATCTTTCTCTTAGCTACACCCAAAATGTAGCCCAAAAATGTATCACTGCAAACTGTGTAGCCATGAGAGTAATTTTATACTAGGTTTCACTCAGCATATGAAACTACACAGTAATGCACCAAACTGCCCATTCACCTGTGGTGTACTTGCTTGCTCCCGTGAATTCAGAAAATGTGCTGCCTTGAAGTCTCATCTATAGAGTTCATAAGGGTTATCACAATGTTTTTAAATCTGTCATGAAGCATTACATAAACTGTGGATGTTATGTCTGAGTTTAACAGTTCAGCCTGTGGATATGCTATGTGCAAAGCCAGAAATTGTGCATTTACATGGAATTCTTACATGTTTATGGATTTTAGGTGCTCACAGCAACCCTATGGATGCTAAGCATCGAGGATCAGGTGGTTGTGCCTCCACATCCCAACTTTGTGACTGGAATGGCAGGCTTGCACGCTGGAATTAATTCAAAGGTAACCATGTGCTTATTAAGATTTTTTTAAGCGCATTTTTATAGAATTGATTCACAGGTGCAGGACAGAGAGCACATATTAAACATGAATGTAGAATTTGCATTTCATGTGAATTATATTGCATGTGTTGAATAACATCACTGTGATTTAAATCAAGCATGCAGCCATGCACACAATTTTTCTAAAGTTTCTGTTCGTGTGATTTTGTGATTTCAGATGGACTCAACCCAACCACTGGTACCAAGACGGCCCCTGCAAAAGTTGTGGGAAAAAGAAGTGGAAAGGTCTCTGAGAAGAAGAACAACGCAATCAACTCTCATGTGTGTACACTCCTCAGATGATTAATGGACTTTGAATGGCTCTGCATGTAAGTCTTGCATATAATATGCAAAGAGAAACCACATAAGAGGTTTCTCTTTTGAAACATGCTTGTGCCTTATGGACATTCAGGTTTTCCCACCCATGCTTGTGTGCTATGTGTGAATGTGACTAGTTACAGAAATGTTTGTTTATCTCTGTCACTACCACCTTTGCTTATGTCCTTATGTTTGGATTTCTGAGAACAATTGGTGACTTTAATAGAGTCCAAAAAAAGTAGAAGAAGCCATTATTGTACTGTTGTTTAATGACACTTTGTTCATCTACCTTAAACAATTTAATGTGATAATATTCGTCAGTGTAATTTCCAGCGAGATGAAGACCAAGTTGTATTTACAGTAGGTGATTTGGATAAGCAATTCCATTAGGTGGCTGAAAGGTATACAAATGTTCCAAGTTCATGTCATTATCCCAATTCATGTCACCTTGTTCATGAATAGATCTCTATCTCAGGCTAAACGTGCTGATGCCTTTGTGCGTTGCATTTTGTCAATTTTAATAAAAATGTGACTTTGTAGGACCTCTGATGTTGGTTTTATTGGTTGATTTGTGAAGAGAATCTAATGCAATGCAAAAGCTATTTGGATTTACAGCGGTTTATTGATAAAGATTATTTGACTGGCTACTACTGTAATTAATACATTTTCCAACTTCTCATTGTAAAAATATTAAGACTTTATTGGCAACTCTAGTTGCCAGGTAACTACAGTAATTCAAGTAGATTACAAAAAAAATGCTGTAAACTGGATTACAAGTTCAATACAATGTTATTGTAAAAAAAATATATATATATTGTAATTTACTTACAATACACTGTAAATTGGTATACTGTAATATACTGTAAATATTTTTTACAGCAAATACCAGTGATTTTACTGTAGTTTATTGGCAACTTTTTTGCCAGTAACTTACTGTAAATTCTACAGTAAATCTTTTACAGTGTACCGTGCTTTTTATTTCATTACACTTTGGGAAAAATGTCTCTTTCTTGTCAGAAAGAACATACCCTGAACTTTGCACTGATTGGTCCAACTGTGATTTTAGAGCTGGCAGAAAACATAAGGGAGTCAATTCCGTTAGACCGAGCTATTTTTAAATTGTTGCATTATGTCAGGAAACAAAGGAACATTATGCAGTAAGTTATGTCACTGCTACAGATCACAGGAGAACAGATAACGAGCCTCAATCCAACAAAAGTCTCCGTTAAACCCACATGTTTCTTCAGTTGTTGAGAGTCTTGGGGACCTCAGTGGAAAATAGCAACAGCTGGGCACTGTACCATAACACTGTCCCTGAACCCATTTGAGGTTTTCCGGGTGGCCGTCCTGCCTCTGCTGGCACTTTAGAGTTATAGGGTGGTCCTCAAACCTCCACTCCCCAAACCCCACCCCCACCCCCACTCCCATTCCCTGCTCTGGGACTGCTTCAGGGCACGTCTATTGAAACAGTATTGACAGAGCGGCAGCACTGAGAAAACAAGGAAGAAGGAAGATATATGTTGTTTAGTAAACCCACTGATACAAGGTTTATATCTGCAGCCAAACACTAAGGAAATTCAGGGGTTAATGTCCACAAAAAATAATCAGCCCCAACCCCTGATGGGCTATACACATGGGCGTGGGGGGGGGTTAAAATGCTGTTAACTTGCCTTAAGGCACCCTTGTAAAAGTTGAATGATTATTCTTTTGTTGAATCACATGAGCGTTAATAGGCTACTTCAAAATTGTTTATGACCACTTTATAGTTTGTTTGGGCCCCGCCAAGCAGTGGGGCTATCATATAATGTAACATACGTCAAAGGCTCTATGAATCATTGACCTAAAACCATCAACCTTGGAGTGTGATCACAGCCACTCAGATTCTGCCGTGAGTACAACACTCCAGGCCATGTGCCCCCTCTCACCCCTCCCCCTGAAAGTGCGCCCCTTTAGATGCTGGGAAATGCTCCAGCCTTGCTATAAAACCAATAATGAGAGAAACTATGTTTGAGCTATAGAGTGTTTTTAATAATCTTTGGTTTTCAGGTTTTTCTTCTCCTCCTTGTCCTCTCATTCATTCCCTGTTCATATGTGTCTGTCATTCTTAATAGATGGCTCATCGTGAATGCATAGCTGTTTCTGTGTCTGATTTTTACTTGTACCTCATTCCTGGAAGAAAGCGATGAGGCTGTAAATGGTTTCGGGTAAAGACGATGGAGCCTGTGATCCATGTTGCCCTTCAGGCTTGCATGTGAATGTAAAGAGACATCTGATTGAAGCTGGAGAGAGAGAGAGGGGGAGAGAGGGACAGAGAGAGGAAGAGAGAAAGCTAGAAAGAGAGATACAGAGACAGCGGGAGAAAGAGAGACTAGCTGTAATTACTGCTCCGATGATGTTGAGGGATTAATAGAGTTCATAATCACCAGTCCATCCAAAGGCTCTTCCCTCTCAAACAGCGATCCGTTCAGGAGGACCAAGAAGAGAAGAGGACGGAACAAATTCATTCCTCTCCGTTTTCTTCTCTTTTCTCACTGCTTCCTGTTACACAAAGGATCCTCTGTGAAAAGGAGAGTGAGTGTGTGTGTGTATGTGTGTGTGTGTGTGTGTGTGTGTGCGCGCGTGTGTGTGCGTGTGTGTTGAGGGGAGAGGGTGGTGCTCATTTGCATGGGATTGTGTTGTGCTGCCAAATCATTTTGGCTAAACCTTTAAATGTAAATTTTCAATAATGTACATAATGTTGCCAAACAATATTAATGTCAGCATTGTCAGAATTTACAATGTTTATTAGCAGTTGATCATGCTTATTGGCAATAATAAGATTAAAGTTAATAATTATTTTCCAATTACTTTGGTATGTATGTAAAGAAAGAAATTCAGGGACTCAAAAGACATTAATAGAATGCATCTCCCTCTACTGCTATGAAAACCAACATTGACCTGCATTGCTTATTGGTTCCAGTATTGCTATACATCCACTTATTAATACAGATCCAAAATTCCCAAGAAATGGGTCAATTGCCAGTTACACCAACAAAGTAGTGACATCTCAACACCACACGATAAGCCCAAATCTACCATAGTTCAGTCCATTTTAGCCCTAAATGGAGCACTGTGTTAGATCAGGCAGAACTGAAGTTGTGCACACCATCAGCTGATCGGCTATCAACTGTCCCATCCAAACAACACACCAGCTGATCAGTATCAACTGACTATCAATCACCAAACATATTCAAAGTCAATGAGGCGGTCTTTATAATCTGACAGCTCACTGTTCATTCATGCCACTGCTGCTATAGACCAGGTTGCTGCAAAACTCCCTCCACCTCCCCAGCCTCCTCCTGCGATTGTCTGTACGCAGGATGTTGTACAAGCTATCTCTGAATTATGTCTGGTTGTATGTTATGGTTTTAACATATCGGGGGGTAATTGTGCTCGCTGCAGAATGTCATGCATGCTGCTTGGATTCATTGGGGAGCATCCTCAAGAGCAGAGCCAAATACAACTTTATAACCATGTGTTGCAATAAATGCTCCAAACTCCTTTGACATAAGTGTCTCTGACTGTCCCATAACCTCACAAATGCAATGTAACTCAACTGTATTGAACTTAAACAGACTACCTTGTAATTTCACGCCGTGTAACTTAAACCAATAGCCTTGCAACAGAGCTGTGTGCAATTTAATCCAATTGCCTTCCAACTCAGTCCTCTGCAACTTTAACTAACCTTTCATCTCAACCTAATCTACAGTATGTTAAATAGAAATTAGCCTTTCTCAGGAGGGTGAAGGCTGTAATGACTCTAACTTTCCAACTTAACTTTATGCACATTTGCTAACATCCTAAATTGGACTCTAACCATTCAAATAATATATGAAAGAGACAGGGACACACCGCCTGTAACTGTAAGGAGCACTGTTCAACAGGCTTGATCAAAATTTATGTTTTGTGAAGGCCTTAAAAGAGTTTGCTATTCTTAAAAAAAGAAGAAGAAGAAAAAAAAAAAGGGTTTTCCTGTCAAGAAAAATGTTACTGATGGTCAAGGAAAAAGTTTCTTATGTTTCTGACCAACAACTTTTAACTTCCACTTCCTGCCACTTCATTCATACAATATGGTACCTCCAATTTCATATGGAGTTTTCATATGGAAACAGCTCGTAATACACACATACACAAATATGCATGTTATGTTATCTACATCTGTAAACTGAATATATTTGATAAATTGGATATTTTGTAACAAATGTTTTTCTGTGCATATTGGCCATCTGTACACCTGTTATTGTGATACAACACACACCTGACTAATGCATATTCTGGATATATGCTGTATTCAGATGTGTTTTATTTTTTTATTTTCATATGTTTTGTTATTGTGTTTTTGTCATGTTTATGTTTGTCATATGTCTTATTTATATCCTATTTTCTTTGATGTATCTGTGGCTGTAGCAACCCAATCTCCCCAGATAGATCATTAACATTCATTCTGATTTAATCTAAACTAATCTAATCTAATATAATGTCAGTTGGTCTTTGACAAGCTGCTCAGGAGCAGAAATTTGAGTGCTCATATTTTACAGGGACATTTACATTGCTAGCCTTTTACTTTAAGTGGAAAGTTCTGTGATCAGAAAGTTGTTTGGCCAATGAACTCCATCATATCCCTGAAAATCAAAATACGTAATGACATTTAATTTTAGTCTATTGTTTTAGTTTACCTGCCTCCATTTCATATGTGTTACAAGTCAATGCTCTTGGAGCTATTTCTTGATTTGCTATGCAATTTATTTTGCTTTGATTGAAACAATGAGCTTTATATGAATACTAATAAGTGAGAGAACGTTGTGAACATCTGCAGAGGCAGTCTTCATCAGGAAACAGTGGGTCGCTACTCATTAGTTTTGCTATGTTTTGGCTCTCTAAATGGGTTTTATGTTTAATCGATTATGAATGAAGGAACTGCTCTGGAGTAATTACTATTCTCTGTTCAGTGCAGGCCTTCAAACAAATCTCACAATTTGTCTTGAAGTTATTTTTCATTCTGTACCACAACTCTGGTGATAAGAACGATAAGAACGTAATTTCTCCAGTTTTCACTTGCTGAAATCTTTGCATTGGGCTGTTTTTTCCCCCACCAGTACTCAAATGGATACGTCTTGGCCTCGACTAGCATATGGTATAACTTTACTATAGTACTGGCTTCTCACTCACTCACTCTCTCTCCCTCTCTCTCTCTCTCTCTCTCTCTCTCTCTCTCTCTCTCTCTCTCTCTCTCTCTCTCACTCTTTCTCACACAAACACACACACACACACACTCTCTTTATCTGTGTTCTGCATCTGGCCACACACCAGGGCCCATCCATCCAGCTGTGCTATGACATGATTCCTCTAAATCTAAAGATCTGCTGGTTCACTGACAGACACTGACTGAAGTGTCCAGCTCCTGATATATTAATCATGTGTGATCCCTCAAGTCAGGTTCGTTTTTCAAAGCATCATAAAGTTTTGATCAAGCTCTACTTGGAGTTTGAACACCATCTGTTTCCAATCTGTAAGTTAATGCAAAAGCCCACTTTTTTTTCGATTGGAAACATACTGCTCGACATCTCCGCGTTGTGCTGGTTTACTCACTTTCAGGAGAGCCATAATGTTGATTGATTTCAACTGAAATGTAAACATCATGCTAGAGAAGTGATTGAAGTTGATATCTGTCTTTTGTTTACAATGCCAGGTGGCTGACTGACCCCACCCCATGTCCTTGGCCGAAGCTCCGGTTGGGACCCTGAAGTCTGAATGGATTGTATGACTTTTTATGGCTCCTTAAATCAGTCATGAATGAAAAGCACATGTGGCTTTAAAGTTGGCTTCGTCTGGGCTCCTGGGCTATTCATTAAATCGGTATGGGTGCAATAATTTGCCATGAATCCACCCAATCCATCCCCTTAAACTTCAACTCTTAATATCTACATTGTCATTTGATGCCGATTTTTCATCAGCCGAAGCTTGAGTCCAACCACATTATTAACCCCATGCCTGAGAAGAAGTAATTTCCAAAACTCAATGTTTCTCTCGTAGTTCAGCTCCAATCTCGGATCTCTTTAAATACAATAAATGGGGTGATAATGATTTCACACTGAAACAAGGAAACTGAGTTAAAAATGTGTTGTATGCTGTGTTTTTTTCTCTTCCGTCTCTACCTGTATGATAAAATCTTTTGGATATGTTTTGGGGTAAAGGATTAGATGTCTCCTGCAGGCCCCAGACCAACGTAGCAACTGCTTAAGGGTCCATATCCCATCTATCTTACTGTAACACCAACAGGAGAGAACCACACAAATGTTATTTTCCGAAATGTGTCCCTTGAGCTGCACAAGGTATCCAGTAGTCTGAGATATTTCAGAAGGCCTTGCTAATGATTCATAAAAGCAACTTTTATGTAAGGATGAGTAATACTGAAGAAAAGTAACCCACAGAGCAGAGGGAGGCCACACAAATAGTTGGAAGGTGACACACTACACACTTGTGATGTTAACAGTTTTACCAGAAGTAAACTGAAAGTACATTGGTTTCCCATAAATGATGTCTCTGCCAAACCAACTCATGACTGAGGCAACAGTAAATTCTCTAGCTGTGCCAATGTGGTCTGTAAATGCCTCCCAGACAATCTAAACAGAAATGTACTGTATGGGCTTTGACAACACACTTTAATTCCATCGCACACCCCTTTATCTTTACCCTAATCCATGAGTAAGGAATTTACAGCTTTCCATTCAAAATACATAATGAGACATAATTGGTTTAAGCTCATCTATTTGTTTTAAAAGCAACTGAAAGAGGATAAAGAGGGGAAAAAATGTATTTGATTGTTCCATGCCAGTGAATTCTGTAGCCTGTAGCCTGAACACAGGCATATCTGTCTTCATGCTGACACAATTAAGCAGCATTTATGCATAAAGGAGATGACCACTTCCTCATCCTTTCCTCTTTCCCAGTGCCTGGAAATGATGGGGAGTGTGTGTGTGCTTACATCAGTGCCTTGGCTGGCTCTAACATGGCAAACTCAATGTGTTACTCAATATGTTGTGGCTACCCAGACTGCATTAGCTCAACCCAAACACAGGTCAAATGAACCCAGTTACAGCTACCAATTATACCCCACTATGCATTTAAACCATGGATCGTTTGTTTTATGATGCATCACTGACTGCATGCTGGTCTGAGTCATGCCCTACTAAGGTACTCTCAATGTCTCGATTTTGCCCCAGCTGTGTGTGTGTGTGTGTGTGTGTGTGCGTGGGTGTGTGTGTGGGTGTGTGTGTGTGTGTGTGTGTGTGTGTGTGTGTGTGTGGGTGTGTGTGGGTGGGTGTGTGCCTGCCGACAACTTGTGCAACAGAATGCTGCAGCAAACCCTCACTAGTGAAGGTTTTACAACAAATGACGTTTTAAGAAAAGTTAAAGACTAATGATTTCCATTACAAGCCATCTGGATCATCAGCAGTCTATTTGTAAGAAAAATGGCAGCAAAAAAAATATTCTAGCACATAGCTCAGGCTATTTCTAAAGCGGTTTGAGGTGGCTTGCATCAAGATTCAGTTTTTTAAACAGCTATGGCTATATTGAATAAAGTCATCACACATGTTTTCCATAGTGATCCATATTGATACAATAAATGTATTGTATCAGCTCTGTCAAACAATAAATGTTGTCTGCTTGCCAATAGCCAGGCACCCGATGGTGAAACCATGATTTACTGTACTGGTGTGTTTGCTCAAGTTGTGTTCTCCTTCAACAGTTATTGTGGCGACTCCCACAGTCCTCAGTCAGAGTGGCCAACAGCTGTGGTTAACATGGAGCCATACTCCCACATGCCCCCCGGCAAGAAGGCTCAGCAGCCAAGTGAAAGAAGAACCCTGAAGAAGACGAGAGAAAAGAAGAGGGAAAGAGAGAGAGAGAGAAAGAGAAAGAGAGAGAGACAGAGACAGAGGCAGAGGCAGAGGCAGAAACAAATGACTGCTTGTGACACAGCAATTTTTAAATATTCATACCATCCCCTCAAGAGCTGAAGAGGTCCAAGGTGTGCACCCCAGTTTTTATGTGGTGCATCAATATGCCTAAATGCTGTGTCAAATTTCCAGACAAAGATAACATTATTTGGGAAAGTTTTCAAGAGCTTAACCTGAATCTATTGGTTCAGCATGGGGATTGATTCAGGGTTGGAAAACTTTATTTCTCTCAGTTTCATGAAAAAGACGATCCTCTATCCAGCAAAAGTGGGTTGGTCGACCTATGTTTTCAATTAAGATCATATGCTTTGGAGCAGTGGAGTATCAAATGTTACCCAGTCTGCAAAGTAATTGGGTATTGATGAGTCCGATGGAAAGACAGCAAAGGCAGCAGAGATAGGAAACAGATCAAAAACATCAGAAATGACATTTGAGAAGGAATCAAACATAAATTCCCAAGACACTTGAAAATAATGTTGTAGGGGTTAACCAAGTCCCAGTGACATGAATCAGACATCTGATAAAGTAAATGTCAGGGTATATTTTGTCTGTTTTTGATCCTTTAATCACATTTTCATTTCACTGTACTTTGGCACCGTGTCCCAGACATGGAATCATATGAGACACTATGTTCATTGGTTTCATAACTGTTATATGGTGTTGTGGTTTGTGTGTTTCCATCTCAAATCAAGCAGATGGATCAAATGTTAATCCAAAGCAGTCACTGCCATTGAAGTGATGTGTACTGACAAGGAGCTGGCACCGACCAAGCACTTTTCTGCTATGCTGCTGCCTCTGCCACCCTGGACATCATTCAGACAGCGCACACAGATGGCACACGGAGCAGTCAGGGTTGCCAAGAGAAGCCCACCATGTGTCGAGCCATCTCTAATCAGGATCTGATGACAGAGCATGTCGATGATAAGGCGGCAAAACAAAACATTTTTGTTCCTCCCTGATCTGATCTGAAGGGGCTGAAACCATGACACACCAGCTGTATGGCGTCAGAGCTGCTCTGCTCACGTATGTTCCTATTCAGCACAATCGTTTTCTCATCCCACCCAGACCATTCAAAGTGCCTCTCGCCACTTTGTTTCTTTCCCTGCCTCACATTACCAGAAGCAAAGAGAACATTTTCCCCGCGTCATCTTTAGAGATGTTCCCCCAGCCCCATCACATGTTGTATCGGTGAGGATGATGAGGAACACATGTTTGGCGGTGCCTAACGCCAATGTGGCTAACACAGGATAACCTCTCCTTGTTCAGCTATGACCTTTTCCTGTTCAGCCTCGTGGGTACGTTTATGTAAGAGGCTCCCATGGGTTCCAGACAGCGCCCCTCCGGATGCTGCTTGTCGTCTTGCCCCCATGCAACTGATGGCTGGGACCCAGAGAGCTGCTATATGTTAACTGGAATCGTACCACCTTGCCAAGAGCAGGAAGCTCAGCCTGCAGAGAGCCAGCTGCGAATGCGCTCAGACTTGGCTCTGACGCAGGAGACTCGTGAATGCGTCTCTGGGTGGGACTCCAAATCCTTTTAGCCTCCAGACATTCAATCTACATCTATACGGGCCAGCATGTTCAGTACTCCCACACACACACTCTCACAAGTATACAGATGCGCAGGATTATACAATACCAACGCAGATGCAAACATGGTTACACACATGCCCGCTCACGTGACATGTCCCGTATTAACTGACCGATAAACCAAGTGCCAACACAGGAACTTAGATAGCTGTCCCATTTGTCAAAATGCGGATTACTACTTTCCATAGTTGCTTCTTTTGCAGCAGGAACTGAGGTGAGTTGAAGTGTGTTTTCCTTGGTCCACTTCTCGTCACTAACCGCACAGTCCTGTATATTAAATCAGGGCCTTTTGTCATTCTTGACTTAGTAGCTGAATTGACTGTGCATTAACTTGTGAATTAACCCTTTGGTCTCTCATAAAGGGTAGAAGAAGTAGTGGGGTCAAGCAGGACATTGCTGATGTATTTTTAAGGCTTTTCTCCCAGATTGTTTTTGGCAGTCAGTTTGGAATAGCTGCATAGGCTTAGTTCTATTTGTTTGACAATTGTATGCATTTTGCAGCATTGGATCTTACTTGACATTACTCATTTTGTATGTTACAATATGTGGAACACACATGGGTTTTCCATTGGACTTTTTAGTTTATTTATTTATGGTTACTTTCAAACTTTCTCAGCCAAGTCTCCTTTTGGCCAAGTCATCATTGATGAAGTTCTCCAGACAGTGCAAGGACTTCCATTACATAAGAAGAACCTATGGTCAGCAATCTTTTGCTTGGCTTCTCCAGATGAGATGTGTAAACTGACGGAGGTTTTCCATACATTCCAAAAGTGTCACAAAATTGAAAAGAAAAAATATAAATGAAAACAGAAATGATTGTTAAATGAAATACATCAGGAAGGGAAGTGGAAGGTGATATGCGAATATGAAAGGCTGATTTAAAACATGAGCTGCCAAAGCAAGACTGCTGTGATTGCCAAAGGTCTCTCTCTCTCTCTCTCTCTCTCTCTCTCTCTCTCTCTCTCTCTCTCTCTCTCTCTCTCTCACTCTCACTCTCCCTCCCCCTCCCTCCCTATCTGCTAACATCCATGAATTAGTCCTGTCATTAGTGTCAGTGTTTCCCTTCATGCAGGTGATAATTACAGCAATCATGAGTTATTTTTCATGAGCGGAGAACGTAATTTGTACATTGAGTTCAAATAACACAGTGATTACATCAAGCTCTGCAGCGTCTCCTAGCCTACAGCAGCACTGCAGTTCTCATGTGAACTGCCAAGCCCTCCCAAATGTGACTCTTTTGATCACCCACAAATTTACAGTGTAAATTTTTCATAATGTGGCTTTGATATCCATTGAAAGATTGGGAACCCACACTAAGCCAAGTGACACTTCTGTTGATTATGGTGGTATGTATCATCCACCCATCATGCATGCATCCTGCGTCTATCCTGCATTAGCGCTGTCAAAGCTGCTGCAACCTATTCTTTTTTTATTTGTTAAGTGGGACTGAATAGGCACATTGTAACACAAACCTCTTTTCTTTCAAACATATGTTTGCCAGACGATTCCTCTCTCTCAAACAACTGGTTGCTAGACTATTCTTTGTGCCTTCTGGCAGTTTAAAAATACAAAAATAACTGGTGGTTTTTTAGAGCATTTCTCTCTAATAGGGAAGCTTCAGTACAGGAAATGCTTGCTGTCGTGTAGCAAATCTCTGCGACGGCGACTGCGTTGCCCCTGATATTCTCAGAGCATGTCACAGATGCTGCCACGGTAGGTGACTGCAGCTCTGGCTTGAGCTCACAGTCAGTGTCAGGAGTCTCTGCACTCTCAGACTGGGACTGGGGGCGTGTGTGTTTATAATTTCCCCCTGTGTGTTGGGCCTATGGCAGACTTATATAACAGTTCCTTAGATCTCCAGAGGATTTGGGGATCCAGGGTTGGGGTAGAGAGGATGTGCCCAGGGCAAGCTGGGACTTTAGAATATACAAAGGAAGCCCACCGCATCGTCAGTGGCAGAGGTGTTGTCAGTTTCTCTCTCTCTCTGTTGGGTTTGAAGGAAAGAGTGACTGGGCAGAATAGGGGGAGAGAGGGAAAGAAAGATTGAGTGACAGGGAAAGAGAGAAAGAAAGAAAAAAAGAGAGAGAGACAGACAGGAAAGAGTTTGGGTTTCTCCAGCTGTAACAACTCCGGTGATGGAGTGGTACAGAGCAGCATCTGCAGCATGTTCCTCCACACCCAGTCTTGTCGTCTTTCAAGGACAAACTGGACGGCTGAGAAAACGTTTAGGGGAGACCACACAGGCCCCCTGCTCATGGCTGGTCGCAAACCTACCTCCTGCCTCCCTAGAGCTGCTCTGCTGCCTCTGCCCAGCCATAGAATCAATACAGAGGGAAATGTGGAGATAGTGTTTAAATGTGGAAACCTCTTGAGGGGAGTGGGTATTATCTGGCTTGGTCTCTTATCTTGTCAGTTATAGACCTTTTTAACTGTAGGAACTTCAAATGCTAGAAATAGATGAAAGAGGCAAGACACAAGAGGCATTTGCTATATATATAGAGTAAAACTGACAAAGGAAAGAGTGTAAAGTAGAGGGGGAACGAAGAAATAAAAGGACTTGTAGGCAGATTTACTGTGTACATTTTTGTGACCAGGTTACATTTAAGTCTGGCATCAGAAATTTCTGAAAATTTCAACCAACGGGACTGCAAAGTGGGTAGACGTCACTTTTATCACAGGTCGGGGGGAGGCTCTATACACCCAATATACAGCTATTTAACATACAGCATCCCCACTCTATTCCATTTAAGTTGTTTAGGTCCTTTAGAGAGTTTGAGTTAGACTACAACAGGATTTCAATTGTAAACATTCAATTGTATCTTTGGAATTGAAGCACAGTCAAGAGATTACTAAAACAAATGAAGGGAATGAAGAGTCAAAGCCGGATGAATATATCAAATGCGCCAACAGTGGACTTGATGCAAAATTATCTTTTTATTTTAAGATCATATCTACTATGCGTTTTGCTTATAGCTTCATCCGGTTCCAATGGGGATAAATGTATATCTGATCAATTTCAATAACCGATGTTATGCTGTGTCATTTTTGCAGGTGTCGAATTCCCAACGGGGATTATTAAAGTTTCGTCTAATATATATAAAGTCAATATGTAGGGCCACTTCTCTGCAGGTTAATTGCCTGGAGTTGTACCATATCCTTAATTTTCCCTAGGGAGAGCAGTGAGCTGTTCATAAATAATGTGGCAAAGGGAAGCCGGTATAGAGCTGTGCATGGTGATGGGGTGAGGGGAGGGGGAGTGGTCTGAGCCACACTAGGCTACAATAAAAGGCACTTGTCTGGACCTCTGAGGAGCCCAAACTTTCCAGTAGCACCATAGGCAGCTGCTGCACAGAGACAGAGAGAAAGAGGGACAGATAGATGAATAAAAATTAAAAGAGAAGAAAAAATAATACAAGAAAACATTCAGCTCTCCTGAAACATTTGCAACTTAGAAACTCAGTGCAACTTTTTTTTTTGCCTTTTTAATCTATATTTTCAGTCAAGAGGGCCCTTGGTGTGAAAAAAAAGAAAAAGAGAAAATGATGAGTCTGCTTTGCTTCACTCTACTCTCCTTGACCCTGGCCAGCAGTGTGTACAGTGAGGCCCAGAGCACTCCCCCGCCACTATCAGGTAAGATAAAAATTGTATGAATTAAGTGTTGATGTCTATACATGTGTGTGTGAGTGTGTGTCTGTGAAAGTTCACAATGTTCTGTGTGACCTCAACTTGTCTCTGCCTCCTTGGTGAATGCGTGTGTGTGTGTGTGTGTGTGTGTGTGTGGATTTTGTGCACGTGTGAGTGTGTTGGTGTATGGACGCACGGATGAGCTGTGTGAGGGTCCTGAGCAAAGTGGTACCACAGCACAGGCTTGTGTAACAACAGGGTCATTGTAGCGGTAGGTAACAGAGTCGTCTCTGGGGTAACATACACAGTGTGCCTCACCACTGACTCATTGACTTGCTGCATACGGACCACCACCCCACAGACTGGCTGCTGAATAAATCACCCTGTCATTCACAGAGGCTTACTGCCCACACCACTGGTTCTGCTCCTGAAATAGGTCACAGTTGTCTCAGTGGCTGAAACTGGGCTAGCATGTTTCCCCCCCTTTTTTAATGTAGAATTAAATCGAAGTGCTAAAATAACTCATAGGTAAAACCCTTTGCTCTTTCCTTCTTGTTGTGGGAGAGCAAAAATGAAAACGTGGAAAGAAGTGTAATCAGAGAGCACCTGCCCTACATCATGTAGCTGTTATAATTCAAATTTACACCTGTCTACAGTATGACACTCAGATGGTTACTGTAACTGCAAGCTATGAAATAATGGGTCTACTGCTGTGGTTAGAGAAAAATTGGCTATTGCTGGCTTGAAGCTGGTGTCTGGTGTTTATATGTATTGGGTGATATTTGATGCATTTTCAGCAATCCCTCAAGCTGACTCAGTAGATGTCAAATTAGGGAAGTCTCGACTCTCTCTTCCAAGACAGGAGGAAATAAATTGTCTATTGGGGGAATAGTTTCACACTGGGAGGAGATGATGCTCTTTTATCCAAACATTGAGATTGCTCCCGTTGGCCAGTGATGTCATAGTTGTGTGTGTGTGTGTGTGTGTGTGTGTGTGCATGCGTGTGTGTGTGTGCGTGTGCGTGTGCGTGTGCGTGTGCGTGTGCGCGTGTGCGTGTGTGTGTGTGTGTGTGTGTGTGTGTGTGCGCGCGTATGTGCATGTGTGTGTGCATGACCTCACACAGCTCCATTATGTCAGAGTATCGGCTCAGGCCAACTCAGGGCTGTTGTTCCATACAGTGTAGCTTTATATTGGTCATATGGGAAGCCTCAATGTATTCTGTGGCTGTTCCCGGGGCGTTGCCTGTCTTTACCTACTGACTCACCCTGGCACTGGGAGCTTTTGGAAATCCGCCACACTAACAGGCAGCCTGACAGGGGCAGAGTGAAGATTAACGGCCCACAGCAGAATGTATAGAGCCCCGTGCTGAACGGCAGCCAAATGACTCTGCCTTTCCCTGTGAGGTAATAGTCTGTTAACTCTAATGCTTACTGTGGGTGTTGGTTACTGGGGTTTGGGCTGGTTGCTAGGGCTGGGTGGGAAAAGGGGCTTGGCTGGAAATAGGCTGGGGCTGAAAATGTGTTTAGGCTAGACATGAGACACGGATGGAGCCGTGTTTGGCGAGATATATTGTATATCTTATGGTGCTTGGAGTGAAATGTTTCAAATGGCTCTGGTGACAGCCATTATGGTAGTACTGCAGCCATGTGCGGTGTGTGTGTGTGTTGGCTAATGCATGTGTAAACCCATGTGTGCTACACATACACACACACACACACACACACAGACACACACACACACACACACCCACACATGCACATGCACGCACACATTCTTTTCTCTGTGTTTGTGCCTGTTATGCATGTGAGAAAGCAGGAAAGAGTTTATTGGAATTAGTGTGTAGGAGTTGTCCTGCTGTGCTTGTCCCAGCTGTGCTTGTTAATTCCTTCTCCATATTGACACAAGCGGGCCAGCAGAAGAACAGAGCAAAGCTGTAGGATGTTGTAAAGCACACCATGCCTAGCTGCTCAGTCAGAGGGTGTGGTTTTCCACACCAAGATATAAACATGCAGCGACAGCTCTAACACACTCCTGATTTCTCTTTGATAGAGTAGAGATTTGGGCGAGGCTTACTTGCTAATTCAGCATCCCTGTTCCTTCAGTGACTCAAGGACCACAAACAGTGCAAACTATGCTTAGGGGTATAAACTGCATAATTAGACTCCTGTAGATTCTGAATATATAGGTCACAGAGTGGATTTGGACCATTGTAATGTTGTTGTTAATTTACAGTTCAGTGTTACAAAGAAGCAGATGGTTTCAATCACTTGCTAATACAACCTTTTACAGAGTGAGGGAGAATTGTGCATGGTCATAAAAAGGCAGTGGGTCTTGGCTGCAGCTGCAGTGCTTTTTTTTATTGTCATGCACGTGTTCATTTACTTCTTTGCTTTCTTTTTCGTTCCCAGCTCCAATCTTCACAAAGTATTCAGACGGAAATGGTTGATAATGATTTAATAACCCATTTACATGTTAGGCTGCATTCATACATAGCGTTTCTTCCCCAACCGCCAGCGCCCTTTTCTCATTAAAAGTAACGGGAAGCGGCCGCAAGGCGCACAAAAGGCGGCCGCTCCCGAAAAGCGCTGCAGCCGCCGGTTTTTTTGTCAGAGCGGAGCATGTGAATTCAGCCTTAAATGTGACAATTAGGCACCACCTTTGAACTGAGAGAGACAGCCTTGTAGAAATAAGATATGGTGCGACGTATGACAGACAAAGAAAAGAAAGGCTTCCTTCTCTTCCCGAAAGGCTAAGTACACACACCAGGCTGTCGCTTTATGAGTGCAGCGCACCCCACTTGGTTTGGCCCGCATTCTCCTGTGGGGCATATATCTGCTGGTAACTGTAGTAGCATGGCAGAGTATGGAATTACATTCAACGCTCCTGTCTGTCTTTCTTTTTTGCTTTCTCTCTTTCTCTCAGGCATCATTATCTTCGCTCCAGTACATCTATAATATCTCAGTGCCACAAAAAGTCCCTCTTTATTATTGCTTTTGTTTAGTGATGTATATAGTGTGTATCTGTTGGCTGACGTTGTGGGTTAGTATGTATACTGTGTTCAAGTCTATATTCCTTTCTCAGCTGTTGGCCTTGTGATGTTAAATCAATCCACTTCTTCCGTCTCACGTTTCAGGATTACAAGCCACATCCAGTGTCTGCTGTGTGCCTCTGGACAGAGCAATGTTTCCATAAGCCTAACCCAGTACAAGGAGCCCCTTTATTCCATCCACTCCTATCTTCCTGAGTAAAATTTGTAAATTTTTAGGCATAAATCCTGGAATGGCGTCACATCTGGTGAGCTGGTGTTGACGTCACCATCACCTTCGCCAGGGCGTTTGATGAGCAGTTGAGTCACTCTGGATCCTTCAGGTCCCAATCAAACTTCACGCAACTGCTACCCATGCAGAGAATTTACGAGGCACAGTGAAGCCGTGACTCATTCCTAAGTGACAGAGCAGAGAAGGAGGAATCTCGTCCAGAGCTCTCTTAAACACTGTGCTGCTTTCTGAGAATTTTGTTATTAGCAGTGGCAGAAGTTATGTTTCCTAATTTCCGGCTCAAAAAATACCACGGCATGTATCTTGTTGACCAGCCAAGATGCAAGTAAGGCTACCGGGTGTGGTGATGGAGGCGAGTGGTTGCGGGCGTATGGAAGGATTTGCAGCCTTATGAAAGGAGTGGAAAAATGTGGAAAAGTGGCACGAGGTGGGAATGAAGGGGTAGATTAGCTCTGTCAGCAGCGCTTCTACTAATGAAATCCTTCTGCAGGAGAGCTCAATACTAATGATCTGAGCACTATTGTACAAAGTCCAGACACGGGTCTGCTGGGTGCTTAGAGTGGAAGCATGGGGGCAGATGAGGCATGGGGTTGATTAGATTAGGAGTTGTTTCAATGTCACTCCAATGTGTGTGTGTGTGTGTGTGTGTGTGGTGGTTTGATAGGAGCGGAAGGCAGCACGTAGTAATTCCTGCCTCTGTAATAGCCCATGTGGGAAACATTTTGCCTGTTGAAGAGCCGATGGCACAATATTCCAGTCATGGTTCTGGTGTGGCCGGGGGAGTCTCTTGTTGTAGTTCTTTGGCTCCTCCAGACAGATGTTAACATCCCGAGAGGCGGAAAGAGAGACAGGGGGGCATTGATTTAGAGACAGATAGGCCATACTGAGTAAGCAGAAAGACCAAGAATATGAAACACAACACGGTTGACGTGTGTTTAAAGTGTTTAGTAATAGGAGACATGGCTGGAACTACTCTTGTTTTAGCACTGGCCTTGGATTCAGCAATTGCATAAGATTACTTATGACTTTTCCAACATAAACCAGTGCCTTAGATCATATGGATGGGAATTACTTAAGAAAATAAACTCTCTTTTTCATAGTTTAACAGTTTATCACATACTACCCAAATTTTTGTCGAAGATAATTTCTACTACAATTTTTTCACCTTTTTATTTTAGCTACAGATGATTTACTTAATTACCAGTATATGACCAATGCTTAAAGGAAAAGTCCTGTTCTAACTGTGGATCCTCTGGCTCCACTTACAGGGTTGATGCCTTAAGGCTGAACCTGTGGTGACAGGGGTCAGGGGTCATGTACATCCATCTATCGGGTGCTTATTACTGCCCTGCACAGGCAACCCCTCGCTGGTTGGGGTACCCCAAACTAAACAAACTCTGTGAAGCCTAAACATACCTGGAGGTCAGGGAGGTTGTGGGAACCCATGTGGAGACACTAATAGGACCTACCTCGTTGAGTTAAAGGGTGGCCTGGTTAGAAAGGAGGAATGGATAGAGAGATGGAAGGAGGGAGGGCAAGCAGGAAATAAGAGAGAGAAAAAAAATGATGATGGCATTAATTTGAAAGCCAAAACTCTTTTGTTTGCAAATCTTAGATTTGTCACATTTTTTCTTAACTGCTAGATATATCATATTTTGTTATCTGCTGATTTTTCCCTCTATTGGCCGGCAGCCCCACATATTTAACACAAATCAGATGGAGCGGATGAAAGATAAGCATTTAATTTTGAGGGTTAATGCGGAGGAACCAAAGGTTTATAAGTGCCAGAACTGACAATAGCAGGAAGACTTTGGTGGGAGACAGATGTAGATGATTGGCTCCAGGGGCTGGAGACTGGCCGGTGCCCAATGCTGAATCTAATAATCCAAACAGGATCCCCTGGGCCACTTTGATGATATTTGCTTGTGTAGAGAGAGACTGTGAGACTGTGTGTGTGTTTGTGTGTGTGTGTGTGTGTGTGTGTGTGTGTGTGTGTGTGTGTGTGTGTGTGTGTGTGTGTGTGTGTGTGTGTGTGTGTGTGCGCATGATATCACTACATGAATAGAAACACTGACACGCTTGCAACTACAGAAACATTGTTGCAACAATGCTTGTTGCCTAATGTTTGCAGACCATTGCACAGCTTCTTCTATACTGTTAATTTAACCTTTAGAAAATTATGAGTTATGATGATGGCAGTGCAAATGCAAGACTGAACATTTTACTGCCACACTGGCAACTAAGTGTTGCTGCAATTATGTGCAAAATGCATTGAATATACAGTATTTCCCCTGCCGCAGTGGTTGGTGGTGGAAACAGTTACATGCTGGACAGTGCCATGCCCAAATGATAGGGATTGGAAGCTTCTTACAAACAGTATAGATTTCATACAGCAGGGAATGAAATGGAGAATGGAGAATGTTTACAGAGCGGGTGAATGGGTATTTTCTCAGGCAGCCTTTGTACTTCACGTTGCATCTATACTTGCCAACCACACAAGCAATGCTACAATTTCTTGATTCAATCTTTGGAGTCAATGCCTAGAACATAGTTCTCAATTATGTAAATTGCATAATACATCCCTGGTTACCTCTAAAGTGCCTGGATCTAATTATCATAAGCCCAGTCTGGTCTTTCACCAAACTTCAGCAATGCCATATCATGTTCTCTTCTTTTCCAGTGACGGTTTATGCCAACCTCAGCTCCAATGTCACCCTGCCCTGCCGGCCCCAGCACAGCTCAGGCATGATGTCCTTTGGTAGCAATGGCATGCGAGTCAAATGGACCAAGCTGGGAGAGGATGTGTCTCTGGATGAGGATGTGCTGGTTTCAATGGGATTCCACAAGAAGAGTTACGGAAGCTTCGAGGACCGCGTCTTTCTGCAGGAGGCTGACAACGAAGACGCGTCATTGGTAATAAATGAGGTCTCCATGGATGACATGGGGAGGTACCGCTGTGAGGTCATCAACGGGATGGACGACAGCATCCAAGAGGTTACCTTGGAGGTGCAGGGTAGAGCAGACATTGACGGTAAATCCTCCCTTTTTAATATCTACTTGGCTCCTCAACTCAGCGGTCATTGCTGTGGTGTTTTGCACTCAATGTAGGAATATACCAATATACTGTAATACTAAAGACACTCAGTGTAGACTACAGCTTCTTATATTTCTTCTATCATCTTATATTTATTCCAAATAAACCTCTGTTGCTGCTGTGACCATATGGCTTTTTATTCTTCTATTCTTATGCAACTGTGTCCTTTCAGCAAAGGTCTGGCAGAAATGCATGGTTCAGAATTAACCATTGACAAGTCTTTCTAAAGGATGTTTTGATTTCTTATTGAAAACATCAACATCCTTTTTCTGATTTCTCATGGAAAGATGAAAACAATAGAACAGACAGCTTGCGTTGATTTATCCAAGCCGTTGTAATGATTTAGTCATGATTACATTTGAATACTGTTTAACATCAGTAAAGTGAAACACTTTGTCCATCTTTGTGGTCCATCTCCTCAAACTTCCGTCTTACTCACCATATTTGCATAATCATGAAATCTTGTTTTCCTTTTAGAAAGAGGCCTACAACCTCAAAGTTGTTTTTCATGCAAATTAGGATTATTTATTCATAGATTTCTGAAACCTTGCATGGTTATGTGGTAAATCATTACAGCATGTCAGTGTTCCTCAGCACCAAATGGCTGTTCCCACCCACCTTTGTTGCTGGTTTTGCACATGTGAAGGATCAATCTTGGCGGAGGCTGGACACGCACATGTAATATTAGACAATAGAATTAAGTGTGAACTGAATTATATTAAATCCCATCCATTAAAGAACTATAACACCTTCTGCTGATTTTACACAGCTGTTGAAATATTTAAGAAATCACCAAATACTGTAAATTCAGATAACTTAAGTACACCAATGAAAACACTGGATCTGAGGAGGGAATCATGAACACTGGACACATCCCTGCAGTTAAGTCTGTTCAATGTCATGTCATTGCTGATTGTAAGATAACCCATGTGTAACCAGGCTTACTGGGGGCTTTGATACCTTGAATTACCAACTAGGGGGCTTTGATAACTTGAATTACCAACTACGCCACCTAGGGAATTGCACCCCAGGAAATGTTCTATGCAATACTCCTTTTCTATGAAATGTACAGGTAAATTTATAACAGACGTAGTTTCAAGCTCACAAAAAAAAGTTTATTTATTTAATGTTAGCCTGTGAATGAGGGACGCCAGAAGCTGCTATGGAAAAATAGTTTATTTTACTTTATTTGTAACAATATAAAAATGTCCTTTATTAAGATTGTTATATTAAAATAGGTAAGTACAAAAATAGAGAATTTCTTATATAAATGAGGATTTGCGTACCCAAGGGGAGTGGAGAATTGAGGGAGGAGGCCGATGGCAGGGGAAGACTTCTTAACAGACAAGGCCAACAACGTACCACATCAGTTTGTGTCCAGGTCACACACACTGCAAAAGGTGAGCAAAAGGTGTTTAGTGCAAATTTAACTCTATAGCATGCAAGTGATTCAGGGAAGGGCCCCCCTACGCTGCCAGTCCCCGTCAACACGGCCACACTCTCCTCAGGGTCCACCAAGGGCAGTTACCTACAGCTGGTTTGTCATCTAAACAAAATGAACAAATACACACAATTCAAAAAGGTATTCCCAGACCAGACAAGAGGTAGCTCCACACTACCACCACACAAGTGGCAATGCCGGACCACCTCAGGCGCCTAAGACAAAAGGAAAAACTAAACCATAAATATAACTAAGGCAAAACAGCAGGGCGGTAACCTACGAAAAGAAATACAAATAATAGTTACCATAGTCTGGATTTCAGACCATTACAAAATGAACCAAACTTAAACAAAAAGAAGATACCTCTGGGCACATCAAACGCCACCTTGTACCAAAAGTCACAGGAATTCCTACACTCCTCTGGGGTGCAATGCCAGGACTTGGCTTTGCTGGATCATCCCTATCTGAGGAAAAGTATTAGTCAGCCAGCATTAAACCATTAAAACAAAGAAAAATAAGAACACAGGTTACCTTGGTTCCCATTCAGTCCCAATCTAATAATGGGAGTCATAAGGATCCAGGCTGCCCAAGCCTAGAATAAAGGGAACTACTTGGTGAAATAGTTATAAACCAATTAGCTATCAACACCACTCTTCTAGCATATAGGCTATCCTTAGGCAACAAGCGCAGGGGAATACAGCACGAGAGCACAACCACAAACCGGTTCGCTGATCTCAAGCCTTATATACACCCCCTATGATGAGGAGGAAATTAAACTCAAGTGTGTCTAATGCTACCCATTGGCTGATAATTAGCCCAATGACTTCCCTGATTATCCTATGTGAGGTCACACAAACAATGGGCCTCATGCAGGAAGCGATATACGAACAAATTTTCACGTATTTTTGTTCGTATCCACGATTTGTTCTTATTTTGTTAGTACCCATTGATTTCTGGGATTCACCAATGTTTTCTTATTTTTGCTCTTCTCTTAGGTAAGAGAAAATTTTACGAGTGGTCGAGAGCACTCTTACCAAGATAAGAAAAAAACATCTCGTTTTCACAGTCCACAAATTGTTTGTCCAACACAAGGAAACATACGTTTTAAATTTAAGGAACATAAAAAAACGCATGAATATCATATAATCAAATTTAGTTTATTAGATGTTTTAGAGTAATTATAATGATTGGATTATTAAATTCATGGGCGAAAGAAATACTGTTGGTCCATTGATCCCAATTA
Source organism: Centroberyx affinis (assembly GCF_046629955.1). Classification (NCBI taxonomy): domain Eukaryota; kingdom Metazoa; phylum Chordata; class Actinopteri; order Beryciformes; family Berycidae; genus Centroberyx; species Centroberyx affinis. Next base: position 403,681 of record NW_027281475.1, on the reverse strand, counting down.
AGACTATAAAAACCCTTGGATGATATTGTGTGTGTTCAGCTTCTGAATGGCTTACATACTGCTCTTAGATGCTTTGGCCATCCAGGCCTTACGCAGAGAACGCATATTTAGAGATCGCACAGATCTATTTGATGAGACGGATGAATGGCTGCTGAGCTGTTTCAGATTGTCAAGAGCACCTCTCTAATTCTTGGCCATGTGCTAGAGTATTTGCACATGGCACAACACCTGCCCTTATATGGTGTTTAGGGGGCGTTACCTATGCTAATAACAAACAATCGGCCACGCGCCTCCAATTTATGATCAAGTGGGATTCATCATTCAGCACACCTGGGTAAGAGCAGATTTGGATGGTTAAAAACGTTTGGCGCATCTGGAGTTGACTTCTCTTATTTTTTCTCTTAACAGAAAATTAAGAGAAAATATAAGAGAAATTTAAGAGAATGTTGCTGCATGAGGCCCAATGTCACACAAACAAGGCAGGGATCTACCTGTGCTCTCTACCTGTCACATATGCATTCCTCGCTCATAATAATTTGTATGTTATAGTGCACATGATTCACCATAGAGACTGCATTTGTCAAAAAAAATGAAAGCCAGTTTGTATTATTGTGTAGATGCATTTTTAAATCATTCTTTCTGACTTCACACTTCTTATTGTTGGAGGCAAGCCGTTAAAACAGCTTGGAGAGGAATATTTGGGATTTTTTTTAATGCAGCAGAAGTTAACACCTAGTTTGCATGAGATGATCCTTTCTTCCATGCAGAGAGGCAGACAAGCACAAAATGAATCAGTTAGCAAAGTCTGGCCTCTCTGGAGACAACAACAGTCGACATCTTGTGAGCCGCTGGACCTGAAAGACTAATAGGCCTACTCTCACTGACATAAAACCCAAGACATCGCATGCCAGCTTCCCTGGAGAGACCGGACTGGACCAGACTCAAAGACCACACACATTCTTCATTTGTCTGCAGGCCTGAATTGTGTTAGATCAGCATCATAAGTGGATATAAACCAAAGATGCTCAGTGTGTGAGCCTCACTACAAAGGAGCATATAAAACATAGAGCCAGCATTTTGCACAGACAACAAGACTTGATAATTTGATACAGAAATTGCTTCATTTTGCACAGCCCATATATTTTCATTTATCTGTATTGATTATCCATATGATAAACACAGAGTTTTAGAATGTTGTACTCTAGACTTTAATGTAAGTTGTTTGGCTTGAGTGAATCTGAGTGGATCTCCATTCAGACTCATAGGTTTGTATTAATTCCTCCTGCTCTGCCTCTCTCAGGTGTTGTGTTCCCATACTTCCCCCGCCTGGGCCGCTACAACCTGAACTTCCACGACGCTGAGCAGGCCTGTCTGGAGCAGGGCGCTGTGGTTGCCTCCTTCGATCAGATGTACGAGGCCTGGAGGAGCGGCCTGGACTGGTGCAACGCCGGCTGGCTGAGTGACGGCACAGTGCAGTATCCTATCAACGTTCCCAGAGAGCCTTGTGGCGGCGCCAACTCCAACGCCGGCCTCAGGAGCTACGGCCAGCGTAACAAGTCCAGCAGCCTCTTTGATGTGTTCTGCTTTGCTACTGCATTCAACGGTGAGGGTTTTGTTTGTTTATTTGTTTTTGTTTATTGTCTCTATTAGTTATTTATTTGATTCATTCTTCTGAAACCGCATAGTATTAGACATTGTTTTTAAAAAGTAATGCTGTCAGAGGTAATTTATAGTTTTGTTTAAAGTTGCAATAAGCAAAATCTTCTGACCACTAGAGGGTGACAGAAACCACAATATATTTGTAAATAAAGTACAGCAAAGCCATTGCACCATAGAGGCCTACTAAGGACAAACATTGCAAAGCACCATGCATAAAGGCTAATAGCTAAGCTAACTGTACCTACGGAGAAGTGTTGCCAGTTACCAGTCTCGCTTTGACAGAAGTTTACTAGTTTCACAATTAACTTCCTCGCTTCATCGATTCTGTCATCACAAGAAAATCTTCAGGGATGGGAGGGGTGAGGGCCACTTTTAAACAGCAAGGGAGGTGCCAAGCTAGCTTAAAAAAAATTCAAGCTACTGAATGGACTTGGAGGAGCTTTGTTCTGGAGCGAGGAACAAGCTTTAAAAAAGCTTTTTAAAAAAAAGAGGTGAAAACAGCAACACAGCTGGCTCGTGTGTGTGGATATATAATTTTATGTCTCAATGAAATCTCCACATAGCACACGTTAGTTTCAGGATTGGTTATAAGGTCTGATATTGCTTATTGCAGGTTTAAAATCTGTGAATGTATAGCTTGATTCAGTAGGCCCATACACAAAATATACTCAGTTAGGCTACTAGGCTCATTTCATCAAGCAAACTTTTAATCAGATTCCTCTACTGACCAGCTGTTTTCCTCTCTCTGCCCTCAGGTCATTTCTACTGGCTGGTGCAGCCCGACAGGCTAACCTATGACGAGGCGGTGCAGGCATGTCTAGATGATGGCGCTGAGATCGCCAAGGTGGCCCACATGTTTTCCGCCTGGAAGCTTCAGGGCTACGATCGCTGCGATGCCGGCTGGCTGGCTGATGCCAGTGTCCGCTACCCGATCTCCAGGCCCCGCAAGAACTGCAGCCCCTTGGAGGCCGCGGTGCGCTTTGTTGGCTTCCCGGACAAGAAGCAAAAGCTTTACGGTGTCTACTGCTACAAGGATCAGCAGTGATGGGGCAGATAGGAGCAGCGAAGCCATAACCACCAAAGAGCAACAACAACCACAACCAATAAAATCAGCAATAAAGCAGATAAACATGGGATCTTAACTAGCATGAACTAGCATGAACTCATTATCTTTCTGAAACTGTGATAACCTTTTCTAATTCTTAGAAAACAACTGGATACTGTAAAATCTCACATTCATATACAATGATTGACATAACATTTTGTAGCCATTTTTGTTTTGTTAATTTTGCATTAATTTTACACAGACTGTTGGTTAAAAGTCAACACAATGTTAAAGTATAACAATGTGACAGTGACAAGGACTTGATGGTTGAGAAACATCATCTAAGTTTGATTTGTCCTCCATAGAATGATTGGATGTGTGAAGTTCAAGATGTGGAGCAGTTGTGCTCATGTGCAGATGATATATAATGCTTTTAAATCTGATTAAAGAACAAAATGACGTGGTATTTGATGCATTTATCAAATATCACTTCAAACAAAGAGATTCAATTAGTTACAGAGGCATGAACATAACTTAGCTACCACTGCTGAACTATGGATATCAACATGTTATCTTGCAGTAAGTATTGCTTCAACTGGATCCCTCTCTCCTCAGCGTTGGAGCATTGTTTTTGCACCTCTTAAACTGCAGGAGGTCAAATCTTTTACAATACTGTTTAACAAGAAGATGAATGTAAATGTCTTGGAATGTCACCCATCCTGCATTGATATCTCCCATTACATCAACTCCTGATTAATACCTGCAAAAAACCTTTTTACTATGGTAACCTTCTATGTTTTTTTAACTAAATGTTTGTATTTGCTTTTCTAATGGTGTTTGTCACTAATTGTTTCTATTTTTACATGTTTTAATTTTTGTTTTGTCTATTTTAAAAAAAAGATATTGTCTCACACTTTCTGTGCAGTGTATTTTTTTTTTGTTCTCTTATTGGCCAATTGATATCTGGCACAATATAGATGACATGATTTCAAATAAACACCAGTGAATGCAGGCTAAGTTACCATCTTCCCCTTTCGCCCTCAACTCCCCTTTTTACCAAAATATGTCCCTGATTGTATAATAACAATCAGATATTTGTTACAAGTAGCAGCAACAGATGTATAACTTATGTGTCTAACAGTGACCTGGTGTTCAAGTGGAGACCCACATTGACTGCTGACAAAGGGATGTGAGAGATGTAAAGAGCTTTTAAACAGTGAGCTTCCTCTGACATTTCCACTGGCACTCTATTCTATTTCCACTGACCTCATTAATAGTTTATTACTGATGTAAAATGGTACCATACCTTATGACAGGTGACTATTGGGTGGTCCGTTCAGTGATACTCTATATGATAGGACTCTTTCATGCTCATGTGTTAGTGACTAACCACAGGGTCAGATCTTTCTACTTGTAAGGATAAAGCAGAAGCAAAAACAACAAAAAGTCAACATATATAGCCACTAATAGACTCCTGCGGACCAAAATGAGCATATTTTGGACACACAGGGCTGGCTACAACCACTAGCCCTCACACTCACACTCATTCTTTTTTCTGGTAAAATCAATGAATCTGGTTATTTTGCTTTCCCTTTTCCGTTTCATTAGCTCTCCTTTCTCCTTCTAACCCCTGGCACTGACACACAGTACTTTCTGCTGGTTACATGTGGTAATTTGGTGATGCATTGTTAACTAAAGCAAAACTTTCAAATGAAACAAAATCATGTTTATCTCACACTTGTGCACAACAAACTTGGTGAAGGTATTTTTGTATCCTAATGCCATGTACCTTTTTGAACAAAAGACAGAGTTGAAAATAAAAAAAACTTTAAATAAACTTGTGAAACTGAAACTTTTTTTCACTTCGTTTGCAACAAGGAGCATTTCTGTTTCCACTGGAAGCAAATCAACTTGCATTATGTGTTAATGCAGAAGTTTAAGCAGATATTTAGGCAGGGCTTTTTAAAAGTTGCCAAATAAGAGGCCATGTATCTGGCATGATTTCATGTTTCCATTTTCAGAGTACTTAAGATTAGACTCTCCTCACAATTTGTTTTATTCTCTCTGGCATTTTGTGTTTAGTGCCAACCCACCAAGTTATACAAAAGGAACAGTACCCAGTCTTAAAGGCTACTTGTGGGAATGCATGGGAATTGGGTCAGATTTAGTTTGATAGAGGAGGCAAATGCCAGAGAAACGTAAACGTGTTGGTGAAAAGTCCATTGATGTAAGCCTTCTGCCTGTAGGCACTGAGGACAAAGAAGATTGGAACAGAAGAAAGAGAGAGATTTTGCAAAAACTTGTTCACATAGTTTGTTTGGACATAGAAAATTAAGATGTTACTTATATAATATTCAATATTGCAAGGGAAATCTTAAGTGAAAAATATTACAAATACACTTACATAAGGTAAATGCACAAAATATTTATGTTCATGCACACTAATGAAGAGAAATGTCTAGAATGATCTTGTCCTGCAGTTCTTTGAGCTCCTGGCTTTGTATGAGCAATGTTGAATGTGGAGAACTATCATCTCATTGTTAATATTGCAGGATTCATGTTGAACATTTCAGTGTTTTGGCTGCTCTTCTTTCAGCCAATCAATGTTTTTTTTTTGCTGACATTCAATAGCTCTGATGCTGGTACATTTCACATGCTTGTCACTCACAGATAATCAGATTAAGTTATGTACACAGCACAGGAAAATACCAGTGTAATTAATGCATGATAGACACTGACTGAGACAGGCGCCCATCAAACCCAGGAAACCAGGAAGAGCCACAGCACATTTCCTTTGCAAAACAAACGCAGAAAGCCTCTGAAATCCCAGCGGGGACCTGGGCTGAGAGGTCTAGGTTTTCCGCTGATCGCCCATGAGACATCTGCATTTCATGAGGCAGGATTGTTGGCTTAACTCTCACTGGGGCATCCAGCAGCAGCCTTTAATCACAAGTCAAGGCTTCTCTAATGACAGAGCGGGCAGTCAGAGCGACAACCGCAGCAACCCAAACCTTTACAAAGATTACATAGATCGACTTGATGTTATTACTCTGGTAATGGCGCTTTGTGCGATTGTATTGTCGATGGGAACTTCAAGTGACGGCTTAATAAGGAGGCACTCTGGGGACAGTGGTGAAGGGTAATGTACTCAACAAGTACTTAAAAGGCCGCATTCAGTCCAGCTTCTGTTTTCACGCCTAGGGGAATCTATCTGCTTTCTCTCCGCCCTGTCATGTATGTTTAAGAGGCATTTGACATTCACGAGGAACCACCTAAAGCAATGCTATTGACAAAAAATAAAATAAACAAAGCTTTAGTGTGGAATATTTATGCAGGTCGCTGGTTCTGCAGCATCAGCATCACTTTCTCTGCCCCAGTTCTTGTTCCATATGTTCGCTATAATTCACATTGCCATTTCCTATCTCCTCCCCATAAATGTATGTCTACCAAAGGGCTCGTAGAGCACGTCTGATTTGTTTTTCAGAGATGTTTCTCCTTGTGTATGCCTTGCTTTTCAGGATGCATGTGCAAGAGCGCTGGAGTACTTTCAAAGTGGGACAGAGGTAAAGTTAAGATTCAGAGCATTTGGTGGAGATTCTGCACATATGTTTCTAGAGTTTGTATAGCTTGTTCAGGTGCTATAAGGAAATTAAATCTCTTTTGACAAATCAGAAACTTCTACCCTTTTCCACAACATTGTGTAGACAAAGATTGTCTCCGGTGAGTGGCATGCCATGCTTTTGGTCTGATAGCACTACCTGCTGGTGACACCGCTGTACTACTTACTGCAGACCAATGTCACCCGCAGAAGAGCCAACATTTTTCATTCATTCATTCATGGTCTTTATTCACTCATGGGGTGCTGGAGCCTATCCCATCATGCATTGGGCAGAAGGCAGGGAAACACCCTAGACAGGTCGCCAGTGCATCAAAGGGCGAACACAGATAGACAGATGATCACACTCATGCTCCCATTCACACCTATGGGCGTTTTAGAGTGTCCAGTTCACCTGACTTGCCTGTCTTTGGAATGTAGGAGGAAACCGGAGCACTTGGAGAAAACCCACAGAAATAAGGGGAACATGCAGAATATGCAAACTCCACACAGAGAGGCCCAGGGCCGGGAATCGAACCCAGGACCTTCTTGCTGTGAGGCGACAGTGAGCCACTGTGCCATCCACATTTACAAAAAAATTTCCAAATAAAATTTTATTAATATATATATATATATATATTTTTTTTATTTCTTTGGTGATGGAAGCAGAACAAAACAGTTTGATCTCTTTAAAACATTTCACAAACATCCCAGACATTCACATTGTAAAATAAAAAAGTTATACTATAAATATAAAATGATATTATGTGCACATTAATGCAGAAACACAAACACACACACACACACACACACACACACACACACACACACACACATATACACTCACAGACAAAACAAACACTTTTTTTCCATCAAAAAACAAACAACTGCTGGAGACCAAACATGACCATGTACACTGCAATATCTGTACAAATATTATGTTAGAAAACAAGATTATTGCAGCTGATGGGCCCTCCTTACTCTTTGGTCCATTGCAGGTCTTTAAGTTGTAAAAAGGCCTATCAATCAACTATTATGTAAATGTGCTGTAAATTATCATTTTCAATGCATTCCATTTACACAAGCTGTGAGTCTGGCTGGTCTCCTGTTAAACATAAATACACTTAGGATGTCTGAAGACTATTGCTGGACCAGGAGACTGCATCTTATTTTACCTGTGAGTACAAAACAATTAGAAAGATGAAGAGCAGCTTGAAAATAAATTATATGCATCTCTGGTTAAACAGGCATTACGTTCAAGTCTTTTTGAGTGTTTCACAAAATACATTCTCTCAACAGCTGATTTACATTGACCCAAGACAACAGAAAACATAATAAAAAGGCCCATTACCTAGAAAACTATTACCAGCATAACACAGCAGATGAAAGCAAGAGTCTTTGATTTGTAATTATGAACAGCATTGCAGTTATTGTAAACACAGCAAGTTGGGCACTGAATTGCAGATAACACTCTTGAACAGAAAACAAATGCTATTGAGCCACACTTCCCTTCTTCCATTTTAAAATAGTTGATTGACTATGGCTTTTCATCAGTGGAAAAAAGGCTTTGTTGGTAAGTACTGAGAGAGCAATCTTTCCCACATTAAAATGCAAGGTACCATACAACAGAAACCATGACAGTAAGTTTCATATATTCTCTCTCTATAAATCTATCCATAAACATCTTCACAACATCTGGATCTTCAAACATCCAGTGAAGGATGGAGCTAATGAAAAAAGTTGGCAATTTGGTAATTTCAAAGCTGCCATGACAAAGAAGGTCTCCAGCAGTTAAAAAGTGATTGGCTGAGATTTCCCCAGACTTCTTAAATGCGTAAATCTGGAATCTGATTTGTTACCAGGAAAGCGATGAAACCACGTTTCAGAATATCCTCGGTGCCTCTGTTGATAAAGTCTGGAGAATGATTCTGTATAAAGTTTTACAAACAGTTGCTCTATGTATGTGTTATAACACTCTAGTAATGTAAACTATGAGTCATTAACATATGCATTAATACCATTGATGCCTCCATTGGTGTCCTGAGAAACCAAACACAGATTTCTTGACACAGAATATATATTATTAAAAGATGAGGACTTCAATGTAGATATGTATGCATACTCATTAAATTGACTGAAGTCCAGCTCAAACAGCTCGGCAATATAATGAATTCCTTTACATAACATAAGCGCTACAATTTCACAAAAGTTGGTTTCTGGTTTTCTTTGTATAAGGAACACTTTTGGTGATTTTTAAGAGCACAGTCTGTGTAAAAAAAGTATTATACAATGGTCATGAATGCATTATTTGGTTAAAAAAAAAATGAGAAGAGTGTACTTTTTGCTTTTCCAGTAGCCAGCTGAAAGTATTTCATCCACGTTGGCATTGTTATAAAACAGTGTCCCTTCATAAGAACATCATGTGACAACAATATCTCTTTAAAAAGGCACTTGATAAGATTCCATTGTCATCCAAGATGCAAGAAAACTGCAGATTATCCTCAGGGTTTCTTTGATGAGCTTTCTCTTGTCCTTTTCCTTTGAGAATTCTTTTCTTTTTTTTCCCACACAAGTGACAGCCATGTGTTCTCGTCTCGGGGAGGGTGTGCCATGCTACACGGCGATCACTGTCTCCTTAGCTTGTGTCCAGTCCTGTCTCTCCTTCCCCTGTAGAGCTGATGGTGATAGCGGACGGCCTCTTCAGGCCATCGTTTGAAGTTGTTGATGCTGTACAGACTAGTGTGTTGGTGTTGGTGTCTTCTGGTAAAAGCCCTTTGATAGCTTGATGCTGTTAGAGAGAAAAGAAAGAGTCAATTAAGGTGAAAACAATTCCACACCTTCAATTCTACTATATTACATCTAAAACAAAGAGTTTTGTCAAAAGCATACAAAAGACTCCCAATACACTCTGTATCTCTGTACTAAGAGCAATACACTTAGGTGTACTTACGGTTCATGCAGGATATTTTGGGGATGTCCCATCGTCCGTCCCCACGGCAGCGGATGATTGGCACGTGCCTCTGAATGAAGCCGTTCTGGCACTGGTACCTCACCAGCGAGTTGATCTCGTACCTCTCACGCTTCTTGCCAAAGGTATGCGCATTCTCCACCAGAGGGGGCTGGCTGCAGGCCACTGAGGAACCGACACAAGGAAAAGAGCAATGAAATTAAAGAGAGGAACTTCAATAGCAGAAACCATCAGGCTTCTATAGTCTCCTGTTATGCATCATACTTCTAGAAGTCGTATCCCTTTCTCCCTGAAAATATCTTAATATTCCAACCAGTTAACAACATTAACTTTGGTTAGTTACTTTCTGTAAAGCAGGCAAATGATGAGATGATGTGCGCAATTCAGCAGTTTCTTTTTACCTGTGCCCTTCTTGCAGGTGAAGGTGAGGTGGTAGTTACAAGGAACGTCGTTCCACTGGCCGTCCTCATGCCAGATCATCACTACACAGTCCTCACCGGAGGAGAAGAAGCTGTCGGGCTGGTTGGGCCTCCAGTTTTCATATTGCTGAGATAAGAGCAGAACATAACAAGAGTGAGCCTTTATGATAAGATTTGTATCAAAGGCACTATCAGTTTCCTCATTATTACAATCAAGGAAGCAGAAAGACCTATTTTTCAGTATAAATGGATTTTTAATAAACTTGTGATAAAAAGATCTTTTCCTTGAATGAACACATGTATACAAACACTCTTTGTTTTACTATTGCTCTCCTTGCATCTTAAGGGCATTGGTTATCTACTATTTATAATTAGTAGACCTGATAAGTTTCATGATATCACACTCAAACCACCTACAGGGCAAAGGCCACCAAAACAGCAGATGTGTTGTTACTACCACCTATCTCCTTGCTTGGAAGTGGTCCTGAAAATAGAGATCCTGTGCTGTCATGGGAGCGAGTTTCCTATCTATTGACAGCTGTATGTGATTTTATGAGAGTCCACAAGAGGGAGCAACTGTATCTTTCTGGGAGCCCACTACTGTTACATGCCATTGTTTTGCTACTCAGTGACAAACTATAATTCAGCTGTCAGAGACCCTCATATGGCACCTCACTACTAAGACAAACACAAGAAACAGAAAAAGGGCCCACCCATTTATAAAATGAGCCTGAAAAATGTGGTCAAGTAAACATCTACTAGATTACTGCACTGCAAATCTCTCACTGAGCTACAGTGTGATCAGGTTTATTGAGTCAGGATTTTTATTCTATTATTCTTTACTGTCCAATACATGTACAGTACACTGCTATGAAGCTGATGAATAAGCTAGAGGAATCATACACTGATATTTGACTTCATATACCTGATATGATCAGTATCCAGTAAATGCCAGTATGTCATGGCTTTGATGTCAAGTCCTGAATGCAGGGGGAATCATTACTGTCAGTTTTGTAACACACTACACATGTGATAATGGACACACATAAGTGCTATGTCATTACATCATACATACTGCATGCCTAGCATAACATGTGTAATACTGCGGGTGCCAAATTCCACGATGTGCACAGACATACAGACACACACAGATGTACGGTGACTCATTTATACAGCATACACACAGCTGTAGTGTGTGTGAGGAAGTCACCCTAGAATTGATCCTACCTGCAGTCTGTCAGCGCACCCTAGGTTCAAACAGTCTCTTCAAAGCTGTGACCCCCCACTCCCCCGTTCATGCCCCGAAGCTCTGCTACCCTGTTATTATGGTTAGCAAACACACACATCGGCTTCCTGCTCAGCTCACTCCCAGTTAACAAATGGGTAACCCATCAACTGCACAGCAGGCCTGCATCCTCCTCAAAATAATCAAACAAACTTTGATCAGCCGCCCTACCATGTGTGTTTGCGTGTTGTGGAGAAACACACATGCATAAAGACACACACACAAGCACTAACCTGGGTGTTTCAATGCCCTACTGTTATGTGACCGACTTTTGCAGATTTTTTCCAATTGTAATTTTTTTTTTTTATTTCAAAATGATGCAAAGCTATTCCCTTTTTTAATATATTTGAATCCAGGGGAGGTGACCACCCACCCAGACCCCCTAGGCTGCTTCTGTCTAGTTTCCTCTCTTTCTGCAGCCAGGCACAGGTGCTGTCCATGTGTGTGTCGGTCTGCCTGGTGGCCCTTCCCCCGGGTGGCCGTCCGCCTGCTGGGTCTTCTGATGGGTGCGGGGGCTGAAGGGGGGACCATACCTGTCTACGCCTGCTAGACTCCCCTCTACACAGCGTCACTCACACCTTCATCGCCCCCCAATCTCTCAGCCTAGCGGAGGTCTCCACAGGCGGCCTGTGCTTATCTCTTAACCCCCAGGCCCTCTCTATGCTCCCTCTATCTCTGGTGGTGGAGGGTTATCTTTGAAGTGAGGACATCAATCTGTACGACATGGATGCACATAGCAATTAGCCACTTTCCTGTCTAGTGAGGGGGATCTTCAGCAGCTACAGCCACTATCATGCAAACACGCTCCCACTTGTGTGCTGAAGTGTATAAACGGTCTGGCTATGGGCTACTTGCATTCTTCTTGCAAACTTCTTGCATGGTAGCAGCAATTGATTCCTATATTATACATATTGAGCTCACGCTGAATAAATGGACTCGATACTGCCTTACAGGATGTCCTACAGTCAGTTTATTACCAGAGCAGTCACCCACCAGGGTGTAGAGATATGAGGTAAGAGGAAAGTACGTCATGAGAAAGCCACCGCAATTCCTGGAGAGAGCAACTCTCCATAGATGACTATATTTGTCATCAGCATCACGCCCAAATATTTAAATTGACTCTGTGCCATGTTTGTTGAGAAAAAAAATGCGTGAGAAGCACGCAATCTTACCATAAGGCTACCGTCAGTCCAGCGGAAGTCGCTGTCAAACATCTTATCATTCAGGCCAATCCACTGGTAGTCCTGTCCAAGACCTGCGATACAGGGCAGAGTGAAATACAACAGGTTGACGTTTCTGTGTTTCCATATGTCCTTATTAGGACCTTTCCATCACAGAAATAGTAAGGGGAAGAGAGAGTGAGCAATGGCATTTTTGTACGCCTGAATCATTTTTCCTAGGCTGTTCTCCTTGTGCTGTCTTTGTTGAGAAACTTGTGTATTTGATATTGCTTTAAAAAGCACCTTGTGGTACTGCAATCTTATTATGTATACTACTGTGGTTTTGTTTGTGCATGACATTGATGAACGTACGGTTGACAAACTGTTGCTCCTCATGGGAGAGGACGCTGGTGAGGTGAGCCCCCTGCATGCGACACTCTCTCTCTGCCGTGTCCCAGTTTCTCCTGTTGTGGAAGTACTTGTAGCAGTGGCCCTGGAACTTATGCCAGCCATAGTCACATGTCTCTGTATCTGATGAGAGAGAGAGAGAGCAAGTCAGAGAGTGAGACATACAGACAAATGGACTGACAGACAGAAGAAGCACAAATCAGACTTGCATTAACACTTGCATGGCGAGGAAGAACTGTAAGTAAAAAGGTTGCAGATTTTTTACAGTTTGCATTTATTAGTCACCTTCATCCATTCATCCATTAGCCCCAGCGCTGTAATATTCATGACTTTATCTAATCTATCCAACACCTGAGTATAGTGGACCTTGAGGCCTGCTGCTATCTCTGACTGGCACTATTGTCCCTAATCAAGATGAAAGAGGAAGAATGTCTGATGGATTAGTTCCTACAGCCCTATAGCAACACTACAAGACATTTAGAGAGAGGCTAAACAAATGTGTGCACTAACAAAATTGTGTGCATTTAATGTGTATTCATAGGCTTAAGGTTCAAAGGTGAATTGATCCAGCAATCCTGAACAGTTAAGGTTAATGCCAGTCAAACCCTGAGGCTTGATAGGCGATGAATTTCAGAATGTGTTAGAGCAAAGGCAGGGGTTTCTAAATACAAGTGTCTATACAGTCTGCATCACTTGGCCAAGGCATGCAGATTTTACCAGACACGCTTAGATAACACTCTCATATAACTCTTACCAGAGGTGTGTGTGTGTGTGTGTATATATGTGTCCAAACGTATACTGCAACATCTCTGTTTACTATCAGTTTGTCTCTCGCTCTCCTCCTCAATCCAGCTATGAGACGCAAACAGACTAAACAGAGGCTGACATCTTTTCTCTGGGTCGCTCTCCCTTAAGTTACTCTTTCTCCCTCTCTCCTGGGAAGACTTTCTAAGACAGCAGCTGGGTCTGAGTACACAATCTGGGGCGTGATTCACTGATGAGGGATCACCAAAACATTTAGGGTGTGGACACTGGTCAAGAGAAATCAGCCAAGGCGGATGATGCCCTGGGTTCAACACACTAGGGATGAAATAAGGGTGCAATGGGGAGAGGAAAGTAAAATGGTTAGCTATGGGAAGTTCGGCATGAGATCACCCTCAGTAATCATACCCATCATTTCTAAAAAATGTCTTTGTGCAGATTCTCTTGGTTATACAGTAAGTCATAAGGAGCTACAAAGACATTTCTAGACCTCTCTTCTTGTCCTAGATGGAAATATCAAGAGCTGACTTGAAGTCTAGCACACCTGCAGTGGAGCTTACACCACACCTGAGCTGGCACTAACAACCAAATGTCTGGAATCTGTAAGATACTGTGAAATAGGACACATGGAAAATGTGTCAACTGTCTGTCTGTCTGAAACTGTTGGAAACTGATGCCCCAGGCTGTCTGTTCAGTAACCCAAGTATTAAGAGACATGACAGCCTTCAGGCAACACTAAGACGAGACTGTAAAATGTGGTCGTGATGAGATAAAGATGGTGTTTATGACTCACCTAATGCCTGGGAGAGAGATAAGAAAAATACTCTGCTGTTTGGTGGAAGTTGAGTAGTAACACAACTAGACTAAACTGTATTTCTATGGTGTATCCTCTACTATTTGAATGACTCATAGTCTCATTTTTTCAGTTTATTTCCTCAGGTGATTACATTAAGTCAGTCTAAATACATTATCTGTAGATTTATGACTTCTTCTGAGTAACGCCAATGTTCCTCCTGCTCTAATCTATTGTGAAATGCCATAGCATCACTCTCAGATTGTTTATTTTAACATGTCAAGTGAAAATTGCTTGAGCTCAGTCTAGACAGGTTAGAGGGATGGTTGGAACCAGTTAAAACATTGATGAAATTAAAAGCTTTGATTCATCTGAAACTGAATACTCAATGTGAGGGAGAGTCACATTAATCACAAACTTACCTTCTTCACAATACAGCCCAGAGTAGCTAGGGAGGCACACACATGTGAAGGAAGCCAGCCCATCAACACAGGTACCTCCATTCCGGCAAGGGCTTGATTGGCACTCATCAATATCTGGATAAAAAACAGACATAATGAATAAAAGAAGGCATACAGAAAAAGTGGAGGATTAATTCGCTCTGCCTTGGATAGAAAGTTAAGGCTGTGAGGTATAGTGCGAGGAATTCTTAATATACCTGTTTCACAGCGATCTCCACTGTAACCCGGGGCACAACTACATGAATGGATGCTACCACTCTTGTAGCAAGATCCTCCATTCAGACAAATGTTTTCTGTGCATGAGTGAATGCCTATTGAGAGATAAAAAAGGGAATATAAAAATCATATTATCTCATATCAAATTTGACAGGCAATTCAGAGCTTATACTTTTTATTGTGTACCAATGAAAGCCATTTGGAGAAACACATACCTGGAATTTCGACAGTCTCGCCAACAATGGTGTGGCCCAAACCGAGTCCCGTTTCAGCTGGGTTGATTGGTGGTTCTCTTTCAATGAGCGTTGGTGGTGCTGTGTCATAGTCCACTCTCTCCTCCTCAGAAGATGACAGAGTTTTAGGGACTGATGTATCCGACTCTGAAGATTGGCTTTGTGTCTCAGCTGGTGCCAGTGTTGTAAACTCTGGCTTTTCCCAGCTTGGTATTTCAGTGTCAGGACTGACAACTCCCTCAGTTTCAATCTCCACTTCCTGTTTCTCAGAGGTGCTATCAACACTAACAGACTCCACCGCTGTATCTGGAGAGTCGATTGATGGGGAAGTTGCGGTGGCATCTACCTTGAATACAGTCTGGATTTCATCTGGGGACAGGGAATGTCGCTCCGTGCTGTCGGCCTTTGGCTTCATGGTAGCCATCGCTTCCCCAGAGGCACTCTCAGAACTGAAGGATTTGATCTCAGCCCCAGTAGTCAGGATAGAGGGTGAGTCAGTGGTGGCAGCTGAGAGCTCAGGACTGATATCCTCAACCTTGTCACTCTCTAGCTTCACAGTGGTCACTGTGGTCGCCTTTTCCTCTGAGCTGCTGCTGCTTCCTAAGCCACTCTCAGAGCTGGAGGAGGATGCTTCACTGACTGGAGCTGAGACAGAAGGCATGACAGTGATAGCTTCTGCTAATACAGACAGCTTGGTTGTCTTTTCCTCTGAGCTACTTTCAGCCCTGCTCTCTGAGCTGACAGACTGACTCTCAGCTGTTTGAGAAAAAGCGGAGGGTGTCGTAATGGATGCTGTTCCTTCTTTGGGTTTTGTAGTTGTTTGAATGTATGTTGGAATCGATTCAACCTTGGATAGGTCTGGTGTTCCATAATCTCCTGGGGTTTCATAATCTAGAGTTGATGAGCCATAATCTGGAGACGTTACTTGAACGTCTCTCTCTTGAGATGATTCACTCTCTGCACCACTTGAAACCTGTTCTGTTGTGGGTTCAACTGTCCCATCTTCCTTTGAAGTGGATGCAGCTGCAGCCCCGGGGGAAGCAGCAGGGAGAGCAGTTGATTCTGCACTCTGGCTTGTCTCATCACCTGGGAACACAGGGCTGGTTGTGACTACTGACATATCCTCGGAAGAAAGATCAGTGTGAGGGCGGTGTGTTAGTGTGATCTCAGACCTGGCTTGTTCAAATGATTTCTGGGTAGTTGTTATGTCTGGTACAGGAGGAAATGTGGTGACAAATCGGACCATAACATCAGGCTGTGATGGTGCTGCTGTGGAATCGACAGTTGATACAGGCTGAAAGGAAATAACTTTGCTGTCTTCTGATGTCATTTTGGGAGACAGGGTTATAGCAGGCATTGTGGTGACCACTATCTCAGTCTCTGAGCTTATAGAGATTTCCTCGATGCTTGTAACACCAGTGGGCTGTTCTGTGCTTGTTATGTCTGTGTCTTTTGTCAACTCACTATCAGAATCTCTTGAGCCTGAGTCTGATGGCGTTGATGTCTGCAATAACTCAGCAGTACTGGTCACAGCAGGTGATTGCGTTGCAGATGCTTCGGTGATGAGGCTCTCAACAGTATTGTCACTTGAGCTTTCTTCATATGCAGATGTTTCAGTCTCATCTGTTTGAGTGTTTTCCATCTCAGATGATATTATGGTGGTGACAACATGGTCCACTGTGCTGGATAGGGATGAAACAGTTTGAGTGACCGTGTCTGTGTCAAACATATAAGGTGTCTTGTCACCTGAACCCTCTTCCTCTGTTAAAGGGTTAATAGAACTTGTTTCTGTCGATGTAGAAATCTCTTCACTCTCTATTGATGTTTTCTCAGATGAAACTGGTGTAGTTGCAGAATCAAATACTGAAGAAGCTGTTTGATTGAACATATTAGTGGTCTGTTCGCTTGAGCTCTCTTCACCTGTTGAGGTGAGAGAGGTGCTTGTTTCTGTGTCATCAGTAGCAGAGGTAGGTTTCTCAGTGTTGAAGAGAGAAGAACCTGCAGTGACAGCAGAGCTTTCAGCTATTCCTGTTTCATGTGATGTTGTTGTCATCACTGGTTCCTCTGTGCTAAACATGGAGGAGACTGTGGTAGCTGAAGTTGTTGTCTCTTTGAGGTTGTTCTCTGTTGATGCCTTTTCAGATGGTGTTGTTGTGGCACTAAATACTGATGAAAAGGTTGGGGTGAGCATATTCTCATAACTTGAGCTCTCTTCATCTGTTGAGGTGTCTGTCTCAGATGACATTGCAGTTGATTTTTCAATGCCGTAGGGGGACGTGGCAATCTGCTCACTCTCTTCTGTCACCACTTTGGGTGATATCGTTGAAAACATATGAGGGGTCTCATTACCTGAGCCCTCTTGATCAGTATCATCTGAAATGGAAGCAACTGATGGCCTCTCAGTGCTATACAGTGAAGACACAGTTGTAGATGGAGTCTTTTTTGTTGCCAGAGAAAGTGACAAAGTTGTTGCCTCCTCCTCTATGCTATGCTGAGGAGACACAGTTGTTACTGTCGCAGGTTCTTGGGTGTACATATCTGAGGTCTGATGACCCGAACTCTCTGTAGATGTTTCCACTGAGCTTGAGTCTGTGGAGAATTCAGTGTTAATAGTTGCAGTTTCCTCAGGTTTTGTGGTTTTGTCAACAGTCAGATGTGGAGGTGTAGATTCAACCATGGCAGGCTTTATGCTATCGTAATCTAATGTTTCATCTACCAGAGGGAAAGTCGTTGTTGTAACAGCTGTAAATAACGTTGCACTGAATGTTTCTTGGACTTCACTCTCTTTGTCTGCACTGCCTTCGGCATCAGTTGAAACTTCTTCGGTTATAGGTGTCTGGCTTGATGCTTCAACTGTCAAATCTTCCTGTGATGTGGATGTAACTCCAGTCTCTGGAGTGATGGTAGAGAAAGTAGGTTCAAAGTGCTGGCTTGACTCCTCACTGGGCAACATGGGGCTGGTTGTGGCCACCACAGTTTGCTCAGAGGCAATGTCAATGTGGGGATGATGAGTGAACGTGATCTCAGATCTGGCCTGCTGGAAAGTCTCCTCAGGTGGTGTTGCATCTAGTTCTGGGACAAAAGTGGTGACAAATTGAACCATCACATCTGGCTTTGATGTAGCACCGGTGGTGGAGTAAACTGAGAGAATTTGCTGGGAAGAGGCTACTTCTGTTTCATCTGTGCTATGCAGTGAAGACACTGTGGTTGTAGAAATGGAATCTTTAGTAGACATATAGGAGATATGGTGCCTTGTGCTCTCTTCATGTGTTGGAGCCAGGGTTGACGTTGCCTCATCAGTAGAGAGTGAAACTGTTTCTGAAAATGATGCTTTCTCTACCCCCACAGTTGCATCACTCATTGCAGTTCTATCCTCTTGGGTCATTGTGGTGGATTGCTCTGTGCTATACAGAGAAGATATTGTAGTGGTCTTTTCACTCGCAGCTATTACTGCCTTAGGTGATACTGTAGTGGCTACAGTCCTCTCAGCGAATGCATCTAAGCTCTCATACCCAGAGCTCTCCACATCTGCAACATCTGAGACACTAGCCACTGACGGTTTCTCAGTACTGTAGGAAGAAGATATGGTTGCTGTGGATGGCAGTTGATCAATTTTCATTGTGCTGCGCAATGTAACAGCTGCCACTGTCACAGGTTCTTTGGTGGAGGTATAAGGTGTCTGATCACTTGAGCTATCCTCCTCAGTAACATCAGGAATGGATGTGACAGTTGGCTTCTTAGTGCTATAAAGACTGGAGGCAGAACTTGATTCTGCCATTTCAGTCTCCCCTGCGGCAGGTTCAGGTGAAGCAACTGAGATTGTTATTTGTTCTGCCTTCACTGTTGCAGCTGTCAATATGCCAGGAGTTTGGTCACTTGAGCTGTCCTCGTCAGTAACATCTGAGACAGAGGCAACAGTTGGTTTCTCAGTGCTGAACAGCGAAGAGGCTGTAGATGTCACCGGTTTCTCAGATGCTGCTGTTGCTGTTTCATGTAGCACTGTTGTCATAGTGCGTCCTGGCTTCTCAGTGCTAAACATGGAAGACACTGTAGATGTTTGTGTCAATTTTTTGGTTGTGCTGAATGAAGATGAAGCAGGCTCTTTGGTGAACATATCAGGGGTTTGGTCTCTTGAGCTACCTTCATCAGTACTATCTGTAATGGGGCTCTTCTCTACAGCCAGAGTAGTGGTAGATTTCTCGCTATCCACAGACGATACTGAGCTTGTTTCTGTGGTGATGGAGGTTTCCACTCCTGAGCCATCATCAGAGTCATCACCACTTGATGATTCATCAACATATATTGCACTGGTTGGTTTCACTAGTGCATCAGGTTCAGTGGACGCTGGTGTGTGTGGTGTGACAGTGACTGTCTGTATGGTGGTTTGTGTGGAAATGGATGAACTTATTGAGGTGTCATCTGTTGTGGCCGTGGGTGATGAGGTGGTGGATTTTTCTTTCTCGTCTGTGGTGACCACATACTCCTCACTGGATACTGGAGTGTGTGAACTTATGTCTGCTGATTCAGTTGAGGCCTGAGAAGGCATAAATGAAGAGCTGGCGATCTCTGTGACGGACTCAGTGACATCATCAGTAACATTATCACGTGATGAATCATCGTCCACCAGCTGGGCAGTTGGTTTGGTATGAGTCTCAACAGAGAAAACGGTATGCAGTGTGGTAAATGTATAGGTTTCCTCAGAGCTTGATTGAGACACTGTTGTAGCTGGGGTGGCTTGTAGCACAGATGTCACTGTTTCTGCACTGGACCTCTCGCTACTAGAAACTTCTACAGGTGATGGTTTTGAACTGGAAGGGGAAAATTCAGAAGAAGTTGATTCTGATGATGAATCAGTGTCGGATGGTGTAAATGAACTTGGTGGCATAAGAGTTAAGGAGGTGACACCATCAATCCCAGAACCCTCTGGTTCCTCTGTCACCTCCAACTTTGGTGTCATGGTAACTGCCGTGACACCTCCTGCTTCCTCTGTCTGGATGGTTGGGTAAAATGTAGAGGAGGAAATAGTATCTGCGTCAATTATAGTATCATCTTTGGTAATAAGCTCAGGTGTGGAGCTGCCTTCCCTCATACTGTCTGTGACTGTAGAGAACAGTTCATCCTCATCCTTTGTGTCCTCGGTGAATATGATGGTTGTGCTGGTTGATGGTTTTGTTCCATGCAAGACCATGGTAGGGGTTTGTTCAGTTAGGTCAGTCTTGGGATGGCTACTAGTAGGGCTAATGATCATAACCTGTTGGTCTGTAATACCATGGTAAATAATGGAAGGAATAGGGGTGGACAGGGATGTGACTCCATCTTCTGTGTGGTCACTGCTGGAGCTTAATGTGGTGAAGTCACTTGCGGTGTGATCGCTGGCTGAACTTACGATTGTGTGGGGTGACAGAGTTGTATAGGAAGATTGCGTTGTGTGCTCAGCTTCAGTAATTTCATCTTCCCCTGTGCTACAGTTGGGATGCTCTGTCACTTCAGAAGTAATGCTGATTTCTGTATCTGGGGTAATTTGGATTTCCTGTGAGGGAGCCTGCTCATCAGAGCCTGGTGTGACTGAAACGAAAGATTCAGTTTCACCTGTTGCTTCTCCAAATGTGACACTGTCCATCACTGATGGTTTTGAGGTGAACATCTCTGGCGTTTGGTCAACTGAGCTCTTCTCCTTTATAAAAGTATTGGCTGGACTTGATGTAGATGTATCAGTTGCAGATGGAGTATAATCTGAGAGAGCAGGTGTGGCATCATGTGCTGTTGTTAAATGTACAGGTGTTGATTTCTCAATGCTGTAGAGAGAAGAAGCAGTAACAGCAGATTTTGAAATATCAATTGCTCCACTTTCATGTGATGCTATTGGTTTCTCTGTGCTGAACAGGGAAGAGGCTGAAGTGCTCTTTGAAATATCAACGGTTGTAGTTTCAGTAGATGCTGCTGTCATTATTGGTTTCTCTGTGCTGAACATTGAAGAAACTGTACCAGCCACTTTAAGGGACATATCGGTGGCCTGGTCACCTGAACCATCCTCTTCTGTATGTAATGAGCTTGTGCCTGTGAAGGGAGCAGTACTACCCAAGGCTGGCTCAGCAGGCCTTTCAGTTACTCCTGTGGAGGATGGTATTGATTCAACTAGTAAGGGTTTTTTGCTAATGCCATAGTCCAAACGCTCATCAATATCCAGCAAAGTTGAGGATGTAACTAAGGCTATGGCGGGAGACTCTGTGCTGTAGACAGTTGAAACTGACACAGAGGAGGTCTCAGTGAACATATCAGTGGTCTGTGTTGAAGTGTCAATTTGAGATGACATTGCTGTTGGTTTCTCAGTGCTATAGAGAGAAGAGGCTGCAGTGACAGCAGTTTTCCCTGTTGTCATTACTGGTTTCTCTGTTGTGAACATGGAAGAAGATGTAATAGCATCTTTGGTGGACATGTCAGAGGTTTGGTCACCTGAGCCCTCCTCAGTGAAAGCAACAGCACTAGATGAAAAGGTAGCTGCTATAGTAGCAGACTTCACAGGAGCTGTTGTGACTGGTGTAAGCTTAGTAGACACACTGGAAAATCCATCACCTGAACTCTCATCCTCAACTGTGGAGTCCTCTGTGAGGTCCCCACTGCCCTGCTCAGTGAAGGTGGCTTTGGAAATTTCAGTGCTTGTCATGCGTGGAGCCTGGGTTGATGACACAAACACCTCGGTGAGCTGAGTGATGGACCGAGTAGAAGATTCAACACTTGACACTTCAGATGTGCTCTCAGTCTCATCTATCTCAGTCTCATCTGTGGCCACAGTAAATTCATCCTGGGGTTTTGTGGTAGTCTCCATTGGAGGCTCTTCACCAGACCCATCAGTAGTTGTCTCCAGGTCATCCTCTACAGATGAGCCACCAGAGTTCTCCATGTCAACGAAAGTAGATGTTTCTTTTGTGGTGAACACAATGACTCGTTCAGAAGGAGATACACTTGGCATCTGCATGGGTTCAGAGGTTCCAAATACATAAGGACCTTTGATGATGGTTGTAAATTCTTTAGTGGATGCATCAGTGTGATCACCTGAGCTCTCTTCAGTAAATTCAGAAGTGCTTAATGGTCTTACTGTGGATGATGTTATGGTTGTGTGTTCCACAGAGGGCTGCTCAGCTGCTGGTGTTTCTAGGGGAGTTTCATCTGTGGATGCAATGCCAGTAGATAGAGTGACCATACCTGATGTCTGGTCAGCTGAGATCTCATCATCTGCTAAAGAGACCCCAGCAGCTGTGGATTTATCAGTTTGTTTATCAGTTACTCCTGTCGAGGCTGAAGGTGTAGCAGTAGGCACAAGTGCCACTGCAGCAACGGATGTGTCATCTCCCGAGCTCTCTGTCTCTGTAAAATCACCACTTCCTGACTCAGATATTGGTGCTGTAATTGTGTCAGCTGTGCTGGTGGAGACTGCAGATTGGGGAGCAAATGTAGATTCCTCTGTGATGAACTGTGATGAGGATTGGGTTGATGATTCAGCACTTGATGTCTGAGATGTGCTCTCGGTCTCAGCTATCTCGCTTTCATCTGTGGCCACAATGAATTGGTCCTGATTGGTGATGGCCTCCACTGGAGCCTCTGTTCCAGACCCCACTGGCACTCCAGACTCACTTTGTGACAGAGGTATAACTGTGGTAGCAATTGTAGATACTTCAGTAAGCATATCAGGAGATTGATCAGCTGAACTGTCTTCCTCTGTAATGCTGGTTACATGTGCTGCTTTCTCTGTGCTATACAGAGAGGTTGGTGTAGTAGTAGCAATACTGTCCACTGATTCAGCTGAGGGTGTTTCTTGTGATATTGTTGTGTCCATATGTTCTGGTGCCTCAGTGCTGAATAGAGACGTAGCTGTGGAAATAACAGCCTTCACTGTCTCAGATGACACAATTGTTGGTTTCTCAGTACTGTAAAGAGAGGT
The DNA here is from genome assembly GCF_046629955.1 of Centroberyx affinis. Lineage (NCBI taxonomy): Eukaryota > Metazoa > Chordata > Actinopteri > Beryciformes > Berycidae > Centroberyx > Centroberyx affinis. Next base: position 380,738 of record NW_027281475.1, on the reverse strand, counting down.
CATTGTGGTAGATAGACTGTCTTTTGTGAGCATACCAAGGGTCTCATCTCCTGAGCCTTCTTCATTTGTGGATGTTAAAAGAACAGAACTCACTTCAGGAGTAGGTTTCTCTGTGCTATAGAGAGAAGAAGCTGCAGTAACAGCTGACTTTGAACCATCATTTTTTCCAGTGACTGTTACTAATGGCTTCTCTGTGCTGAGCATGGAGGAGATTGTGGTTGTTACAATTAGAGACTCTTCAGGAAACATATCAGGGGTCTGGTGTCCTGAACTGTCTTCAGCTGATGTGTCTGTTTCAGGTGACACTGATGTTGGTTTCTCAGTGCTGTACAGGGAAGAGGCTGAAGTAAAAGCACTCTTTGAAATGTCACCTGTTGTAGCTTCATGTGATGCAGTTGTCATTGCTGGTCTCTCTGTGCTGAACATGGATGGCATAGTCATTTTAGTCGACATATCTGGGGATGGGTCTCCTGAACTTCCCTCCTCTGTAGGACTGAGACCAGAACCTGCCTCTGTCTCTGTTTCTTCAGTTGATAAGGTTGTTGGTTTCTCAGTACTATAGAGTGAGGATGCTGTGGTAGTTACAGTCTCTGCATTTGATTCATCAGTTGTTTTGTCACCTGAGCCTTGTTCATCTGTAGAGGTGAATACAAAGCTTTCCTCTGAAGTGACTGAGGGATTTTTTGTTGATGTGATTTCTGTTGGTCCAGTTGAAATTGTTGTAGGTTTCTCAGTGCTTTGGAGTGAGGAAGGTGAAGTAACACCAGAGCTTAAAGCAGTTCCTGTTTCTGGCTTCTCTGTGCTGAACACGGAAGAGGCTGTGGCCATGACAGTTGGTGTCTGTTTAGTGAACATATCAGGGGTTTCGTTACCTGAAGTCTCCCCGTGGCTTGGTGTATAACTAACTTCTGGAGCAACTGAGGGTTCCTCTGTATGACCTGTGACATCACTTTCTACAGTTTCAAGTGGCCATGTTGTTGGGTTTTCAGTACTGAATAGTGAAGAAACTGATGTTGCAGCTATGTTTGGACTTGCTGTTTCATGTGATGGTGTTGTTACTACTGGTTTGTTTGTGCTGAACATGGAAGAGATAGTGGTTGATGCAATTAGAGACTCTTCAGTTAACATATCTGTGGTCTGGTCACCCAAACTTTCCTCTGTTTGTAGTTTTATTGTTGCCTCTGTGATGGAAGGTATGGACTCAATCAGTGAGGGATCTGTGCTAATTCCAAAGTCCAAATCCTGATCAACAATATCTGTGAAAATAGACAATGTGGTGGAAGCAGCACTTGGAGACTCAGTGTCGCGAGAAGAAGCAGTCACAGTGGAGGTTTGAGCGAATGTGGCAGAGGTCTGGACTCCTGAACCCTCTTCATCTGTTGATGCATCTGTTTCAGGTGACATTGGCATTGGTTTCTCTGTGCTGTATAGAGAAGAAGCTAAAGTAACAGCAGACTTTGAAATTTCAGCTGTTTCAGTTTCAAGTGATGCTGTTGTTGTTAATGGTTTCTCTGTGCTAAATACTGAAGACATTAGGGTAGCTGCAGTTGTTGTCTCTTTAGTGAGAACATCTGTGGTCTTGTCATCTGAACTCTCCTCTGTATGAGTGAGATCTGTCTCTGGAGAAATTGCTGTTTTCCTTGTTGCAGTGCTTTCTGATGTTTCTGGAGACATTGCTGCTGGTGTCTTAGTACTGAACATGGAAGAAACTATACTTGGGTCAGTGACAGCATCTTTAGTGAGCACATCAGGGGTTTGGGCACCTGAACCCTCTTCATCAGTGAATAATGAGCTTGTGTCCATGGTAAAAACAGTGCTGATAGGTGTTATGTCTGCAGGGATTACAGTTGTTCTTACAAAGGTAGGTATGGATTTGACCAATAAGGGCTCTGTGCTGATGCCGTAGTCCAATTCCTCATCTGGCTGAATGGGTGCTGTGACGCTTGAGGAGTCTGTGCTGACAACAGAAGATACAGTCACGGCAGAGGTCTGAGTGAACATATCAGGGGTCTGGTCACCTGAGCCTTCTTCATTCATTGTGCTAGCTGACATTACTGTTGGTTTATCAGTGCTGTACAGAGATGAAGTAACAGGTGTCGTTGAACTTTGAACTGCTGCACTTTCATGTGAAGCTGGCTTCTCTGTACTGAACATGGAAGACACTGTGACAGTCTTAGCGAGTGAAGAAGATACCGATTCCTTGGTGAATGTATCAGGAGTTTGATCTCCAGTACTCTCCTCATTGGTTGATGTGAGCACATAGCCTGTTTCTGGAGTTACTGAGTGCTTTTCTGTGATATTTTCTGTGTCAGGCAACATTGGTTCCTTGGTACTGTAAAGAGAGGAAGCAGCAGTAACAGTAGATTTTGAACTATCACTTGTTCCAGTTCCGTGTGATGCTGTTAAAGCTGGTTTTTCTGTGCTGAACATTGAAGAGACGGTGGTTGATCCATTGTCAGCATCTTTAGTGGAGAAATCAGGGGTTTGGTCAATGAGAAACTCTGCTTCTGTCTCATCAATGATAGGAATGGAGGGCTTGATGGTGCCAGGAGCCATTCTCTCAGTGGTAATTTCCAGTGAGCTGCCAATCACTATAGCTGAGTAGTTGCTTGGCCCCACTGTTTGGTCTGTGGTTGGTATCAAAGGAGGGGTAGAAGATTCTTCTGTTAACATTTCAGTTTGTTGACCATCAGTAGAGGTTATAACAGAACTTGTCTCTAATTCATCAATGATCGGGATGGCTGATGTTTTTACTGTGCTAAACGGCTTTTGAGTCTGCTGCGTGATTGTAACATCTGATGTTGACTGCAAAGGTGTAGTAGCAGTGGTCCCTGGCAAAGCAGAGGTATGGCCACCTGAGCTTTCATCCTGTGTAAATGCAGACATTGAAACAGTGGTGTTTCCCACACTTTGAGAAACAGAATCTACAGTTGTTATCTCTTCTTTATGTTCAGTTGCATCACTTGCCACAGCTGTATCTTGTGTAGTGAACTGATTGGCTAAATGAGTAAGTGACACCATAGTTGTTGACAATATGGGAAGAATGCTAGACAGGGGTGCTACAGTTGTGTGAGTTATTCCATCAGTTGTAGTTTGTGTCATCTTGTCTCCTGAGCTCTCAGCATCTGTAGAAGAGAGGACTGAACTCATCTCACAATCATCAACTGTAGGACTTATTGTGGAGGAAGGTATGGATTCAACATTTGCAGGGCCTGTACTTATGCTAAGGTCCAAATCCTCAGTTGATAGTACAGATGATGTGACACTTGGAGACTCTGTGTTTGAGACAGAAGATGCAGTTACAGAAGAGGTCTGAGAAAACATATCAGGGGTCTGATAACCTGAGCCCTCCTCAACTGTAGTAACTGTTGTTTGTAAACTACTTGCAGTTTCAGTTTCATGTGATGCTGTTGTAACTACAGGTTTATCTGTGCTATACAGAGATGAAGTCACAGAGGAGGTCTGAGAATCTGAGCCAGATACGGAGGCATCTACAGTGGTGAGACTTGTGACAGCACTCTCTACTGTTTCAGGTGACACTGATGCTGCTTCAGATTCTGGTTTGTCAGTGCTGAACATGGAAGAAGCTGTTACAGTTGCAGTCTCTTTAGTGGACATATCAGATGTTTGTTCACCTGAGCTCTCATCTGTTGTTGAGAGAGTAGAAGTTGCCTCTGGTGTAACTTGTGCTTTCTCTGTCTGACTTGTGGCAACACTCTCTTGTGTTTCAGGTGACATTGCTGTTGGCTTCTCGGTGCTGTACAGAGAAGATGTAGCTGTGACAGGAGAGGTCTGAATGAACATATCAGGGGTTTGGTCACCTGAGCCATCTTCATCTGTAGAAGTGAGAACAGAACTTGCCTCTGTCTTGTCAGTAATAGGAGTCACTGAGGGCTTTTCTGTTGGGCCTGTGACAGCACTCTCTTGTTCTTCAGCTGGTAGTGCTGTTGGCTTCTCAGTGATGAATAAAGAGGAGGCTGTGGTAGCTACAGTCGCTTTAGTGGACATATCAGATGTTTGTTCACCTGAGCTCTCATCTGTTGTTGAGAGAGTAGAAGTTGCCTCTGGTGTAACTTGTGCTTTCTCTGTCTGACTTGTGGCAACACTCTCTTGTGTTTCAGGTGACATTGCTGTTGGCTTCTCGGTGCTGTACAGAGAAGATGTAGCTGTGACAGGAGAGGTCTGAATGAACATATTAGGGGTTTGGTCACCTGAGCCATCTTCATCTGTAGAAGTGAGAACAGAACTTTCCTCTGTCTTGTCAGTAATAGGATTTACTGAGGGCTTTTCTGTCGGGCCTGTGACAGCACTCTCTTGTTCTTCAGCTGGTAGTGCTGTTGGCTTCTCTGTGCTAAATAAAGAGGAGGCTGTGGTAGCTACAGTCGCTTTAGTGGACATATCAGATGTTTGTTCACCTGAGCTCTCATCAGTTGTTGAGAGAGTAGAAGTTGCCTCTGGTGTATCTTGTGCTTTCTCTGTCTGACTTGTGGCAACACTCTCTTGTGTTTCAGGTGACATTGCTGTTGGCTTCTCGGTACTGTACAGAGAAGATGTAGCTGTGATAGGAGAGGTCTGAATGAACATATCAGGGGTTTGGTCACCTGAGCCATCTTCATCTGTAGGAGTAAGAACAGAACTTCCCTCTGTCTTGTCAGTAATAGGAGTCACTGAGGGCTTTTCTGTCGGGTCGGTGACAGCACTCTCTTGTTCTTCAGCTGGTAGTGCTGTTGTCTTCTCAGTGCTAAATAAAGAGGAGGCTGTGCTAGCTACAGTCGCTTTAGTGGACATATCAGATGTTTGTTCACCTGAGCTCTCATCTGTTGTTGAGAGAGTAGAAGTTGCCTCTGGTGTAACTTGTGCTTTCTCTGTCTGACTTGTGGCAACTCTCTCTTGTGTTTCAGGTGACATTGCTGTTGGCTTCTCGGTGCTGTACAGAGAAGATGTAGCTGTGACAGGAGAGGTCTGAATGAACATATTAGGGGTTTGGTCACCTGAGCCATCTTCATCTGTAGAAGTGAGAACAGAACTTGCCTCTGTCTTGTCAGTAATAGGATTTACTGAGGGCTTTTCTGTCTGGCCTGTGACAGCACTCTCTTGTTCTTCAGCTGGTAGTGCTGTTGGCTTCTCAGTGCTAAATAAAGAGGAGGCTGTGCTAGCTACAGTCGCTTTAGTGGACATATCAGATGTTTGTTCACCTGAGCTCTCATCTGTTGTTGAGAGAGTAGAAGTTGCCTCTGGTGTAACTTGTGCTTTCTCTGTCTGACTTGTGGCAACACTCTCTTGTGTTTCAGGTGACATTGCTGTTGGCTTCTCGGTACTGTACAGAGAAGATGTAGCTGTGATAGGAGAGGTCTGAATGAACATATCAGGGGTTTGGTCACCTGAGCCATCTTCATCTGTAGGAGTAAGAACAGAACTTCCCTCTGTCTTGTCAGTAATAGGAGTCACTGAGGGCTTTTCTGTCGGGTCGGTGACAGCACTCTCTTGTTCTTCAGCTGGTAGTGCTGTTGGCTTCTCAGTGCTAAATAAAGAGGAGGCTGTGCTAGCTACAGTCGCTTTAGTGGACATATCAGATGTTTGTTCACCTGAGCTCTCATCTGTTGTTGAGAGAGTAGAAGTTGCCTCTGGTGTAACTTGTGCTTTCTCTGTCTGACTTGTGGCAACACTCTCTTGTGTTTCAGGTGACATTGCTGTTGGCTTCTCGGTGCTGTACAGAGAAGATGTAGCTGTGACAGGAGAGGTCTGAATGAACATATTAGGGGTTTGGTCACCTGAGCCATCTTCATCTGTAGAAGTGAGAACAGAACTTGCCTCTGTCTTGTCAGTAATAGGATTTACTGAGGGCTTTTCTGTCTGGCCTGTGACAGCACTCTCTTGTTCTTCAGCTGGTAGTGCTGTTGGCTTCTCAGTGCTAAATAAAGAGGAGGCTGTGCTAGCTACAGTCGCTTTAGTGGACATATCAGATGTTTGTTCACCTGAGCTCTCATCTGTTGTTGAGAGAGTAGAAGTTGCCTCTGGTGTAACTTGTGCTTTCTCTGTCTGACTTGTGGCAACACTCTCTTGTGTTTCAGGTGACATTGCTGTTGGTTTCTCGGTACTGTACAGAGAAGATGTAGCTGTGACAGGAGAGGTCTGAATGAACATATCAGGGGTTTGGTCACCTGAGCCATCTTCATCTGTAGGAGTAAGAACAGAACTTCCCTCTGTCTTGTCAGTAATAGGAGTCACTGAGGGCTTTTCTGTCGGGTCGGTGACAGCACTCTCTTGTTCTTCAGCTGGTAGTGCTGTTGGCTTCTCAGTGCTAAATAAAGAGGAGGCTGTGCTAGCTGCAGTCTCTTTAGTGGACAGATCAGTTGTTTGCTCACCTGAGCTGTCTTCATCTGTAGAGGGGAGTACAGAACCTGCCTCTGGAGTGACTGGATATGTGCCGGTCCTTTCTGTTGTTGTTTCAGAGCTGTATGAAGATGAAGCTGCAGTAACATCAGAGGTTAAAACAGTAGCTGCTTCAGATTCTGGTTTCTCAGTGCTGAACATGGAAGAATCTGTTACCGTTACAGTCTCTTTAGTGGACATATCAGATGTTTGTTCACCTGAGGTCTCATCTGTTGTTGGGTGAGTAGAACTTTCCTCTGGTGTAACTGGTGCTTTCTCTGTCTGACTTGTGGCAACACTCTCCTGTGTTTCAGGTGACACTGATGTTGGTTTCTCAGTGCTGTAGAGTGAGGAAGCAGTAGTAACAGTTGCCTCTGATGTATCAGTTAATTCAGTTTCATGTGATGCTGTCACTGCTCGTGTCTCTGTGCTGGATATTGAAGAGACTGTGGTTGCTACAAGTAGTGACTCTCCAGTCAAATCGAGGGTATGGTCACCAGAAATTTCCACATCTGTGATAGTGAAGAGTGATGTTGTTTCAGGTTTTATGGTTGTTCCACTGAAGGAAGGAATTAATTCTACCATTGATTGCTCTTTGCGAATACCATAATCTATATCCTCAATATCTGACATAGTGGATGATATAACAGAGGCTAAACTTGGATAAATGGTTATTGAGCTTGTTTCTGTTATATTAGACACTGGAGAAATTGATGGCTCCTCTAAGAGTGAAGATGTGATTGTCTGTTCTGTCATATCACTTTCTGTTGTTTCAGGTGACATTGATGTTGGCCTCTCAGTGCTGTACAGAGAAGATATAGCTGTGACAGGAGAGGTCTGAATGAACATATCAGGGGTTTGGTCACCTGAGCCATCTTCATCTGTAGGAGTGAGAACAGAACTTGCCTCTGTCTTGTCAGTAATAGGAGTCACTGAGGGCTTTTCTGTCTGGCCTGTGACAGCACTCTGTTGTTCTTCAGCTGGTAGTGCTGTTGTCTTCTCAGTGCTAAATAAAGAGGAGGCTGTGGTAGCTGCAGTCTCTTTAGTTGACAGATCAGTTGTTTGCTCACCTGAGCTGTCTTCATCTGTAGAGGTGAGTACAGAACCTGCCTCTGGAGTGACTGGGGACATTAATGTGCTGGTCCTTTCTGCTGGTTTTTCAGAGGTGTAAGAAGATGAAGCTGCAGTAACAGCAGAGGTTAAAACAGTAGCTGCTTCAGATTCTGGTTTCTCAGTGCTGAACATGGAAGAAGCTGTTACTGTTACAGTTGCTTTAGTGGACATATCAGATGTTTGTTCACCTGAGCTCTCATCGGTTGCTGACTGAGTAGAACTTGCCTCTGATGTCACTGGTGCTTTCTCTGTCTGACTTGTGGCAACGCTCTCTTGTGTTTCAGGTGACATTGCTGTTGGCTTCACAGTGCTGTACAGAGAAGATATAGCTGTGACAGGAGAGGTCTGAATTAACATATCAGGGGTTCGGTCACCTGAGCCATCTTCATCTGTAGGAGTGAGAACAGAACTTGCCTCTGTCTTGTCAGTAATAGGAGTCACTGAGGGCTTTTCTGTCTGACCTGTTACAGCACTCTCTTGTTCTTCAGCTGGTAGTGCTGTTGGCTTCTCACTGCTAAATAAAGAGGAGGCTGTGGTAGCTACAGTCTCTTTAGTTGACAGATCAGTTGTTTGGCCACCTGAGCTGTCTTCATCTGTAGAGGCGAGTACAGAACTTGACTCTGGAGTGACTGGGGACATTAATCTGCTGGTCCTTTCTGCTGGTTTTTCAGAGGTGTATGAAAAAGAAGCTGCAGTAACAGCAGAAGTTAAAACAGAAGATGCTTCAGATTCTGGTTTCTCAGTGCTGAACATGGAAGAAGCTGTTACCGTTACAGTCTCTTTAGTGGACATATCAGATGTTTGTTCACCTGAGCTCTCATCTGTTGTTGAGAGAGTAGAAGTTGCCTCTGGTGTAACTTGTGCTTTCTCTGTCTGACTTGAAGCATCGCTCTCTTGTGTTTCAGGTGACATTGATATTGGTCTCTCAGTGCTGTACAGAGAAGATACAGCTGTGGCAGGAGAGGTCTGAATGAACATATCAGGGGTTTGGTCACCTGAGCCATCTTCATCTGTAGGAGTGAGAACAGAACTTGCCTCTGTCTTGTCAGTAATAGGAGTCACTGAGGGCTTTTCTGTCTGGCCTGTGACAGCACTCTGTTGTTCTTCAGCTGGTAGTGCTGTTGTCTTCTCAGTGCTAAATAAAGAGGAGGCTGTGGTAGTTGCAGTCTCTTTAGTTAACAGATCAGTTGTTTTATCACCTGAGCTGTTTTCATCTGTAGAAGCGAGTACAGAACTTGCCTCTGGGGTGACTGGGGACATTAATGTGCTGGTCCTTTCTGCTGGTTTTTCAGAGCTGTATGAAGATGAAGCTGCAGTAACAGCAGAGGTTGAACCAGTAGCTGCATCAGTTTCTGGTTTCTCAGTGATGAAAATGGAAGAAGCTGTTACAGTTGCAATCTGTTTAGTGGACATGTCAGATGTTTGTTCACCCGAGGTCTCATCTGTTGTTGATTGAATAGAACTTTCCTCTGGTGTCACTGGTGGACTTGTAGCAACACTCTCTTGTGTTTCAGGTGTCACTGATGTTGGTTTCTCAGTGCTGTACAGAGAAGATATAGCTGTGACAGGAGAAGTCTGAATGAACATATCAGGGGTTCGGTCACCTGAGCCGTCTTCATCAGTAGGAGTAAGAACAGAACTTTCCTCTATCTTGTCAGTAATAGGAGTCACTGAGGGCTTTTCTGTCTGACCTGTGACAGCACTCTCTTGTTCTTCAGCTGGTAGTGCTGTTGTCTTCTCAGTACTAAATAAAGAGGAGGCTGTGGTAGCTGCAGTCTCTTTAGTCGACAGGTCAGTTTTTTTATCCCCTGAGCTGTCTTCATCTGTAGAGGCAGATACAAGTACAGAACTTGCGTCTGGAGTAACTGGAGACATTAATGTACTGGTCCTTTCTGCTGGTTTGTCAGAGCTGTATGAAGATGAAGTTGTAGTAACAGTAGAGGTAAATGCACCAGCTGTATCAGTTTCGGATTTCTCAGTGGTGAACATGGAAGAAGCTGTTACAGTTACCATCTCTTCAGTCGACAAATCAGATGTTTGTTCACTTGAGCTCTCATCTGTTATTGAAGGAATAGAACTTTCCTCTGGTGTAACTGATGCATTCTCTGTCTGACTTGTGGCAACAGTCTCCTGTGTTTCAGGTGACACTGATGTTGGTTTCTCAGTGCTGTAGAGTGAGGAAGCCACAGTAACAGTTGCCTTTGAAGTATCAGTTCCCTCAGTTTCACCTGATGCTGTCACTGCTCGTGTCTCTGTGCTGTACATTGAAGAGACTGTGGTTGCTACAAGTAGTGACTCTCCAGTGAAATCAAAGGTATGGTCACCCGAAATTTCTATATCTTCATTTGTAGGAGTGAGAACAGAACCTTCCTTTGTCTTGTCAGTAATAGGAGTTACTGAGGGCTTCTCTGTCTGACCTGTGACAGCACTCTCTTGATTTTCAGCTGGTAATGTTGTTGGCTTCTCAGTGTTAAATAAAGAGGAGGCTGTGGTAGCTGCAGTCTCTTTAGTCAACAGATTAGTTGTTTTCCTTCTTGAGCTGTCTTCATCTGTAGAGGCAAGTACAGAAGTTGCCTCTGGAGTGACTGGGGACATTAATGTGGTGGTCCTTTCTGCTGGTTTTTCAGAGCTGACTGAAGATGACGCTGCAGTAACAGCAGAGGTTAAAACAGTAGCTGTATCAGTTTCTGGTTTCTCAGTGGTGAACATGGAAGAAGCTGTTACCGTTACAGTCGCTTTAGTGGACATATCAGATGTTTGTTCACCTGAGCTCTCATCGGTTGTTGAGTGAGTAGAACTTGCCTCTGGTGTAACTGGTGCTTTCTCTGTCTGACTTGTGGCAACACTCTCTTGTGTTTCAGATGACACTGACGCTGGTTTCTCAGTGCTGTACAGAGAAGATATAGCTGTGACAGGAGAGGTCTGAATGAACATATCAGGGGTTCGGTCACCTGAGCCGTCTTCATCAGTAGGAGTAAGAACAGAACTTTCCTCTATCTTGTCAGTAATAGGAGTCACTGAGGGCTTTTCTGTCTGACCTGTGACAGCACTCTCTTGTTCTTCAGCTGGTAGTGCTGTTGTCTTCTCAGTACTAAATAAAGAGGAGGCTGTGGTAGCTGCAGTCTCTTTAGTCGACAGGTCAGTTTTTTTATCCCCTGAGCTGTCTTCATCTGTAGAGGCAGATACAAGTACAGAACTTGCCTCTGGAGTAACTGGAGACATTAATGTACTGGTCCTTTCTGCTGGTTTGTCAGAGCTGTATGAAGATGAAGTTGTAGTAACAGTAGAGGTAAATGCACCAGCTGTATCAGTTTCGGATTTCTCAGTGGTGAACATGGAAGAAGCTGTTACAGTTACCATCTCTTCAGTCGACAAATCAGATGTTTGTTCACTTGAGCTCTCATCTGTTATTGAAGGAATAGAACTTTCCTCTGGTGTAACTGATGCATTCTCTGTCTGACTTGTGGCAACAGTCTCCTGTTTTTCAGGTGACACTGATGTTGGTTTCTCAGTGCTGTAGAGTGAGGAAGCCACAGTAACAGTTGCCTTTGAAGTATCAGTTCCCTCAGTTTCACCTGATGCTGTCACTGCTCGTGTCTCTGTGCTGTACATTGAAGAGACTGTGGTTGCTACAAGTAGTGACTCTCCAGTGAAATCAAAGGTATGGTCACCCGAAATTTCTATATCTTCATTTGTAGGAGTGAGAACAGAACCTTCCTTTGTCTTGTCAGTAATAGGAGTTACTGAGGGCTTCTCTGTCTGACCTGTGACAGCACTCTCTTGATTTTCAGCTGGTAATGTTGTTGGCTTCTCAGTGTTAAATAAAGAGGAGGCTGTGGTAGCTGCAGTCTCTTTAGTCAACAGATTAGTTGTTTTCCTACTTGAGCTGTCTTCATCTGTAGAGGCAAGTACAGAAGTTGCCTCTGGAGTGACTGGGGACATTAATGTGGTGGTCCTTTCTGCTGGTTTACCAGAGCTGACTGAAGATGACGCTGCAGTAACAGCAGAGGTTAAAACAGTAGCTGTATCAGTTTCTGGTTTCTCAGTGGTGAACATGGAAGAAGCTGTTACCGTTACAGTCGCTTTAGTGGACATATCAGATGTTTGTTCACCTGAGCTCTCATCGGTTGTTGAGTGAGTAGAACTTGCCTCTGGTGTAACTGGTGCTTTCTCTGTCTGACTTGTGGCAACACTCTCTTGTGTTTCAGATGACACTGACGCTGGTTTCTCAGTGCTGTATAGAGAAGATATAGCTGTGACAGGAGAGGTCTGAATTAACATATCAGGTGTTTGGTCACCTGAGCCATCTTCATCTGTAGGAGTGAGAACAGAACTTTCCTCTATCTTGTCAGTAATAGGAGTCACTGAGGGCTTTTCTGTCTGACCTGTGACAGCACTCTCTTGTTCTTCAGCTGGTAGTGCTGTTGGCTTCTCACTGCTAAATAAAGAGGAGGCTGAGGTAGCTGCAGTCTCTTTAGTCGACAGATCAGTTGTTTGATCGCCTGAGGTGTCTTCATCTGTAGAGGCGAGTACAGAACTTGACTCTGGAGTGACTGGGGACATTAATCTGCTGGTCCTTTCTGCTGGTTTTTCAGAGGTGTATGAAAAAGAAGCTGCAGTAACAGCAGAAGTTAAAACAGAAGATGCTTCAGATTCTGGTTTCTCGGTGGTGAACATGGAAGAAGCTGTTACCGTTACAGTCTCTTTAGTGGACATATCAGATGTTTGTTCACCTGAGCTCTCATCTGTTGTTGAGAGAGTAGAAGTTGCCTCTGGTGTAACTTGTGCTTTCTCTGTCTGACTTGAAGCATCGCTCTCTTGTGTTTCAGGTGACATTGATATTGGTCTCTCAGTGCTGTACAGAGAAGATACAGCTGTGGCAGGAGAGGTCTGAATGAACATATCAGAAGTTGCCACTGGAGTGACTGGGGACATTATTGTGCTTGTCTTTTCTGCTGGTTTTTCAGAGCTGTATGAAGAAGTAGTTGCAGTAACAGCAGAGGTTAAAACAGTAGCTGCTTCTGATTGTGGTTTGGAGATATCCACTGCAGATATTGTGGTTGAAATAGACTCATCTGGTTTGACTGTGCTAGGGACTGGAGAGATGGATGTGGCAACAGATAAACTCGCCTCATTTATAACACCAGGGGTGATTGATGCTTCCTCACTTGTCTTCACTTTTTGGTCAGGTAATTCAGTCAGTACTGATGCATCCTGTGTTGTGTATTGGCTGAAAAAATCGGTAAAAGAGGCCATTGTTGTCTTGATCATTTCAATAGCATTGTATAAGGGAGAAGCAGTTGTTGCAATGGATTCCTCAGAGGGAATGGGAGTTGTCTCATCTCGTGAAGTGGGTGATGAGGTCTGTTCTGGCTCATCAGTGTCAGGAACTGATGTTTTATCTGTGCCTGTTGTTTCTCCTGTTTGTGATGTTACTTCACTCTCCACTGTAGGTTGATCCGTTTTATCTGCAGGGCTTAAACTTGAAGATGATGTTGTCCCTAGAGAAATCTGTTCATTCCTGGATGATGGAGGTCTGGTTGTAAACATGTCTAGTGTTTGGGCCCCTGAACCCTCCTCCACTGGTGTAGAAAGAGTACCAATTGTATCTTTCTCAGTAGATAAGACAGAGGGCATTTGGCTGGCTGTTGTTCCTCCCTGACTTGTCACTGTACTCTCTGCCGACTCAGCTGAGGTATATGCTAAAGAAGATGAGTCAGTGCTTCCTGTAGCTGGTGTTATCTCAGTCTTAACTGTCTCTCCAGGAGAGGTCGGGCCGCTAGTTATTGAAGGTGTCAGTGTGCTGCTGGCAGATTCTTTAGGGGTTTGGGACTCCTGAACTGTGCCTTCTTCCACATCTTGAGTGGAGTTCTCTGCGTCACTTGTTGATGTTGGTGTTTTCCCATCAGCGTCATCAGAGGTGGGAGTGAACACAGTCTGTAAAGTGGATTGAATGGGGTCTTCAACAGCTGGAGCAGCAGATGTGCTCTTTGATTCCTCTGTGGTTTCAGCTTTAACTGTGGCTGTGTGAAGCTCGGTTGTAGCAGAAACTGAGGATTGATCCTCAGACTTCTCTGTCTGAGTCACATCTGAGGTTGTGTCTGTCTGTGCAGGGCCTTTTGTGGTCAGCTCATCCTCTTCAGGGACTATGTGAGGAGGTTTTGATTCAACAATTGGGATTAGATAGGGCTCATAATCATCAACATCTGTGATAACTGTAGAGGTCGGTATTGATGTGGATGAAAAAGGTTCTTCTGTAGATTCAAGGGAGCTATCAACAGGGAGATCAGTCAAATTATAATCAAACACTGTGGTCATCTCATCACTTGCTCCCAGGGCTGTCATGTTTGTCACAACCTGGTCACCTTTGGCCTCTTTTCCATCTGAGCTCTGTGGCTCCAGTGTGATCTCATGTTTGCCATTGATAAAGCTAACAGTTGGAGTGATGGTGACAGCAGCTTGGGAGAAGAGGTGTGTGTCTCCACTGCTCAGGATGGGCTCACCGTCCACCAAGGAAGGGGTGGGATGGTCAGGCACCACTGGGATGACAGGGGACTGAGAATCCTGTGGATGTGGACCCTGGTCAACTGAAAAGAAAAAAGAAAGGAAGAGAAAAGAAGGAGTGTGACAATTCTATTCAAATGCAACTGAAAGTTTAACATATGGGAAATACAATTTAAGGGGAATCCAGACAAAAACATAATTCACATGTAGAATTAGAATTAGAATTAGTGTTCAGTTGATATTTGCGGAAATTACCAACTCTTTCTAAAGGCTGAATCCAGGCAGCCAAGACTCTGAGAGGCACTTTCTGAATGGGAGCCTGGGGGCTCATAGATTGCATATTTGCCATCTACATCAAAAGTAGCTTGATTTCAGTAGTGCCAATTGTTCCCTGAACCAGATGTACGCACAGTTTTGGATAATCATGGGGGCTACTGTTATAGTGTCATTAAAATCAGTCTCCTTTTAATTGTCTGTGGAAAAGCTCCAAAATATAACTCGATGACAAAGCAGACACGCTTGGTTACAGCTTTGTGAGAGGTTCATTCATGAACACAATTCTAGACTGGTCTGTCTAAGATTATATAAACAGCTTGTGATTTTTTTTAGGGTGGATTCATTCAAACAGCCAAATTAACTACAATCTACAGAATATTTTTCATACCACACAATATTATATTGTGTATTTGATACTGGCTATCACAGTAACAAAGCACCCTCAGTTCTTTCAGTAATTTCACGAAAGAGACGTTCTCTGAATCTTACAATAAAGTTCAGAACAAACCAAAAACTGCAAAACATTGCAAATGAAAAACTCTCCAACATATCTGAAAGCCTTGGCTTGACTGGTATCTGAATATCATCCAAACCGTAATTCAAAGATTTATATCCCAAATTGATGTGAAAAGAAAATATTATCAAGAGACCACTCCATTATGCTTGTAACATTTAGCTAGGATTTCACTCCATTATAGAGCGTCTTTTGTCAAACTTTCATGTCTTAGACATTGCCAAGTCCTTTAACAATGTCAACAATCTCAGCATGTCTAGATTTACAAAAGGGACCACGAAGATAACTTATGAAATAAATAACATGGAAGGGAATTCTAACCTGTCTTCACTGAAAAAGGAAGATTTGATTCATAAATCATAGAGTATACAGATCGTAGTGTGTCATCATTACTAATGAATTTCCACCTATATATGCTCTAAATAGTGGTCTACTGACTTTGAGTGACTTCAGATGTCAGCAGCTGCCTGTTCTTAATTTTAAGGGTAACACAGAAGTAGCATTCAATTCCCATTCCAAAGCACAGCATCATCACCATCCACCTACGTTATGTTGCCTAAGATCACCTTGTATATTGTCCCATAAATAAACAAGGTGCTGTCTGACTGGTAAACCTCTTCTAAGAGACAGTTGCATTAAACTACATGTCGGCTGATCTCAGATATTAAAGCCCAGTTTAGTGAATTGACAGATACCTCTCGGAGCTCTCCGAGCTAAGCCAAGGCCCTGAGCAAAGACAGACATCCTGTCCGTGCCCCTGAAAGCAAATAAGAGTGGCTGTGAGGAAAAAACAACCCTTGATGAGATGCACTACATGTCCAAGCAAAGTGGCTCTGTCGAGAGGAGTGTGCCACATAGGAGGATTGGCCCACACAACTGCACTTACTTACTTCATGCTCTTGTCTGACGCAACAAACATTATGTATAAGGCAGTTGGCAAAAAGAGGAAAGAGTTCTACGGTGGTCCATTTCATAGTGAACAGTTTGGTATGGCTGGGCCCGATTTGCTTACCAATATTTACATATGGCAGTACAAACAATCAGGAGGAGAGGATTATTCACACACAGTCCAGGAGACCCAAACAAGCACTAAACATACACTACCACTTCCCTGCTTCTCTCTCTCGCTCTTTCTCTCTCTCTCACTCCCCCTTTTCCTCTCTCTGCTTCCCACAAGCTGTGATTCAGAAAGATTATTGGTTGCAACCAAGACACCTGTTTAAAACTCAGGTCAGGCCTGGGAACTCAGAAGAGCAAGGCACCCCCCCCCCACACACACACACACACACACACACACCTTTCCCCCTCAGCTCCTACAGCCAGTACTGTATGTTAAAATGAAAGCAGACCAGAGAAGTGCTGGCCAGCCCAGCATTTCACTCCACTCTGCTGTGGAGGTAGAGTCATTACATCAGCTGCCACCCAACTACAGGCGGTGTATCATTCTGTGGTTATCTGGGTGCTTCAGGGTTTGGAGAACGCCTGTTTTGCCATGACAGTATTCTTCAGGCCTCACATGAGAATTTAGGCTAGTTGGGGAATAGTTAGGGGAATAGTTTGGTCAGTCTCAGGGTAACTGAATATCAATAGATGTTCCATTCACAATCAGCATATATTGTTGTTGGTTTGGCCCATTGTTTTGTGACATTTGGGGTTGACGAGACTCAGTGTATCAATATTTTAACAAGTCATTAATATGTCGTATTCACACTCTGTAAACAACAAATTTAATTGCCTCATATTTCTTAAATTCATCAGAAACATATGAACAATGCCCACTTGAGAGTAATACAGCCATTTGTCTCAGCAACAATATTAATATATTTGATATTTAACATCCTAATACAGTTGTTTACTACATTTCCATGTGATCAGACAACAGACTACTCTCTGTGCAACATATAATACAATATTTTCCACAAGTTTTTTCCCACAGACTGGGGAAGCTAAAAGAGACCTCCTCCACGACTGTTTCAGCTGGGCTACATCACACGATGTAGCAGTAAAAGTAGCTATAATCACCCTGTTTAGTCAGGCAGCCTCCAGCTGTCCTCACTGAGAGGGGAGACTTCGCGTTAGCGATGACATCACCTCTTAGGTGGCGTCCAGTCTGCAATGTGCTAAAGAAAGGCATCTGTGGTTACTCAGGTAGACTGCCAACACCCCTCTGTCACTGTAGGCTGGCTGTCAGTGAGTCTCACACTGGCATATGCACACACAAGAAGAAAAATACTGTAAACACATATTTGTTTGCAGTAGAAATAAGACATATAGACGAGATATACAGACACATGCGAAACATAAAACCAAACATGGGCGAGGCAGACATACAACAACAACAACAACTGTTTAACTGATTTTTTAAATCTCTCTCTCTCTCTCTCTCTCTCTCTCTCTCTCTCTCTCTCTCCCTCTCTCTCTCTCTCATACACACACATACACACACACACCACACTGCACTGAATACACACTTTGTTCCACTGACCACATCAGCAGATTAAGGAGTCCAGATCAGCTGTACTCTAGGCAGGCACAGCAGCAGCCATACTCAACTAATCAGCCAGCCAAATTCCCAAAACTGCCAAATAACCAAGCCATTCCCCAGTACCCTTCCAATTCACCAGATCCATTTCCTCTAACATGAGCGCTGCTCTTCAGGGACACGGAATGAGTCATCGCAGCAATGTTTGCTGCTCAGATGGATAGCAAAATTAAGGGAGTAAAAACTTATGCAGCTGCTGTGTTTTCTGTATGAGATCATGTGCTGTTGGGCTAAAAGTCATGGCCTGAATATGCATTTGAATGTTCCCAATTTCCTCTAACCAAGATTTCTGTAACTCACACCTCATTATAAAAATGAGAAAATTGTACACATTCCCATATGAACTCAGGTAGGTGCAAATACAGATTTTAATAGAGAATTAAAATCACATGAATTAAAATCACATGTTAACAGAGTAATCCAGACTCAGTCCTTCTGTAAACTTGAGTACACATTTTAGCTGAACTAATCTCTATGCTGACCTTTTAACCACTGACCTTAAGCTTTGAGGAACACTGTTGGGCAGGAGGATATTTGAAAGAGGGAAAATCATTATTAGGGCTACATGTGAAGTTGTTTCAACAACAACTTTGGTAATTGAGGTCTGTGTTAGCTGACTACAACAGTTGTAATCCAATAAATCATGCTGAAGTTGTTGTCCTTTTTTGTATTCGGGATTTGATCTCCCTCCCTCTAAATCTCCCTCTCTTTTTCTCTTTGTTTCTCTTTCTCCCTCTCCCTCTCTCTCCCCCACCCCCCCTCTCTCTCTCATCGATGTCAAAGTCATTGTCTGGACATCTGCTCAGCATGACTGACTGACGTGGTCCTGAGGCTAAGCAGTCTTTCAGCAGGTGTCCACAGTGGGAACACACACACACACACACACATACACACACATACACACACACACACACACACACACACACACACATACATGAGCCAGAGGGAACCGGAAAACAAAACACTTTATTGTGGTCCTGCATGACAGGACTAAATCTAATCTAACTCACCAGGCAAATATCATTGCTAGTATAGTATCATTACTAGTATACCATATTTAGATTATCATTACTACTGAGTTAAACAGCATTTAGGGAGCAGATCACTGAATTTACAATCCCATTACTTTGGGAATGGATAGTAAAATGATAGAAGAACAACTTTTAAAAGGGAAAACACTTCAGTTTGAGCCTATGATCCAAAGGTGGCTGGATGCCAAGCAAAAAATCCCATTGCCCAACAGCAGAGGCACTACACACTACTTCAAGCTGCATTTATTTGACCTCAGCTAACTCCCACTACTATACATTCTCGTTGGCAGAAAATCAAACTCTCTCTCCACTTCAGGACCTTGGACAGCACGGCTTCCCCCAAGCCCCATCTGCTGTACAGTAACATACTGTATATTGGCATAATAGACCAATACAAAGTAATAATTCTTGCAGGCTATTAGTGAGAGATATCACATTCTAACCAAGCCAACACAGAAACATGGAAATATAAAATATACACAAAACTCTAATGATAACTGAGTTATTATATGTTATGTTATTACTTATATCCCAGCAGCAAAAGAGATACTCGACTGGAACAACAATGTTCAAGGACATCCCAAATTGCAGAGCATGTTTGATTATAATGACTCACAGACCGACCTAAAACACCCCTGGGGAAAACGTTTTAACTACCTCAATGCCTACCACATGACTGTTTAATCCAATTAGATAGAGGTCCTCCTGTGGGAGACATGCAGTCAATCTGAAATACAACTCTTACTGTAGCTGTTGTGAACTCTGTTTTCATTACCCATACATTGTTGTGGTCAAATAAAGACGATCAAGTAATGACCTTTATGCATCCTGTTAGCAGAACCAACTATTAGACTTAAATTAGGATCATTTGCATAGAAAACAATGGACACCAAATGTGGAAAATTATTTATGCATGAGTCTTACCTGATTCATTCTGCTTCTGCATTACAGTGGTGACCTGGATGGATCGTCCCTCAGGCACCGCAGCACCTGGAGTGGTGGTGGGACTGTCCACAGCTGCAGCCATGGGAGGGGATGTGAAGAACTCTGTATCGATATCTGTTGCTGCATCCTCATCCTCTGCCACGGCCTCACCTGTGGATTCTGGGACGTGAGTGGTGGACTCGTCAAAGACATGGACACTTGACGACGATGACGTCACGTCCTCAGCTGAGGTTCCACTATCAATGAGGACAGGGGCGGCTGTCACAGTTACAGAGGCTGCAGGGAAAGTTGTGGTTTCAGTCGTGGTCTCGCTGGTTTCCTCCTTGTACACAACAACCGGCGTCTCCGCATCCTGCGCTTTGGTTGGAGATGTGGTTTGTGTCACAGTGCTGGTAGCCTCTGGTGGGGGTGTGGCGGTGGTGATCTCAGCCTCACTGCCAGGTTGGGTGGTGATGGTTGTAGGGGCGGCGGAAGAGAGCTCCTCTTGGACTGGCGGCAGTCCCTCTACAGGCAAACCAATCCCAATCTCATCCACTTGGTCTGGATCATAGTCTAGGAATGGTGTTGTTGACTCAAGCCCAGGAGTTGGGGTTGTTGAAGTTGAGGAGCTGAACAATTCCTCACTGGTCAGTTCAGTTGATGCTGTTGGAGTATCGGTGAGGTCAGAGGTCATCTCTGTGGTGACCCCAGCATCCACAATAGTTTCCTCCGTCTTCCCCACAGCAAACATGGGCTCTGTGCTGGGAGAAGCCTCTATGCGGATGTCAGGTCGGATTGTGCCGACCTCAATGACTGAGTGATCGTCTGGTTCCTCGGTGGGCTCGGATAACGATTCTGCAGTTTCAGTGCTTTCTGCTGTGCTCGGTGGTGCTGGGAATGTGTCGCCACGGTGAACCGCTTCTACCTGAGTTTCATTTTCACGTACAAAGTCTTCAACGTCAAAGACTGGTGTGGCTGTCGTCAGGTCTTCAGAGTCCTCCGGTTCCTCGCTAACAGTGGTGGTGATCAACTCTTCAAGGACTTCTTCGTGGCCTGTTGGACTGGGGCGAGGTGGAGCCATACTGGTTGAGAACATGGATGGAGCATCTGTGGGAATTAGAAAGTCTGGAGATTCTACTTCTTTCTCTGACACACTCTCAGAGGTCGAGGCTAGGGTGCTGCTGCTACTCTCCATCGGAGGGAGGGCAGTAGTGGAGCTGATGGTGGTGGTTGAGGTGGTCTGCCTAAGTGGAGCTGTAGTGACTCCTACCAGAGACACATCCACAAACGAAGTCTGGTTGATCACCTCTCTCCTTCCTACAAAACACACACAGAGTAAGAGATAAATTCAGAGCAAGTGAATTAACATATGCCTTCAATGCATAAATGAAACAAGGCAAGAGTATGAAAATTATCACCCAATATCACCCAATACCAATATTGAGATTGGTGTGATTAATGTCCAGCAACGAATGGATGTATTTTTGGAGCATATTATTATTTAATCTGGGATCTTTGATTCTAGCTTAAAACCATTCATTTCCTCTCTGTGTCTCCTTGGCTGGCACCAGAATGGCGTGTCTGCCAGATCACTCAGCCAGACAGCCAGGTTTCACACAGTGTTGCATTTTCACAATACAGACAACATGCTGGTGTGTGGAAACATGCCAGGACTGAAGCAAAGATCCAACAGTGTAAATTGTTGATCACCTCAAAGACATTAAAAAAATACACATTTATGATGCCGGGCGAAAAAAGTTCCAACAGTGAAAGCTTGGACAAGATCGCACAAATAAAACATAATGGCTGATTTTTATTTTACGAACATGGAGTCACATAAGCCTATGAAACTATCAGCCATAAAATACTGTATTACACAATTTGGCATACTTTTTAAGTAAGTGAAACTATGAAAGAGGTTTGCGAGACAAGCCTATGAATCAAATACCAGTCAAGTAGCAACAGGCCACAGTTGCCGTGACAGTGTGACGGGACATGAAAGTACCCTGAGTCAAAAGGATCCTCAATGTCAAGGACTTTCTCTCTGAGCTCTGACTGTTGTTTATAACCAGCACTAACATAAATTCACCCTGTGCTCTCAAAGACATAGAGGAACCAGTATGAAGTGATTATGAAATGTTAGGCAACAAAACAATCCCTTGAACATAATTATTACAATCAATCCAAGAACTCACCCTGAATCTTCATGAGCTAACAATGGTTGACATATAACTGCAATTTAGTCTTAGTGTTTCTGTGAAGCTAATATTATCATGCTGATCTCCCATTTTATGTTCTTTCCCTTGTGCCTGATGAAATGGGCTATTTTGTCATCACTTCACAGAAGATAATGTAAGTGAGGTAATTTTCAAAGTGTTCTTTTTTTTTTTTTTTTTACACAAAGACAAGTGCACTTTTAGAACGTTTTTCTAAACATTTCCTAACTTGTCTCAAAGCGTTCACAGGACCATTACAAAGGAGAAACAGCATATAAACTTTTAGGAATCTAGTGTTGTGGTTTTGTTTGAGTCGCCGTGAGCCTTCTTGTCTTCTGCTCTCCTCTCTCCTCCCACGGTCTGTCTGAGTGTTTACTGGTATTTTCCTGTTGTCCAGCAGCCCCTGATTTCATGTTTTCAGGCGCCTGTGATGGTCCTCAATTATATAATCATCTCTCTTGAATCAAGATGAATGTTTAATGTCACCGCTCAAATTGGCTACTTTTTCTCAAAGAATTATTAATCAGCAAGTTCCCTTCACTCACTTAAGTTTCCTTAACTTAACTTTAACTTTTGCCCTCTCTCTCCCTCTTCTCCCCTATCCCATGCTCTCTCTCACTTACTCATACACATAAACAGCAGTGCAACAGCTTCAGGAGGCTTTCCTCAGTGGCGCAGACAGACTGTGTAAAGCAGACACCAGCTGTTGACCATTACGCACTAGCCCTCTCTCTTCGTGAAACTATCTCTGATGTAAGGTGTGAGACACATTTTTCCCTAAGAGGAAAAATAGAGCCTGCTCTGTTCAAAGTAGAGGGACTGCATTATCTCACTCATGTTATTGTGCTGTTGCTGTTACTGAGGCCTTTGTTTTCTCCGGGAAAAACCAGAAACCAATCAGAGACCAATTATCACCCCCCACCCCCCTCCACTTTCTCTCTTTCTGTGTAGTCTAACTGACCTATGTTTACATAATATCTCCTTTTTTCTTTTAGATATTATTGGGAGTGGGAAAGCAGGAAATGATGGAGTGCGTCCCAGCAAACGAGGGTACTTGAAAAGCACTTAGACGGGAGTAAATACAGCACGACTGAGACGAGCTGACAAGGAACACACAGAGCAGGAGGTGAGGGTGGCCTGTTTGTGTGCCCTCTGAACCCCATGGGGACTTATCACTGCGAGAGCTAGCCATGACTCAGGGGCAGTAAATGGCCTGGAAGGGGATGGCTTATCTGTCCAACCCCTCATTTGTAAAGATGGAAAGGCCAGGTCAGGGGTCACCGAGGATGACTGGATTTAGAAGTCCAGCAGTAGCTTTGTCCATTATCCAAACGTCTGCTCTGATAAGTACAAGTGAGAATGACGGAGAAAGGGCAAACTCTGACAGCGGAAATGAGAGGAGAAAGGCAAAAAGGGAGTTAGATAGTGAGACTAAAAAGGCTGACAGGTGCGATCTTAGTAACTTTTGCTACTTTGCCCAGTGGCTGATATCTTCTGTCATTTGGTTTTGCCCTGGGGATACTGATTAGTAAAGAACACTCACATTTTGAGGGATTAGTCTAATTGAGCTAACTTCCAGTGAACCATAAAGTGTTACTTGAGGCCCTAATTTTTGTGTTTATGGAGAACCATCAGCTATATTCTACTTTTTTCCTATGGTGAGTAATCACCATGGTTTGCAACATGTGTATTTATGCACATAGTATTATTGATGAAATGGCAGTCAAGGTCTTCATTTTATGCATCTTTCATATTCTGTACATACGTAAATACACTTGTATAGACATCAAGCAAGCAAGCCCTCAGAAACCATGCGAAATAAGCGTGCAACATAATTATAATTAATAGATTAAAATGTAAACATGCCTCAACATCCTGGCTAGACAGGTTTCCTGTGGGTTTCTCATAATTGGGATAACAATTTATTTGGGTTTTTATAAATCTGATGTTTTACTTTCAGCAATTCTAAAATGGAATATTAGAGAATCCTGAACAATACTGGGGTAATGGTGTGTATGTAAACAGTTTTAGTTCATTTCACAGCTAAAACAACACCAGTGAGGTTGTGTGAGGATAAAGCTTAAGGAGCCTTGATTAGCCGAGCCTGGAAGTAATAGAGGTAACAAAAACAGACAGATACTGACTGTTCACAACGCTACAGTAAACTATTGGTCAGTAATCCCTCCATTAGAATAAGAACTGCTCTGTCCATTAAATTCAAAGAAAGCAGGGCTTAGCCTTATGATTTCACCCTCCTCTTGGTCAATTTTGTTGCCATGGAAATGGGCGGGAAACCAAAATGCAAGACACTGAGGTCAGCAAGTGACTGTAGTCTGCAAAACCAATCAGTCATATAACACACACGCTCGTAAAAAATGATTTGGTTCCCTCTGCTTTGTTGCTGTTATTATAAAACAAATAACAAAAGAAAGACAAAAATCCCAATTAATAGAACAATTGATAGAGGATGAGATTTTACAGGTTTTACATGTTATAAAGATTGTTGATTTAGTTTATATGTGGGAATGTGTGTAGAGGTGCAAAGAAGCAGAAAATCAAAGGGTGGGGGAAGAGAGGCTATTCCCTGAGGAGATGAGATCATAGCTCCTCACAGCCTGGGCCTGGCCTTTTGAAAGGAAATGTCTGTAAGTAAGTCTGCAAGTATAAACATGTACAGTATATTGACCACCATACATACCAGTACCATACAGACCAGTATACAAAATGGTAAGAACAAGACAAGTGAGTTTACCTTTAAAGCAGTAAGCTCCCAGTTTAGTAGAGGGTTCTGGGAATCCTGTCTGGTTTCTGTAGCGATACATGGTCCTGACACCAAGCAGGCCTCCCCCGCACTGCACTCTGGGTACAGCAACAGGATGTCGTGCACTGCCATCAGAGAGCCAGCCATAGTCGCATCGGTCCAGGCCCTGTCGCCAGGCGGAGTGGAGCTGGCCGGGGGAAGCCAGGACAGCATTCCTCTTCTTACACTCTTCGCTGGCCTCCTCAAAAGTCATCTTCCGGCTCACGGAAGCATAGAACACTTCACCTGAAACAAAGACGACAAGATGCAATGACAACTTGACTCTGAAGTACAGCTGTTTCTTTGACAGTTGAATCATCGCAACATCAAAAAGATCAGGACTGATGATATGAATGAATAAATCTGAATGAATAAACTAACGATCAATGCTATATCATCAACTGATGAACAGTTGTTTCACATTTCATTTGGAATTGTTTGAGCTGAGGGTGAATTGGCCCGAACCCTGCAGTCAACAGACTAAAACACCATCATTGGGACTAATGTTGAGCTAGAGTTGTTCACATCATTCTGACCTTTCAGTAGAGACATAGCCCAATAACAGCTGACAAAAGTCACAGCTGTGCGGGGCACAGGCCCAAAACATCTCCCACCAATCCTATTTAGGACAATAGAAGTTCATTCATTGCTCTTATTCTGAGGTGGGATAGCAATGCTGACTATGTGCCTGGCCTGTCAATGAGTGTGTCTGTGCTTCAGGTCATTAGGTTCCCCCTCAGTGGGCGAGTGAGCCAGTTCATACCTTATGTGTTTACTTCTGTCCTTCGTGTTGTTAGTCTGAAGGTCTTACCTTCACAGATGATAATGCACTATGGACATTATGAATATTTATCTTTGCTTATGCACTAATATAAATCAAAGATTACAGAAAGACAAGATCTTAATTGAAACCAAATAACAGCGGGAGGGGATGAGTGACTGACTACATGTTTTCACTTAGGCTTGGGTGTAACTTTTCAAAAAAGAGTCCATGGTGGTTTCCATGTCCCATTGATTTACTATGGCATTAAAATTAGGACATTGCCTTGTTTCCACCCAGGAATTGCGCTCCTCTTTGAAGCTGGCGGTGTGAGACATGAAACGCACCACACCACACAATCAACCAATCAAGGACCAAACTGAAATGCCAGTTTGCAACTCTTTTGACCAATTATGGCTTTGTTTACTTTGTTTGCATTTTCTCCCCTCTAAAATGTACTGATGACTGACAATAAGGGATTGGTAAACATTAGTTTTACATGTATTTCAGTGTTCTAGTATGGTTCTTAATGCTAGCAGTGAATGTAACTGCTAAGTCAAACCTGTACTTTTACGTTATGATGTGTTGGAAAAGCTTATTTTCCATCTACATGTAAAACCCTTCAAGAACATATATGAATATATCCAAAAACGGTCAAATAAACACCATATTTTAGCTCTAGGATCTATAATGGATGTAGACAGTGCCCGTGCTAGTCAGGGAGCAAGTAAACAGGATTTTACTTGGCCTGCATCTCCAACCTGCTTACACAGTAGGTGTATTCCCATGGTTTACTTACAGAGTGATTCATTTTCATTCAGCTAAAGTTGCAATTAACCTGTCAAGCGATCTTAGCTAAACATGACTGGTTTCCCAGAAAATTGTGGAGATACAAAGTGGAGATAATAATCAGTGACATTTTCATATAAATAAATGTTTGTTTTGCTACTCATTATCACTGATTGATATAAACAATAACGATTCACCTTACACACTGTTCATAAAGTCTTTTTCATTTGCTGTTCTAAACACCCAGTGTCAGGTCGGTCTTTCCCACAAAAAATCCTCTGGCGTACAGGAAACGATACGTTTATTTGGAATAAACAGTAGAAGAATTCAGTAGTTAGCATGACAGTGAGAGCAGCCATGGCTGAACAGACAATTACAGCAGCAAATTACATCCATATTTGCCGTAATTGCATCATGGTTGATTCTATGTGGTCCGCATTCCAATCTTAGTGAATGCAATGTAGAAGCCTTCAGCTACTGAATGAATGAATGCAATGAACTTGAAAGGAGAGCATGTTGTGTGTTGCATTCAATTTAAAAAACCTTCCTACCAGCCATGTACAGTAGGCCTACAGTAACGGTACATTACAGCTAACAGTGGGAGATGCATGTGCGTTCCCTAGCGGCTGTGGGGTGGTGAGACGTTCCCTGGCTCACACCACTGTCTACATCTGCTCCTCAGCTGGGACCCTTCAACACTAATAATACAAATGTCACAGTGCTGAATGATGGCTTCATATTCATTACCAATTGATTTGCAAATACTTGAATTTGCCAGTTTGCTGAACAAAAAGACATGGGGAAAATGCATGGTGAGTCAACAACTTCATGAATTTGTGTTGGTTAGTAAGACGCTGGGATTGGGAAAGACCGCAAGTGGGCGGTATGTGTGTGTGCATGGGCGAGTGCGTGCATGCAGTGATGTTCCTAAGAAGAACAATAATCATACTATAAAATAAGGAAAACTCTGTCCGTCTGTCTGTCTGCATCCATTTTGCTCCTGAATGGGTTGGCCAATCAAACTGCACATGGGCATTGAGCATTGGCATAGGCAGGGACTGATGAAGCTGATTTTTCCATTTTCCCAAATTTACGCTGTTTATGCGCATTTTTTGCAAGCCTGTGCGGAGTTGTAGCGCGCATCCCCAGGTATGGACTAGTTGTTGTTTATTTATCAGTGCTGGCAATCTGCAATACCTGGAAACGGCCTGAAATAACGTACCTGTGTCACAATAATTAAAACTTCAGCATTATGTACCGTAGCAGAAAATCTATGGGCTAAACTGTGCATATCTCAGATAAGAAGAAGAACCAAAGAGAGCTGACTGGGGTTCAGCGGTGTCAAGAGTGATTGTAACACCCATAAAATGCTTTCCGCCATGAGTGGGGTTGAGTGTGTCAGCAGTCTCGGCCTGGACGATGAACAAACGGATAAAGACTGTTGGCAGGCACTTCCCGTAAGCAGTGCCAGAGGCATTTGAAACACCCATTATCGCATATTTGTTGGTGACTTCTTGAAAAACCACTGTGGTAGGACATTGAATTCAGAATTCTGTTTTAGAGTCGAGATACTGGCAGTTTGTCTCTTACTTTCTATTGAACTTAGCGGTAAAAGTAATTTGCTTTGGTACTGTGGTCATTTTGAGGTGTCTTTGATCTCAGCCAGAGGAAGTGTCAATGCCTCCACTCAGCACCTCAGTGCATCTTCTCACAACCCACTACAGTGTCAGAAGTTATGTCCAGAGAACTAGAACATGCTAGTGCTGTGGGTGTGTCTTACCATTAAGCTTGTCTACATAACAATATACATCATAGGTCTCCCTGGTTTTCCTGGCTCCATAGGACCGAACCCCAGGTTTATTCTGCAGGTTGCCATAGCAGCCGCGCCTGGGCTTAGTGATTGGGTATCTGTACGGAAAGAGGAATGAAGAACCATTTTAGGACATGTAGGTCGAATCATCACAATTTTGTGCGGATCAGTCACTTCAAAAGCATTTTCTGACCAGTAGGGAAAGCAAGCGAATGCTGTCATTGAATAATATTGTTGTTTAAAATAAATGACTGGAAAACAGGGAGTGAAGTTCAACTGACCTCACTGTCTGGTCAGCAATCCAGCCGGCATCACAGTGGTCAAAGCCATCTTCATAGGCTGCTTTCAGCTGGTCAGCTGTTGCAATGGTTGCTCCAATGTTTTGGCAAGCCTGGACGGCCTTCTGGTAGTCTAGAGTGTACCTGCTGGTGCTTGCCCGGTAGTGAAAGACAACACCTGGGTGCAAATAGGAAGACAAAAAAAACCAGCACAAATTAAGGTTTGCATAGAAAATTGTTTAACAACAACATAGTAATCTGGAACCCATAACCATTCCAACACCATAAATTATGGTAAATGTCTTATAAAGCACACACCATGAGTGAAATAAATGAGGTTCTCAGTTTCTTTGGAAAGAGTGAACGTTGCAATAAACCATGAGGATAAGTGAAATACTTTACAGTTCACCACAAATGAACTAGATAACTATAGATGATTTAGACGATGCCACGGCCATGAAATCCCCATATTTGTGGACAATAAACATGCGAAGAAATGATTGATGGCACTAATTAACATTGCAGATTGTTGGAAGAGAGGTTATTCAGACTGTATACCAGAGAAAGCCAAAACTATCCCAGTATCCCCCCACCCGTGTTTTCTATGTCTCCCAAAACATGAGTTATATCTCCCAGAATACTTCTCAAATGACAGCATATACTGTAGAATATACTGTAAAGAGACACTAGGTAAGGACTGCTAACCATCCTCCTAGGGGAATATAGCTTTTGGCTGAAGACAGTTCAGTGCAGTTGCATTATCAGTTTGAGCTCTGTGTTAAATTTATGTTAGAAGTGGGATGACACTGAGGAATATTGGAGAGGTGTGTCTATGCAATTGAACAGACTTTGATTGTTGAGTGTGAGAACAAAGGCTTCTGTTGGGTGGAGGCAGAGTAAAGACTCCTGGTAATACCCACTAACCGTCCCATCAAGTGAAAAAGCTCCAGTGGCATGGCGGTACCCCAGATGATAGGGGGTCATAGTTTTAGCTTTTAGAGTGTTCTGCCTCTAAAATAAGAAGTACTGAGAATTGTAGTTACTCTGCGTAACTACTGGGGTGCTATTGTCAAAGAAAGCAGTAGGGCACTCACAGTTATCTCATACTGTTTGCGTTCCCATCACCGCTTACAATGCATTTTACTATTCGGTGAACCCCCCCTGCTACATTCAAAGAGGATCTCATAGAAACAACTTTAAAGACTTCTGATTCCAGTATGATCTGGGTAGGAAATCAAGAAACTCTTACCATTGACATCGAGGTTCACTGTATCCTGTGTGTCCTCAATGCCGTACATGACCTCGCAGCGGTAAGTGCCCGCATCACTGGCACGCAGCTTGACCATCGTCAGTGAAGCATCGCCCACATCTTCAGGGTGACTGGGCACCGACACGCGGTTCCTGTAGCTGGAGCCTATCTTGATGACGCCATTTTGTGCCACCAGAACTGTTGATTCCACCTCTCCCTCTATTTTGGTCCATTTGATGCGCAAGTAATCTTTGCTGAAAATGGTTGTTCCGTTGGTGCTGATGACGACGGGTGCAGAGGTTGGGATGGTGGAGAAGAAGCATGGCAGGTTCACCTTCCCCGAGAGGGAACCGCTCACTGGCCTCATCATAGTTAGTGTGTTGGAGGCTGAAGGGCATAAAACAACAGGGTTAAATGGAGCATCTATCTATATTGTTCAGTTCACTAGTACATCATACATCATATTATTTTTTCTATTCTTCAGTTTCTGCTTCATTCAAATGCTTTCATTTGTAACAGAGGCATGTAGTGTATTGCTGTGTACTGGGTGTGACAACTACACCCAGACTATAAAAAAAAAATAAAAAAAACATACATCATGGCCTGAAAATGGCTCTCGGAAAGTCAATCCTCATCCTCAAACTGATGGGGGTGGGAACTAATATAACACTCAATGTAGTGTATGTACAGTTGTATGAAGCACAAGATAATTGGTCATGGCTGCATCACTCCATGTTATTCCAGTGCTGCAGTCTGTGCATGTTAGTTTCTCCTTAACATGAATACTAACTGATGATGACAAGTAGACCCATGCAAAATGAATTGAAATATGTCATAAGTGTGCAGCACACCTCGCATGACCTCCTATTCTCAGCAAAAACCTTCTTTCTGAATGTTGTTAGCCATGTATAATGCAGCACAGACATTTAGTTTAATTCTTAGAGCTTGAATATTCTGTGTGGGAGACCACAACCAGTGAATCATCCTTATTTCCTGTAGCAAAGACTAAAGCATTTAACTACTGCTAAACCACACTCTAAGTAATCACTATACACCCCTCCCCCCCCAACACACACACACACAGAGACACACACACACCCTCCCACCCGCTGAGCTCCCTCCACTGTATGAGACTAGTGACTGTATCTCAGTCTCACTCATTTGCTTGTGTGCAGCATGAGGCACAGCAAGACTTCCACATGATGCCAGACACAACTCCATGGCAACAGGCTGAATCACGCTATTAGGCTTGTGGAAAGGAATTATCTCATTTGAAGATGTTAGATTTTATTTTTTATTTTTTTTAAGGGGGAATGGGGGAGGTGGGGGTGAACGCTCACGAGGAACAATGTGGGGAATGCTCTGGAAACAGCGGCGGGACAGAGCCTGAGGCATGAGTGTGCTTAAACAGAGGGCCTTATTAGGATGACGGGTGAAACCAGCTGTTATTCCCAGACTGGAACCAGGGTCTAATTGAAAGGTGTCCATCCATACCCAGAAACAGAGCCGGGGACCAGGGGGGCCCGAGACGCCCACTGCTGCCCAACACTGGGTGACCTTCACCTGTCAGTGTGTCTCATAGGTTTCCCAGGAACAGGCTTAACACAGTCTGCTGCCTGAAGAAGGGAGTGAAACCTTAATGCTGAAACGCTGATAAATCACTCAGTTTGCTACAGATAAGCTACAGAATATAGACGGCAGCTGAATGGGACTGTGTCAACTGACTGGATGGCAAAAGAGTGTTATGTTAGTCTAAACACACAGGGGGGGGGGGGGGGGGGGGAGAAAGAGGAAAGAGAGGGGGAGAGAGAGAGAGAGAGAGAGAGAGAGAGAGAGAGAGAGAGATCCATTCTAAACTTACCTGTTCCAGCTGCAGCTTGACAGAGGCAATATAACCACAGGATATGCTTTATATTTAGGATCATCTGTTGAAAGAAATAAAAGATGCATTAGGAGGCAACCCATATAAAGCCTTAAGCATTAGTAGTAATAATTATGTTATGTTAAATATTCTCTCTAACAATGCAATCACGTGTCTACATTTTCACTTTTTTTTTTGCTTGCACTTTTGCACAGATTGAATGAGAAACAACAGAATCTCACTCTATTTCAGTCAACACAAGTTAGAGAGTCTGTTCAACAATTTTCTCATCATACCATGGCAGTGTAGCCTGTGTGTCTCAGGGCAATTCAATGGTCTGTTCAAATCATTTAAACACTGCAAAAAACTTCCATATTAACAAGTCATTTAATCTAATAGTGAATCCTAAAATATTTTTTGACCAGTGGGATGAGATAATGTCACTTGTTTCCAATGCAAATCGATTTATTCCAAGAATTTAACTTGAGTATTACTGATCTTCCTTGTTTCAAGATAATGACACTTTGCAGAACAATCATCAACAGAAATAATTCAAAGGCCACTGGACAGAAGTGGAATTAGGGTTACCCCAGAGGAAGAGTGGTTCCACTTGTTTGAAGGAAAAACAAGATTTGAAGGCAGAAAATTAGACTATGACTTGTTAAGATAGCATTTTTTTTGCAGCGAATGTGTGGGTGGCTTGGCTGAGAGGTAAAACCTCCTGTGGGGTCGGACTGCAAACGCTTTGGAGACAGGAGGACACGCAGCAGTCAGCCCCCTGCCCTCATTTGCACCCCGCTATGTAAACACAAGTGGCAAATTGTATATCCTAGATAACCAATTGAAAACGAGACAATACAAACCCCAACTTCTATGCTCGTTACGTCATGGCAATGACAAATGACCTTAATGTAAAATCAGATGGAGAATATTTCAGGGTGGGTATATCTGTGTGACTTAATGCCAACACTCCCAGAATCTATCCTGAGTCAACGGACCCACCCTGAAAAGAGTCATGGAAAGAAAATGAAATGCTGGGGCTTCGGGGAAAAAAATAAGTGCAAGAAGTCTGGGTCAAATAATGTAATGACATCTCTCGCCCGTATTTGTTTCCCATTTGCGTAAAAATCCCTCTAGCCTATATAATGGCGCGTTCAGCAGGGTCAATTGCATTTGAGGATTTCTAGGAAACTGAAAAAATGGGCCGTTTGTTATACAGAGGAAGATCACCACTTAAGCATCACACAGGCGTATAATTGGTTGCAGGTTTTTGGAGCTTGTGAGGACAGTGGCCCTTTACGCGCAGCTGCGAGATGCTCCCCGCTATGAAATACAAATACCTGCTACTGAGAGCTAGAAAATTTGTCACTTCCTTCCAATAACAAAATGGATTCCAGACTTTGATTTCTTGATTTGGCACCGTATATGACTTTCTTCTCACAGAAACACCTGTTGCTGGCGGATGCTCAATACAATTCATGAAGGGATCAGTGAGCGTTGATTATTGTTATTTCACATCAAACAGTAGGCTATAATAATAAATGTTGGAGTAGCCTAGTCTCCAATACCCTATTCTGTTTTTGGACATTCATTTAGACACAGTCGACTAGCGGGATGCAGTCGGGGTGGGTTATCTAAGGACAAGGGAATGACTGGGCGGGTTCATGTTAAACAAGCTGTGGTTGGCAATACTTAAACATTTTGATATGTTTTTATTCAGGCATGGTTTGGCCAACATTTTCTTAATACCCTAACAAAAGCTTACCTATTTAGAAAACAATAAGCGAACTATAGCCCAGTAATAACAGTCTTAACCCTGGGAAACGGTAGCCAACAATAATATTTAACATTTTCAATGTCATAATAAAATCATAGAAATAACTTACGTTGAACAGTGTTTTATTCCATAAAATGTAGGAAAAATCGATTTATATCCTTAAATCCAGTTAGTCCCAGTGCGTTACATGCATGCGTAAAAAGTGCCCAAGTATCTCCACCGCAAATCGGGCGCAAATGCACTTATCTTCCCGGTGCGCCTTTCTTTTCGCCTTGATGTCCCAGAGTTGCGGGGTCCCTCTCCAGTATGATGCTGGTTCTGATCCGAGCAACAGAAACCGTGAAGTGCTGGCAAGCAACAAGTTCAATTTTGCCTTACACACTCTGTTATTTCGTCAGTGTTAGAGAGAGGAGGGGCAGAGTGCCCATCTGAAAAGTGAATGAGACACCTTGGGGAGGAGGGAAAAAAACTTAATTAGGCCCTGTGTCCGAGAGGTACATCCTCATCCAGTCAGGCTGTTGCCAAATCACACAAATCACTTGCGCCGATCACACATTTCTCATTAGGGGGTTTCAACTTCACTTCGGACCCCTAAATCCCCTCTTAGTTTCACAGCTTTAAGATAATCAGCTATCAAAAAGCATTCCCCAAATATAAAGGGGATGAGTTATGTTTATATCTCGATGTGTATTAGTAAAGGAATTCGAAAAAATAACTACTACCTTTGATTATAAGAAGGTCTCCAAACGATGCGCTGTGGGGAGCGCACCGGTCCTACCCAAGGGTGCGCGGTGGAAACAGGCTGGTGCGTGGCAGGAGGCAACGCAGACAACTGTCTCTTGGTGATTTTCGTTCATATGCTAAGAGTTTGGTCACCCACATGAATTTCTATCAATATTGTGAAGAACTATATCTCTGGCGGAACTTTTCCCATCCACCCAATCGAAACAATTAAGTCACTTTACGCAGCCGCCTCTAACTGCGTCTGAATCTTAGATAAAGAATCACTGAGGTATCAACAAAAAACAACTTTAAAATAAGTTTATTGTTTTAATTTAGACACTGCTTTGGACTGGCTAATTGTTGTGCGTTCACCTGAACACATTAATGCTATGCAGGACGCGTTTTGGAGGAAGGTATCTCACAGTGATATGCTCATTCAGCTCTGGTTTAGACCTGACTGAGTGACTGAACTGGCAGGGAGTCAGCAATGGTCTGATGGGAACTAAACCCTCTGTGCTTGTCTTTTCCACACGGGGGAGAGGCTGGACCACAGTTTGTCAGCCCCTGCCTAATAATCACCGCGATTTGCTACTGCCAGATAAGAGGGTTGGCTGAGGTGTGTGTGTGTGTGTGTGTGTGTGTGTGTGTGTGTGTGTGTGTGTGTGTGTGTGTGTGTGTGGTGATCGTGGGGGAGCTGCTGTCTGGCAATGATTATAACTCCCAACCGTGTGGGGCGGAAGGTGTGTTTTCCGGTGTGTCTTCACAGCAAATCATTTGAATATGCCTGGTGTTGTCTAATATGACTCCTGTGGCCCACTGAATATGTCATCTAAGCTCCCAGTGTGACACCTCAAAAACACAGCTGGTTCAAACGCATTTGCACAGAGATCTCTCCAAATAGGGAAAAAAAAAGTTTTAGTTTTAGTTTAGTTGTCTGTTTGTTTCTCCAAAAATCAGCAACAGCTGTTTAGTGGCTTTAATTCTGAAATTTGGAAAATATTCTGTTACAAAGTCAACATGATGAATCAAAGTTTTTATTGAAATCCCTTGGTTGGATGAACCGGTGACAAATAATAATTTTCACTTGCTCACAGTGTATAGTGAATTTTTTTGCACTAAATTGTAGACATTCAGCTGACTCATGAGTGACTCAGAATGCGTGCAAGTTTAAATTCATAGATTGCCAACATTATAAGCAACCAATAGCAAGTAACATAAAGATCAAAGCCAGAGTGTCCTAATAAAAGATGTAATAAAGTAGCCTATTTCTGTGCCAGAAAGTGCTTAGTGAAGATTTTTTTGGTCAGTGTTTTGTCTAAATGCTTATGGCAACGGACACAGGAATCTTCTTTGAGTCAATGATTATTGACCAGTGACTATTGGTCATTGATCATCCTCTAATGAAGAAGATAGCTAAACAGCACTTTCTATGACAGTGATGTTTAGAAAGAAAGTTTAGAAGAAAAATCTACTCTAAAACAGAGTTCATGTTTACAAATATTTATTGATCTCTGTAAGGACCATGGGACTTTTGTTTTAAGGTGAGTATTGCTTGTACAGTTTTGGCATAATTTTGCATTAGAATTGTATACTACAATAAGAGACTTGCCTGCAACTCAGTTGAGGTATACATGATTAAACCTTTTTCCAATTTGTTGTGTGCAAAAACTAATCAAAATCAGTATTTTATCTCACATCATTCATTTGGAATGTTTGGTGTCCTAGCAACAGAATTGACCTGTAAACTGCTTATCAAGACTGGGACAGACTTAATGAAACATTCATCTTTATCTTTTAATCTTTAACCCTAACCCTGCACATGCACACACATACACACTTAAAGTGGATACAGACAACTTTTCAACTTTCCCCCTGTTGTCCCCCTCTAGCGTTTCCAAGTGGTATTGTTGTTTGCGCTGCTGTTGCAAAGACAACCGGATCGCTTTCTGTTAGAGCCTAGCTCCGTGCAATAGAACAAACCATCTGTCTGCTTATCAACTCCTTGATCATAACACTATATAGTAACTTTCACCACTGCTTATTTTAGAAAGGCCACTGCAAGAAAACGTGTTCTTTGTTTAGATTATCAAACGGACATAGATCATTTGTTTGTTTCTGGCTGCTAGCGTTAGCGTTAGCTAGCGTTAGCAACATGGCTAATGTTGCTAACGCTAGCTACGATAGCTAACGCTAGCAGCCAGAAACAAACATAGTTAGATGTTTGTTTCTTTTGTTCTAGAAACAAACATAGATGTTTGTTTCTGGCTGGTCCTGGCTTCCTTGTAGCTCCTGGTTCGTTTTCTGGCTGCTAGCGGTAGCATTAGCAACATGGCTAACGCTACCACCAGCAGCCTGCTACTGTCCAAACTACTACTGTCCAAAGCAAGAAACAATCCCAATTTGAACTAGAAACCCCGATCTCAGTGCTATGATAGAGGGTAGTGTTTCCACTGTCACTGCGGTTGTTCCACCGTCCGCCATTTCCGCTACTGGGGATAGCTATCTTTTTTTTTTTTTTTTTTTTAACTGGGGATAGCTACCGGACCTCTGTTGGTTGCGCAATGGATGACGCACTTCCTTTGTGCCGTAAGTCGAGCCTTCCTTGTCCCGGGAGATCGTGCCCGGTGGCAGACAGAATTGCATAGTGAAAGCGAGGCTTATAGGGAACCAATCTAAACGCCGATGGTGTCATTATTCTATAGCCGTTACACTGTGCAATCATCATTTACTTCATAATGATAAGTTAAAGCAAAAAAGTTGTCTATAGAGTCTTTAATGTGCACAAAAGTGTATAAGCTGTTTGTGTCAGCTTTAAATGCTTACATTTTAATGCATTTATGACACATGTGGACAACAAAATAATTTTCGGGAGTACAAGAATAAACAGCTTTTTCCTGATATTTGATCTAGGAGCCTTTTTTTTTTTTGTTCCATTTCAAAATCCTGAATGTGGGCGGTAGACGGTTAAGCGAAGGTATCATGTTAATAGTGTTGCTTAATGACAGAGAGCAAGACATCGTGTGAGGCTTCTGTGAATCAAAACTGACAGGTAGGTCTGGTTGCCGGCAGACTAATTGTTGAAAATCATGGTGTTGTCTTCTGAAGCCACTCGGACCAGATGAGAGCCGGAGCAGAGGTGATAAGCCTCTGACAGAGAAGATGGCACTTGGAGCCTGAGGGCCCTTGTAAAAAAAGTCTTAGGTGCCTTTTCCATGCCTGTCTGCGTTGTAATCATCCCAGTTACCCACAATACACCTTCCCATACAAGGCTGGGCTGGTCTGGACAAAAGGACTTTGAAAGAGAGAGAGAGAGAGAGAGACTGACAGACAGAGAGAGAGAGAGAGAGAGACTGACAGAGAGAGATAAAGACAGAGAGAGATAGACAGACAGAGGGAGAGAGAGAGACTGACAGACAGACAGAGACAGACAGAGAGAGTTTTTCCTTATGAACTGCACCAGGTATGAAAATGTGAGAGAGAAATATTTCTCCAAACTCCAAAATATGTGTAATTTCGAAAAACATCCTCCTGACAAAAAACTCCTTTATATCCTTGGAGAAAAACATGAGTGTGCCACACTAGCTGCTATATAACATGCTGTGAAAACCTGAGACAGGAGAACTGACCTAAATATTTTCAATTTTTTCCTTTGTGTGTGATTAAATAATTGCAACTTTCTATTGTTCAATTATCTTTGTTGTTATTATTGCTACTTTTTCTTGATTATCACTGTTTTGCTTTGGCAACAGATACTGTTGTATTTAATGCCAATAAAGCTCATTTGAATTGAACTGAATTGAATTGAATTGAATTGAGAAAGAGAGAGAGAGAGAGAGAGACAGACAGACAGAGAAAGAGAGAGAGACTGACAGACAGAGAGACAGAGAGAGAGAGGGACCGACAGACAGAGACAGACGGAGAGACAAACAGAAAGAGAGAGACTGACAGACAGAGAGAGAGAGAGACAGACAGATATATATATATATAGAGAGAGAGAGAGACAGTCAGAGAGATGGTTGATGGTGCAATAAGTTAGATAAGTGCACAGGTTGTCAAGATTCACTTTCCTCATGAAGAATGACATTTATTGAAACGGTAGCGGTTTGAGACACGTTTGAACACGCGGACAAAGCAAAGGTGTGTGTACTGCAGTCAATAACAGACTCTGACAAAGATGGAACGCTTTCTGATGAGCTCCATCACACACACACAGCTCCGGGAAACAGGTTTCATACCTTAACTAAACAATTTCACTCAGCACCGGGACAAAACGCTGACCTAATTCTGGGTGGAATTTGCCACCTGACCCCAGCATAATTAACGACTTCTCAGTTTTAAAGTTACGGGCATCATTTAATCATTTTACTGCTTTGCCCTCTTAACTGACTCATCATAAAGTTAAAAGTCGCAAGTCACTTACAGCCGTGTAAAACTTCTCTACTGTATGTGTAACCGAGGAACTCCTGTTGCCTTTCAGTACCCATAAATCAATGAGTCAAAGAGCCAATCAAAGAGTGTTTGATCCTAGTGATCTGCTGTGCGGGCCCCAAGATGACCCACATATCACATGACCTATAAAGGTGGTCTACCTCCGGCCCCATGCCACCTCAGACGGCATAAAACGGGCGTTAAATTTCCCTGACCCCGAGGGACACGTTCTACTGAAACTCCCAAGTTTAGGAGCCAAAGATGCTCTAATGACAGGCTGCTTTTTCTGATTATGTCCACCGATTCAATACCAGATGTCTCCCCACAAACTCAGAATTTTTCCTATAAGTTCTGTACAAGGAAATCATCCAATATCAACAACCACAGGCTGAGTAGAGCCCAAGATCTGGAATCACTGTGATATGCGTTTTATGCAGTATCTGACTGCCGAAGCACGATTCCAAAACAAAAGAATATGAGGACGGATAGAGATAGATATTTACTTGCCTGCCAATGATTCATCGGATGGTGAATTGACCGAAAAGAGCGAATGAGAAGCCCCGACATTCAGTGCGAGGACGACGCATCATGTCCGAGCAGCGCTACAGTCTACAGCACAGAGCCAGATGTCAAGCGCACAGTCCATGTCAAACTGTACGGAAGCATCTCTGTGCTTACTTTCATGAGAAGATCGTTCTCTTGGGACAACTTGGTAGACATGTGACTCAAGTCATTTGGTCCAAGTCTCAAGCAAGTCCCAAGTCATTTTTTCTTGGGGAAGTCAAGTCAAGTCAAATCCTTAATTAAGGCAAGTCAAGTCCCAAGTCAAGTCACTTTTCCCCCCCCCCAAGGTACTGCAGTCTTACCTGCAGTATCCGGTCTTTATAAAGAGAAACAACAAGGTATTAGTACCTGTCTAATAAAGATATTATTTATCTAACCTGTTCAAAAAGTATGACAATGAATTGAATTTGTATTATAATTATTGATATTCAGTGAAATTAATGTAATCAAACAAAAAACAAATAACTTTATAAAAGCTTATTTATTTCTTAATTTCTTCTCAATCAAAAAAATATTCCCTCCCCATCACTTTTAAACAGTGAAAAACTGACAGCCAGACTACAACATCAAACTTTGTTACATTCCGCCCCTGTCCATCTGTCTGCCTATTTGCAGAATATCTCAAAAAGTTATGAACAGATTTGCACAAAACTTTGATTAACGGCGATTGGCCAAAGAGGGGTATGTATGGTGGTGGGTGTCAAAGGCCATGGTTACACCTGTCGTTTCATGCTTGTGTAGAATCAGCGCAAACCAGTCTCGTCTTTTGATACTCTGCAAATCGGTGAAACAGAAGCAAAAATAAAGTATGGTTAAATATTAGTTCATTATGGATTAAATGTAGTTTTACATTAACTGTTAGACCATTTAGATTTACACTTTGTTGAGATATAACCAGCAAAAACAAAAGTAACGTTATGGTTAAATATTAGTTCATTATGGCTTAAATGTAGTTTTACATTAGTGATATCAATCATTTTGCTATATCAGGGAGGGAAATTAACACCAGCCACCAGCCAGTTGTGAGAGAACAGATTGTCATATCAGGCTAACGTTAGCTAGCTAGCTACGGAGTTGTGAGAGAACAGATTGTATCTGGCTAACATTAGCTAACATCAGCCCTCACAGACACTTACCGATCCGAATGACTCTTCAAATGACGAACAAAGTTAGATGTTGTAGTCTGGCTGTTAGAAATCTTTGATGAGCAGGTCTTGCATTCAGCAGTTCACCTTTTTCCTTCACATGAAATTTTTGAATTCGAAAGTGATGACTCTTGGCACAGTCGCGGCCGCCATGATGATGATGATCTGATCTGATCCAAAGACCGTATAAAGATCTGATCATACTGTGTGTGTGTAACCACCAGAAATACGAAATAGTATAGAGCGCGAGGGTGTAACGACTAACGAGTGCTTCTCGTTGAAAAAACCGTCAGGTAGCGAGGAGCTTGACTGACAGGGTAGTCATCCAATCATGACAATGCCATTCCCAGTGTGCGCTCGCATACCGGGTAACAACAACGTTGAACATTTTAATATTTAATATTTAGACTGAAAACATAAAATGAACACAAACAAGTCATTTGAGTCATCATGTCTCAAGTCAAGTCACAAGTCTTTAACTTCCAAGTCCAAGTCGAGTCTCAAGTCATTTATTTTCTGTCAAGTCAAGTTGCAAGTCATCAAAACAGTGACTCGAGTCCACATCTCTGCAATTTGGGAATAACTTTCTCCACAAGGTCACAAGTATCGACTTGGCATTCTTGGATTTGATAATCACCCAATGTGTATTTATTCCTTACTATACAAATAAACCAAATCCAAACATGCACTTTACACAAATCGATACTGGACAAATGTTTACTGAGACACACCAAAATTCTGGCACTACCCATCTGAGCATTATTAGAAGAGAAAAAAAATAAAAGCTCAAAGAACCCATGGTTTGAATGCACACTCCAATTATCTTCCAGCAAAACTTGTGACTAAAAAATTACCCAATCTAAGTGTCAAACAAAGCAAAACTTGTGACACATAAAGAGA
Organism: Centroberyx affinis; assembly: GCF_046629955.1. Classification (NCBI taxonomy): domain Eukaryota; kingdom Metazoa; phylum Chordata; class Actinopteri; order Beryciformes; family Berycidae; genus Centroberyx; species Centroberyx affinis. The sequence goes on along the minus strand of NW_027281475.1, from coordinate 340,162 downwards.
ACAGCCTGCTGTGATTTCCCAAGATACTGGGAAACAAGTTGGGGGGTTGTGAGTGAGTGAACCCCCTGTTCAGAGCAGAAAATGTGGGAAAGTGAAGTTGCCTCTGGACAGACATGAACCCTGATCCTTTGGAGCCTGGTGTGGAGGCCCAGACCACAGTGGCTGATCCCTTCAGCTTTACAGAGGGGCAAGAGAGGAGGTAAGCGACAGCTCAGGAATTGATTTTAATCATGTTTCTTTAGACCAAAAACAGGAGGTCAATACATGCTTTTTTAGTGATGTTCACTAAGGGAGAAGTAATACAAGGGAAGAAATACTGACAAAGTAATTCTGAATATGGGTTAGTACTGTTCTTCTGGTTCTGTAAGAACAAAATCAGTTAATGAATTAGATTTCTTCAATATATAATTCGTAGGATTTTATTGGCCGCATTTCTTTCGGTTTCTTAAGGAAAATGTAGGAAACATCTGCACAGACCTGCTAGAACTTAACCTTGCTAGCAAAGTTTAGAAGGCTTGAGAAGAAACAGTAGAAGAAGAACTGTGTTTTAATAGGAACAGACAACCATGTCAAACAACAGGAGCAGAATGCCACTCTTCTCCCCAGCCAACAACACCCACTCGTTTCTACAACTTCCGAACATAAAAATAATTGAAAGGAAAAAGCAAGAACAGAAAAAAGAAGGAGCTGCACACAGACATTTTGAGGATGAGGGAATAAGTGTCACGACTGTCTCGAGCGCTGGATACCAGGTGTCAATCAGACAGGCACCAGGTGTCAATCAACAGGCAGGTGTCAATCATGTTGGGACAGCTGACGGACTGTCAGTTAGCGCGAGAGGTGTTACACAGATGGGCTCACCCTGCTGTTCACTAATTGGTGCCTCTAGTGAGAGCCACTGACCTTGTCCCTCCATCTCTCCACTGGTCTGCCTTCCTTATCTTCCTCCACTTAGCACTCTTTAGCTAGATGAGGACTCCATTCTGTGAAGAGGGCCCTCTCTTTCCTCCTCCAGCTCTAACTAGAGAGACAGATGGTCAAGGTTAGAGGAGTTTATGTTCAGACACATGCAAGGCGGTCTCCCCTCTCTCTGCCCCGGTCTCTCCCACTGACCCTCTGAGTCAGTTGAAGCACAGATAGAACCAGATTCATCAAAACCGTGCTTCACCTGAACGTTGCATTCCATCGCTTTATTGCCTGAGAGGCGACGAGTGAAATCACAGCACAGGGTTTCCCCCGATTGTGGCGAGGTTGAATCATTTGGTGAGACAATGAGGCCTGTGTGTGTGTGTGTGATCCTCAATTGAACAAATCTGCACGCATTTTCTGTGGAAGTCGCTGGCTGACATGTTCCCATTGAGAAAAAGGTTGGGCTGGGTGATTCAACCACCCAGCCCAAACCACGTAGCGACAGAGCACTTGTGCAAGGATCAAGCTGTAATGATGATCGTTTGTGAATCCTGAGAGACTGAAATTTTATGAATCACTGCATCTGCCACCTTCTACCAAACCACTATGATCTGAAAAATAATGGAAAAGGGAGACAGAGACGGCGACAGAGAAAATGGGTTTGATAACCAGAAACAGACCATTCCCACGTCATAGATGTTAGCCAATTACTGTAAACAGATTGCAGAATTGTGGGATCCATTTAATTCTCTAACCCCCTCTCTTCTGCTGTAATCAGCCTATGCATCACCCCTTCAGGATTACATATTTTCAAATTATATGGGGAGGGTCATATTTCATATATAGTGTCATATTTGACAGCCGAGCACCAAGGTATTTAAAAATGTGTAGTCTATGAAATTTGTGCAGACTATGCGTAAATTCATTGGTTCCCTATGGTAAAATTCCCAGTGGAGACATGGTTCTCACTGTATTTCAACCACAGATGTAAAAAAAAAAAAAATTGGGTGTGCAAGTCAGTTATTGAGCCAGGCGGCAATTAGGCCTACATGAGAGAAGGCACTGTGGACAGCATGTCGCTCCTTTGGTCTCTGACCAAGAGGAAGTCAAGATAATAACATAATGCAGCCGATTCCCAAATCCATGGGAGAAAATCTACTCAACCGAAGAAAATCATTTTGGTTTCTTTGGTTCCAATTACAATTTTAAAGGATGTTTTGGTAAAATTGTAATAAAAATCTGTTTTGGCCACCCATTAAAATACATGGGTGGGTGGCATACACAGCATTTGAAAGTGCTTAGTGGTTACTGGTTACATTACCGTACCTTTCTATGTGCTGGATAGTCATTCTGCTGAGATTTGAAACCAATTATACACTATACAGTATGTGCCTACTGTAAGCAAACACAAACTTAATTTGCAATGGTAACAAATATTTTTCGACCAGTGTTGTAGAAAGGCTTTAAGTGAGTTTGTTTTCAACCTCTTCACTACTGAGCAAAGACTGAGCAACGTTTTGTCGCTAATGTGTCAAGCTACTTATAGGGACATAAAATGGGTAGATATTATCGTGAAAGCTTTGTCTAATTGGAAAAAGTTGTATCTGTCCATGAGTGTGTGACGGCGGTTAGATATATGGGAGAAAAAGAGAAAGTCTCCCTCCTGGACACTCTGCAGCAGGTTGTCATTATCACACACTTCTGGTCAACTACCATCCTCTTAAGCTCAGCAGAACATTTGGTTTAATTCAAATAATGAGGCCATTCAGTTCACACCAGCATCTCAGGGAGAAACCGCTCATTACTTGTAGTGATCAAAAGGCTGCTTCAATGACTGGGTTGAGACAAAGTGAATACTCTTTGCCACTGGCAAAACTATTAGTCCAGTGCAAGAAAGACTTGATCTTTAGAAGATAAGTCGGCACAAAAAAAAAAGAGTAAAGGTATCTATTTGGTTCAGCCACTGAGTAAAGCAGCATCTGGGCAGCACTTGAGTGTGAGTCTTGGGGAAATCTGACATACTTTTGGTTTCACAAGGCCAGGTTTCCTCCTTTGAGCACAGTAAAGTATGTCGAAGATCTGTACCTGACATACAAACTATAATGAAATTTTTTGCTGCCTTGTAACAAGAAAGATCAATAAATGATGGACATATAAGGAAATATATCATTTTGAACCTGACGGCCAGTAAAGCCATGATAACCCTAAGGATAGGCTGGGATAAAGGCATATTGTTTACATTTAACTAGACACACATTATATTGCACATATTCTGTAAACTCTTTTCACCTTATCAATGGCCAATCAACATCTGGCAATAGTTAGTTGGCCTACATGAGTATGATTAATATGGCCTTTCACCATTCCTACTAATGCTAATGCTCTGACGTGTGTGTGTCCGTTTGTTATTGAACACATAGTCCTACGGTGTCTCTCTCGCTCTCTATCTCACATACGTTGACACACAAGGAGCACATTCACACATTCAATTCAAAGGGGTCCAGCAGGAAGGTTACTGCTGGTTTTGTATTGCTCTGAAATATATTCCTTCAGTTTCTAACAGCCTGCCCACTGCTTTACTTCCACACGTGTGCCGCCCCCAGCATGAACAGCAGTGTTGCCCGCTGTGAGCTAAAGGACTAGCAGGTAATGCAGTCTGACACTGCTGGGCCAATAAAACCCATTAAACTTGAGAGTTAGGAAAAAACGAATTGAAAGAAACGCTAACTTAGAAAAATTGTTCCCTTTTCTTCTCTTAATAATCCAATGTAATTTTATATAACCTCAACATGTGGTTGATTCAGAGCCAAAGGCAGTGCTTAGAAAAATGAGGTAATACATACTGTAAAGACCTATTCAAAAGCGGGAGCACACACAATGGCCCAAATCAATTATCAGTTATCACATTTACTCAGAGGCCACCCTCTCTGTAATACAGTAGTGCAAAATGAGCTTCAAGCTTTACTATGTCACCCACGCCATTTCCAGCATGGGATCCAAACTCTCAACTTTAAATGCTTTGTGATTCTAGTACTGAACTATTTCTAGTATTCAACACCATCTGAGAGCATTAAAAGCACTGAATAAATAATAGCCCTCAGATGCCTGAAGGGTGACTAAATTGCTAAAGTATTTCAACGTAGAAATTCAGCAAATAAGTTGTCATTTGCAGTTTTCAAACATTGCTTGTTTACTGCCAAGGCTGTTTCAGACATTACAGCGTAGTAAGCAGTGAGAACAGCACAGGCCGCCAACAAAGAGCGCTCTGTCTGCCTGCAGCACTGTGGCGGGAAAAGAGCGCTAGCAGGAAGACTGCTGTCACTCCCCTGGATGGAGAGAGTCGTACAGGTGCACACAGTAAGTGAACGACGATGATAAGCAAGTGACTGGACGTTTAATTTAAGGCACAGCCATCATCGCTTCCAGCTGCACAGGCTGTCGTATCCCTTTGACTTAGATTGCCCTTGCTTTGGGTGTCATTCAAGGCGGTTTCATTCCCAGCCGCAGACCTGGGATGAATAGGCTTCAGTTTTCACGATACTCAAGAGTGAACAGACCTACATTTACAGAATCAAGTATAGCCTATTCTGCAGAAATGTTCTGAAATAATTAGAATGCCATGTGGTAGCAAATCAAGAGTATTGCTTCCAAAAAATAAATACTTTAAAACGTGTTCCAAATGTGTTCACAAGTGATTCTAGCCTCAAAAACATACCTATTCTGTATTCATAATCTACTCACCCTCATGTCAGTCTAAACTGAAGTTCGTGGGAACACCAAACACACAGCCAGTTAGCCCGTAGTTCCATCTCAGCCTTCTCCCAAACTATTGAAGTTAATGGGTTAGAGGTTAATTGATCTATCAGCTCCCCTTCATGATACACATTTCATATGTCAAATCAATAAGAGATCATATCATCCATAGCTGGATTCACCTGATCAGTCCAATTCATGGAAAGCAAGCTCCTCATATTGTTATATTGTTTATGTACTAGACGACTGAGAAAACTTTTAAAATGTTTTGTCATGTGAGATGGTGCTTTCCTGCCACTGTTAGTTCCAATATTTCAATTATCAAAACTGACTTAAAGACACTATAGACAACTTTTTTGGTTTAACTTATCATTATGAAGTAAATGATGATTGCACAGTGTAACGGCTATAGAATAATGACACCATCGGCGTTTAGATTGGTTCCCTATAAGCCTCGCTTTCACTATGCAATTCTGTCTGCCACCGGGCACGATCTCCCGGGACAAGGAAGGCTCGACTTACGGCACAAAGGAAGTGCGTCATCCATTGCGCAACCAACAGAGGTCCGGTAGCTATCCCCAGTTAAAAAAAAAAAGAAAAAAAAAAAAAGAAAAAAGGTAGCTATCCCCAGTAGCGGAAATGGCCGACGGTGGAGCAACCGCATTGACAGTGGAAACACTACCCTCTATCATAGCACTGAGATCGGGGTTTCTAGTTCAAATTGGGATTGTTTCTTGCTTTGGACAGTAGTAGTTTGGACAGTAGCAGGCTGCTGGTGGTAGCGTTAGCCATGTTGCTAACGTTTCTGGCTGCTAACGCTACCGCTAGCAGCCAGAAAACGAACCAGGAGCTACAAGGAAGCCAGGACCAGCCAGAAACATACATCTATGTTTGTTTCTAGAACAAAAGAAACAAACATCTAACTATGTTTGTTTCTGGCTGCTAGCGTTAGCAACGTTAGCTATGTTGCTAACGCTAGCGCTAGCAGCCAGAAACAAACAAATGATCCATTGTCCGTTTGATAATCTAAAGAAAGAACACGTTTTCTTGCAGTGGCCTTTCTAAAATGAGCAGTGGTGAAAGTTACTATATAGTGTTATGATCAAGGAGTTGATAAGCAGACAGATGGTTTGATCTATTGCACAGAGCTAGGCTCTAACAGAAAGCGATCCGGTTGTCTTTGCAACAGCAGCGCAAACAACAATACCACTTGGAAACGCTAGGGGGGGGACAACGGGGGGAAAGTTGAAAAGTTGTCTGTATCCACTTTAAATCTTATTTTCTCTTCAAGGTATTTTTAAAGCATTTCCAGACACTGACATTTTAAAATAAAAAAATATTTTTAGTATGCCAACTGGTTGAAAATGGTAATATTTACAAATATATTTTTTTTAAAAACCAAACATATTCTTGGTGCAGGTCTTCCCAGCAGTTCAGGTCTTAGAGTTGCCAAGTTTGGGACCAGAACACTATTCATTCAAGGTAAGAGAACAACATGAATGAGTGCATTGTCATACAACTCTGAATGAAGCCACTGCCTGGGAAATATTCAGCACATTTTAGCTGATAAATCCTTTGCACTTTCTTTTTATCTGTCTCTCCATCCCTCCCACTTGGCGATGCACTCTTCTGTAAATTACTGTCAGACACCGACCTGAACTTCCTTTTCACACATGCCTTTATGATGGGATCTATAGGTGAGACAAAGTGTGACATTCCTGTGAGGATTACCAGACTAGCCAGCGCGTGTTGTGGGATTATCCTGGCAGCCACCCGTGGTCTTTGGCAGATGTGTAGGTATCATCAAATTCATGAGGCACAGCAGGAGGGTCCAGAGGTCAAAGGTAGAATGGTCAAATGAAGAGCATTTCTTTATTCCAATAGGTCTCCACAGGTTCATTACTGTCAGTGTGAAGATACATTGTGATGACCCCGGGACCTAAAGCTGGTAGCAGAGTTAAGGGAAGAGGTGAGGAGGTGAAGGCAATGAGAGGCAACATAACCCATTAACCCTCTACAAAACGCCCCTCAGGTAGTTCAGGCCACAGAACATCCATAGAGAAAAGGGCAGATGAAAACGAGAAAAGGGGGAGGTCAAATTATGCTAAATACTAGCCTAGAAAGTGGAAATGAAAAGAGATGGCATATAATTTATTTACATAATGAGAAAGACGGAGAAAAACATCAGCATGACATGATGAATAAGCAGCAGCGAAGCAGCTTCGGTCCTTGGTGGTGACACCCTCTCTTATGGGTGTAGCCTGTTGTCCCTCAGTAGTTGTTACTCTCTCTATGGTCTCACACAGAGCCAAGGCCAAAAGGCTTGGCAGCCAAATTCTAGCTCAGGGCGAAGTCAAACTCTTGAGAAATTGCTTCCATACTCCTGGTCCAGATTCTCCACCATGTCCTCCAAGTCATTAGCACCAACGCCATCAGTTCCCTGGGAAGCACCGGAGGGAGTCAAGTCCCTGTTGTCACATGACCACTCACACATCTGAGGAAGGTCTTCACCACAGCACTGATTAGACCTTGCAGTCTGGAGCGTTTGGGGAAAAAGATGGTGTCATTTGATCGGTCTTTGTTGTCTCTTTATTCGTTCAAGATGAGAGACAGACAAGCAGCAAGTCTCTCATGAGAGCTGCGGCAGGTAATTGTCATTCCCAAAACAGACCAGCAGTATGCAACATGCACCAGGCTTCTTATAATTGCTTTCACAATCCAGGATAAAATCTGGCATCAAAATGTGAGGACACCTCCAGGAGACTGTTGCTTGGTTGTCATTGTTTCTGTTTTGTGTATTGGGGTGAGGGTTGACCGGCTGAAAGTAACTTGCCACTTTGCTGGACAGGAATCAAGAAAACCTATTAATCACTACACTACAGCACTTAATAGGGCTTTAGTCACGCTCATGATGAGTCCTGGATGTCATCTATTCATGGAGGGAGAGGGTGGGGTGGACAGAGAGAAGGACAGCATAAAAACAAGAGAGGGAGAAAGAGATGAGTGTCAGATGAAAACCAAAAGTGCCAGGGAATAGAGAGGGGGAGAAAGTGAGTGGTAATATATTAGCTGTGCCAATGTAACACACATCACATTTTAAATTGAATATTTTACTCCTGAATCTGGGGTTGTACTTTGGGAAATACAGTACAGTATAACACTCTGTACTCTGCTGGAGGAGCTCATGTTATTTGTATGAGAAAAAAATAAGGGGTCAACAACAAATGAAATCAGGTGGACGGCAAGGGCCAGGGTGCAAATGAGAGAGATGATGAGATGTGTGTTTTTACTGGAGCGCACAGGCTACTGCCGTCAACACATAGCTGGACCAAGCTGCACTGCTGAGCTCTTCTACAGTAATTTGAAGTGTTGTTTATTCGCCGGCCAACACCCAGATGTATGCTGTGGGAGGAAGTTATGAGGTTCTTCGATTCAAAAGAAGTGTCACTGCAACAAATTTGGGAGAGGAGATCAACCAACTTTCCATATTACGCTTAGTTGCAACATAATCTAAGGGTGGAAAACTGATATTATTATGTCAGTGCAACACAAATTACACAAGTGCAATTTAAAATGTAACATTTTACCTGAGGATGTACACCAGAACTTAGGTATCAAAATATTTATTTAATCATTTTCTGACAGCAGGCAAATTGCACACAACACAATGAAACACAATACAACGGATTACCCAGCCAGCACGAGAAATGTTACTTCTCAGTCTCTTCTTCGTGTAGCAGTAGTGTACCAGTGTGAAGTCTCGTGATGTGTGGTTACAGTGAGCCCAACCACAGTCCTAAAGGGCAAGGGTCCAGGAATCCGGGGGGCATTCTGTATTAGTGGCTCGGTATGAGAAAACATGGAGCTGCTGATGCAGATCGACTTCACAACATGCTTGAGTTGGATATTCAGTATAGGAGACACCGCTGAAAACGAAGGATTGTGAGGTTTTAGGAAAGCCATTGGAGAAATAATATATTATTTGTTTTTCTGTTTGTGTGAGTAATTAATCAATACCATAAGAACAGGAAGAGAAACAAATAATCATGCAAAAAGTACATGGGAGCTGAGTTTGTGGCATGCTGTGTGTGTCTGTCAGAAAAAATCGTTGTGGGCTTGCTGTGAGGTCAGTGATGAAGACAAAATGATGAAGCAACATTCATTAATGGAAAAAGGGGGAAACGAAAAAAAAGCTAAGAAATTCAGTAGGGCAATCCACATCAATTGCTGCGGTGAAGTTAGTCAGAAGTCTGAATGTCTGAAACAAATGACAGAGAAAGAACAACTGAATGGAGTTTGAGAAAAAAAAAAAGATTCACAGGACCATAGAGCCCTAGGTTTCTAATGAATGTCTTGCATCGATGTTTAACTTTGGTTTAGGGTCACATGGAATAGATTACTCCTAAACTGAAACAACACTGGAGAGATTGTGTATTATGTTGACACTATCTCAGTTATAAGCTGCTGGAAAATCTGCAATATAGAACCTGTTTCCCTCTAGCATTTTCCCATCCAGTCTCCTCCTGTGTCTCCTGTGTTAAGTTCTAAGTCATGTACCAAGAGGTGAAGAGAGGAACCCCAAAATGTCATTATGGACCCAGAAAATAAAAGTAACTTAGGGGAAACAAAAAAGTGCTAAAATGAATAACGATGATGCCAAATATAATGGTGATGCTGTGACTATGTGTGTTCATTATTAAACTAACCTGTGGTTTTATTCCTGTTCGGAGGGTTCTGGGCTCTGGGTGTGAAGCAGTCGACGCTTCCGTCTAGGTTGTATGTCTTCACTGTCAAAAACACTGTGGTCCATAGAAATGCCTTGACACACCAGATTCCGGCCTGCATAGTATGTACACACACACACACACACAAACACACACATTTGTGAAACCACCTCTGATATATTGTAAGTCCATGTTTTGTAATTTTGGCCGTAATGCTTCCTTCTTACACCTACTTTGAGTCAGCACAGTTTTAATGGTGCCATTCCTTTTCAGTACTTCAGAGAAACAATACACTACTGTGTAAAAAAGTGTTCCCATCAGGGCTATGATGATGTTTTCTCTGAGATTCATTCATGCTTACATCAAGGTTGTTATCTGCTAGTCGCATGGCCTCAAAATAAATCCTTTGCTGCTGGACTGCATGTTCTTCAGCACGTTCATCAAATATTTGTCACTGCCTGCACACTGAGGTCTTGTCTTGTTCCAAATCCTTGGGATAACTGGGGGTTTCATTACCAAAACCCAAATTCTTCATCCCCCCAAATGAAACACTGACCCCAATTTCTTGGTTAAACCCATTTTTCATCAGTGTCATTTGTGGCACATTTGTGGCAGTTTGAGGGCATTTTACCTCAGATAACCTTTTCTGACCCCGGACAACCCCGATGTCTTGTGACCTTTATCTGGAAAAGAGATCTGGCATTCCACACAAGCCCGGTCATACTTGGATACAATATACATTTATATACAGACAGACAGACATACAAACACACCTGTTTGCCCTTTAACACTGCTGCTAGCCTATTCCAATTCAAAGATCAACAGATTGAACGCTTGTGTTAGATAAATGAGTCACTAAGACTCCACCTGAACTGATAAGGAAACAAAAAGTACTATGTGGACGATGAATGTAAAATGGATGAACAGCATATTGAGTCTGATATTTCACTACATCTGACTGTCACACAGAAGGCCTTTGCATGATTTTTTCCTTTACTCCTTTTCCTGTCTAGGCGCTGACACCCTCTCAGACTCTCCCTCATTCCTAAAGCAACACTGTCTCTCTCCTTTCTTTACAGCCGACACCTTCTCCTCCGTCGTCTTTCTCTTTTATCTTCAGTCACCCCTCTGTGACAGATGTGCTTCCTGTGTTGTCACTATCAGATGCTAAACCTAGAGGGAAAAGGTCAAAGAGTGAGAGAGTCTCTTTTTCTTTTGTCTCCAGTTCTGCTTTGTCATTACTCTCTCTTATCAGGCACCCAGCATAATCAAAACACAACCAGAGGCACAAGGGTTAACTGGGGTCAAGTATGTCAACAGAGACTTGTGTTAGCCCACAACCATTATAGTCAAATTTGGGTGTGTTCCTAAATGCAAATAAAGGTTAAAATGTAAACATCAATATGCAATGACACACACAGCTTCAGATCTGAGTCAAACTGTATTTGTAAATACTTTGTAAGTGCCAGATGGGTGCGGATTGCCACGCAGAATACAATGAATATCAGTGAGGTCAGAAATCAAAGCACATCAAGCATGTGCACGTCAAGTAAGCATAGTTTACTGTAATTGTTAACATCAATGTAGATTACTGTGAACAAGTAGTGACAGATGGACAAATACAACTGGAGACAAACTCTCTCAAGGCTTAAATGCTTCATGTCCTTAGAACTTAGGTGGCTGCGATTGAACTGGTTGCAGGGGTTATTTGACTCAGACTGGACAATATAAACAAGGGGGACTAACAATGCATTAGGCATGCATTAACATAATATAACAACCATCAGCAAGAGAATATGGCCTGTTTCCACCACGCTGCTTATAGCCAAGAGAGAAACGCCCAGAGACTGTGGATTTGTCGGATGGCTGAATTAGTGTAAACACTACCAGAAACACACACAAAAACTGTCTCTCATACACACAGACATACACATACACACACACACACACACAAATAATATTGGGGACGCACCCATAATGTCAAAAAGGCCAGAATATTAAGAGAACAGGGCCAAATTCACCAAGGCACCACTGCTTTCTGTCTAACCTAACCCATGCTCTCTTGCACCAGTTATATAGAGGGTCATATCATCAGCATCTTAAAGAGTGTAGGTAAAACATTTTCATGAACACGCTGAAAACACCAGTAAGCTGTGTAAGAGGCTTTCTGGACAGCAAATAAAGTACTCAGGCCAAGACCCATACTGAGCACAATCTACAACCCTCATCCATCTTCTCTGAAGCCAGGGTGGGAGAAAGAGCAGGGAGGGCGGCAGTGTGTGTGTGTATGAGAGAGAGAGAGTGAGAGAGAGAGAGAGCAGAAAATGAGGAACAAATAACAGCAGACAACACACGTCACGGTGGAGACATATGCTGATAGCCTTTGTTCGGACCTGCTGATGTTACTACAACATCAATGTGTTTTGCAAGTGAATTATCCTCTTGGGGGGAGGGGGGGGGGCTTGAGCTAGGCTCTGAACAAACAGGGCCATTGAGAGAGCAGGCAGTGTGGTTACCCCAGCAGATTGCAGCGCTGTAGTACAGGGGGGTATGACTCAGCAAACGTGACATCACGCCTGCTCTCCATGATGCACGAAGTGCAAGACCACCTCATGGCCAGCCGTGTTGAAACAATCACAGTGGACTTCATTGGGTGGGTTGATGACTCACTGACAAGTGTTTCCCAGAACCCAGCTACCCCAGGGTATATTCTCTGTTCGTGTGCGTTAGGGTTTGAACCCCCTGCCTCCATAATCCATTACTTTCAACTGTCAAGTTTATTGGACAGTAAAATCAGCTTGAGTAAAACTAAGACTTGAGAGAGTTTCGCTTAAGAGTCTGCATCGTTACTGAGTCACATTGTGACCTATGACATCACAAGGAGTAACGGGAATGGGCGAACATGTGCCATGTTCAATACTTACACACCCTGCTACACCCTGATATGCTAAAGCTGTACACAGGGCAATGGTGGAATATGGGAATTAAATGTGTTTATAGTGTGTCAGTGTAACAGTAAATCTCTATAACGGCACCCTATGCCAAATTTACAGTAGCCTGCTACAAGAGGGGAAGACTGTCCAAAACCTTCCCTCTTGACAGCAGTAATCATGATCCTAACAGATGGGATGGGTGGCTGGAATCATAACAGCAGTCCATCCAATTTTTAAGCAAATTCCTGGAACCTAACACATGTTCAGGCATACAGCATTTACCTTATTTGGCCCCATCTGCTTTACCCCATTTGACTGATGTATGTGTGTTTAGGTGGCTTTGTGTTTACATTTTAATTAGTTCATTTATGCTGAATTACAGTCATTATCCCATGAACAGAATCCTAACCAAACCCCACCAATAGCTTACACCGTGATATCACACACACACACACACACACACACACACACACACACACACACACACACACACACACACACACACACACACACACACACACACACACACACACACACACACACACACACAGCTGAATGCCAAATCTCATCATGTATTATGATGTGCATTGGTCTGGCTGGGCCTTATGCCTGGAGAAAGGCCCGTGTTTGTTATTGCATTCTGAGTAATGAGAGGGCAAGGAGATGATTCATGATGTAGAATCTACTACATACAAACACAAAAACACTTGCCTGAACTTGGCCATGAGATACAGAGGGATAAGCTTTATCAATTCAGACTATGAAAAACCCATTTGACTTTTTTTGGTGAACATTGCTATTGCAATAAATTCTTAGACAAAGATTTTTACCATCATATATTTTTCAGCACTATTTTTTAGAAAAATCACAAATTTGCTATCATTAGTTTTATTTATATTGTTTATATTATTCATTTCTAATATGCAAATATTCCTCCTGATGCAACTTGATTTGTACGTGAGAGAATTTGCAGTGTGCCAGAATAGTTTCCTTCTGATAAAAACTGCACTCTTAACACACACACACACGCACACACACACACACACACACACACACACACCTGTGATGAGGATAGTTGCATCCTGAGATGGGGTGATGCTCTGAACTGCCTCTTCGTTTCTGTTGTCACTGCCATCTTCACCCTCTGTTGCGTCATTGCCACTGAAAGAAATGAAAGAAGGAGAGTGAGGGAGGAAGAGAAAGTGGGAAAACAGTGGGAACAAAGAGAGGAGAAGCCGAGCTAACTGGTGAATACGCATTAGACAATATCTCACTTTACAATGCTGGCAAAGCCTCTTGGTAATCATCTTTCAATATTTTATATTATTGAGCACAAGGGACAGCGGCACAGCCAGACACACAAAGAACGATTATGAGTAAAATCTTCCATTCATACGCATGTGGCCTGCAATGACGGGAGATATAAAACAGGCTTGTAAAAACAGAAATTAGCCACCGTCTGTGCTCTGCAAATGCCAGAGGTGTGGCAAACACATACACAGTTCTGACAGGCCCGGCCTGCTTAGACACAAAATTTCACTTTGCAGCTACAAAAGGACAATGACCTGAAAAAAACGAGGAAAATTACCTGAGATTCAAATGAATTTATCCCACCAATATTCTGTCAAGAATCCGATTGCCATACAGTAAATTAGTTATAGCTGGTGTCACATTGAGTATTGTTAATAATTGAGCAGCCCACCCAGTTAAATTTACAACCCGCCAAGTAAATTTTTGTTTTGGATTAATTTCAAGTGCATGATGCATGAAGCTGGCGATTCTCACTAATGTATTTTTCAGACAATCAAGATTTAATGCTGTCAACCACTGAAAGTGTGTTAGCGAACTACAATGACCATGAGTCCATGCACCTATGACACAGCACATCTGTGCTGCTTTGAGTCTCGCTGTGTCTGTGCTGACAGAAACTGAATGGAGAAACAGTTAGAAACGTTGCCTCAATAATCAGATAGAAGTATAAACAGTTAGCTAATGTTGCAGCGCCATTCGCTTATACTAGACTGAGAGACTTAAGTGCTTGAAAAACTGTGAGTTACAGTGCTCGCTAAATGAAACGAGCACAAAACGAGTTGTCAGTAACTCCTCCCCGCCGACGCCGCCAAAGTAAACTGATAACTTGTGTGAAACACTTCTAAGCCACAAGTAGACCAACATCATGTATTTAGAAGAAAAAAAAATGTGTTTTTATAAGTTGACATGATTGAGTTTAGAACTGGATTTCATACACAGAATGCGTCAGAACAGAGGCTTTGGGGAAATTCCTGTAGAAATAATATAACTTTATAAATCAGTAATCAAAATCATCAGCAAATGAAGAGAAAATGTCATGGCAGTGTGTATGGGGACTGGAGCTGCATTTTTGCATGAACGCTTGTTTCTATGTGTCCAAAATCCATGTGGGTTTGAAACAATGATACTAAAATTTTGAAGTAACAGTTATCAATGGAAAAGAAGAAGCTGTAAAGTCAGAAGCTGCTGTGAATAATTATTCAAAAATAAGCCTAACCTGGGAATTAGTGCATCATCTGGAGTTAGTGAGGTACAGTAAGAAGCCATGAATACTGTGTCTGGTGAATACTGAAAGTAAATCCCCCAGTGCCAAGGGCAATCTAGTATTGTATGTCTATGCATCAGGGCAACAACTGTTGGCCAGCATTTCACTGGACTCGGGATAAGGAGTTCCTGTAATGTAATGTACTATATACACAGACTTACATTGATGGTAAAAATGGGTAAACCATGTGTAGTGTATTAATGAGGCGGACGCAGGTGTAGTGTTCATTCACTTTACTCGGCCATAACTTGCAATGATGGATCAATGCGCATGCGCGCTTACAACACCTGAACAGGACCGTGTTCACAGCGGTCCAAAAAGCATAAGTACGCATATTTACCATACAACAATTATGTGATCAATATACCACATTATCTCCCCTTTTAGCTGAGAATAACATCCAACTAAAATGATTTCATATAACACTGGAAATATTAATAAACATGTTTTTCTTAACTGAACAACAGTTGTCTGGTAATTATTAACAAAATATATATGGCCTCAGTTTAACTCAAATAGCATTTTTTCTTTCAACATTTCCTCATGTATAAGGTATGAGTGTTCAGACTGTCCGAGTGTGTGTATATAGACACAGTCCACTGCAGTGGTATACAGTCTTATGGCATATATCGCTTTGGTGGGTTACTCACTCGGGTTGAGCGCCTCAGAGCCACGGGTTCGGGCTCTGGGAGCTCTGGTGTCTGAATAGTAGAGTCAACAATTTCCTGAGAACTGCTGCAGTCTTTAACATCAACCTGTTCTGCATGTGATTCCGTACCATCTGTATCAGGTTCAGCAATGGCTCGAGCTCGCAGCTGGTCTCCATGGCGTCTGTGTACTGTATCGGAGTCCTGCTCTCTGACTTCATACAATACAGGGCCTGTCTGTCTCACCACCAACCCTGGAATCCACTTGTGACCTCCTCCCACAGTGCTACGCAGATATACAGCGTCGTCCACACTAAAGAACCGTTCTGCAGCACTGCGGTCATGGCGGTCTTTTTGTTGATACTGTCTCTTACGCACTGTCTCTTTGGTGCAAGGCTTAAGAAAATCCAGCCTTGTCCAGACGTGTCTGTGTAGAAACAGGTCTGCTGGGGACTGCCCGGTTGTGCAGTTAGGCGTCGTCCGATATTGCAACAGGAACAGTGAAATCTTGTCCTCAATGTGCAGGGAAGTGTTAGCAAGCTTTTTCATACCTGCCTTGAACGTCTGTACATATCGCTCTGCCAGACCATTAGTTGCTGGATGTCCCGGGGCACTTGTGGTGTGCAGAATTCCATTCAGCTTGGCGAAAGTCTGGAACTCCTCATATGTGAATGTGGTAGCGTTGTCTGTCACAATTTGTTCAGGCAGACCAAAGGAGGCAAACAGTCTCCTCAGCCTCGTAATGGTAGCTTGAGAGGTGATTTGTGACATGCGAAACACTTCCAACCACTTCGTATGTGAATCGACAACAATCATGAACATGTTGTTCAGGAAGGGTCCAGCAAAGTTTATGTGCAGTCTCTTCCGACTCTCTTCTGACTCACCTGGAAACTCCCATGGGTGCAGTGGAACCCGCTGAGGCATTTTTTGTTCCAGCTGGCATGTCTCACATTCCTTGCAAATTTGCTCCACATCAGAGTCAAGGTTTGGCCACCATACATATTTGCGAGCTAGGGCTTTTGTTTTCACTATGCCTTGGTGCCCAGAGTGAATCTCTTTTAACACTGCTCTTCTCATCTTTGAGGGTACGATGACTCTGGTCCCCCATAGGACACAACCTTGCTCTGTGGACAACTCATTTCTCTTTGTGAAGAACACCTTCAAGTGTTCCTCTACCTGGTTAGGCCAGCCTTCCATGACATACTTATACACTTGAGATAGCTCACTGTCGGTGCGTGTCGTCCTTGCGACTTGTGTGGCGTTGAGCGGTGCTCCTTGTAGATGCTCTACCAGCAGTGAGTGGACTAGAGCTGCAGTCACAGCCGTTCCTGTGTCGCTGGTCTCAGGCAAAGGACAGCGGGAAAGTCCATCAGCATTACTGTGCTCCTCTGACTTGCGATAGACAATGTGGTAGTCATACGCTGATAGTAGAATTGCCCACCGCTGAATGCGTGCAGCAGCCAGTGTAGGCAGACTCTTGTGCTCACCAAACAGTGTCAGAAGGGGGCGATGATCAGTCACTAAGTTAAAATGTCTACCCCACAAGTACTGGTGGAATTTCTTTACACCATATATCAGTCCCAGAGCTTCCTTCTCTATCTGAGAATATTTTTTCTCTGCTGGGGACAGTGTTCGGGAGGCATAAGCAATTGGTCGCTCCTCCCCATTTGGCATAGTGTGTTGAATAACTGCTCCGATGCCGTATGCAGAGGCATCACATGCTAAGGTGAGTGGTAGACTGGGGTCATAGTGGGCTAAAACCTGGTTACTAGTCAGCAGTTCTTTACACTTAACAAAAGCAACCTGTTCTACCTCAGTCCATTTCCAAGTCACATGTCCTCTGAGCAGTCTGTACAGTAGTGGTAAGACTGTGCTTTGCTGTGGCACAAATCTTCCATAATAATTAAAATGTCCCAAGAAAGCCTGGAGCTCCTTGATGTTGGTAGGAGCAGGAGCCTCCTGTATAGCTCTTACCTTGTCCTTTGAAGGGTGAATGCCATGCTCATCCAGTACATGGCCTAAGTACTCTATTTGAGTTTTGCCAAACTCACACTTAAAGCGTTTCACTCGTAGTCCATTTTCCTGAAGGCGTTGTAGGACCTTCTGAAGGCTGTGGAGATGTTCCATCTCTGAGCGTCCCATAATGAGCAGGTCATCAAGAAAAACTACCACTGGTAAGTCTTTCATCAGATTTTCCATAATCCACTGGAATATGGAGGGTGCAGAGCTAATTCCAAAAGGAAGTCTGTTATACACAAACAATCCCCTGTGGGTGTTGATATAATCCCCACATAGGCGGAGTGACATGTCTCTTTTCTCCACCGGCACTACTGGTGCTGCCCATTCACTGTGCTTAACTGGAGATATAATGTTAGCTTCCTCCAGCCTCCTGAGCTCTTTCTCTACTCTCTCTTGCATAGCAATTGGGAGAGGTCTGTGTTTACAAAATTTAGGAGGTACATCCGGTTTAACTATGATTGAGGCTTTTATGTCTTTAAGAGTCCCCAACTCCTCTCTGAACACCTCTGAGTATTTATCCAGCACTCCACTAAGTGACCTACACTTTGTTTCATTCAGATACTTTATCTGTTGCCAGTTTAGCCTTAGCCAATTTCTGCCACACAGTGTTGATCCATTTCCCTTAACAACTAAAAGTGGCAAATCCACTGTTTGACCTTCATAGACCACCTTAGCTGTAATCTGCCCCAATACAGGAATGCGACCTCCATTATAAGCTTTAAGCCCAACTTTAGTTCTCTGCAGTGGCAGATGTGAGAAGTTCTTTCCGTATGTTCCCTGTGATATGACACTTCTTGCAGCCCCAGTATCTATTTCCATCTCTAAATCAACATTAGCTACAGAGAATGTTTCTTTATACAGGTCAGCATCTTCACAGTCAAAATGGTGAACACCCCTAACTCTGTGTCTTCTTCAGCTTCCACATATTTAGTGTGTTTCTTTTGCCGTCCTCTGCCCTGTGAATTCCTTACACCCTCTGTCTGTGTCCTGGAACGACAAGCCTTTTTAATGTGCCCAGTCTTGCCACAGTTATGGCATTTGGTATCTCTGAAATGGCACTCGTTTGCTTGGTGATTTTTCCCTTTGCACCGGTAGCAGTTCTTGGTTCCCTGTGGCCTCACTTTGTGAACGCTTCCTGCCCCGACGTTTTCGCTCTCCATCCCTCTCAACTGACATGCGTCTCTGTCGGCAGTCTCCGTGTTGAGGGCAATCTCAAAAGCTTTAGCAAAAGTGAGATCATTTTCAGAGTAGTCTCCTCTGGCAGGCTTCGTTTCTTATTCCACTGACGAACCGATCTCGTAGTGATGAGTCTAGGTTCGCACCGAACTCACAGTTAGCTGCGCATTGCTTCATCTCAGCTACATACTGCGCCACTGACTGGTTAGCTTTTTGATTACACCGGTTAAAACGAAACCTTTCCGCTACCAATAAAGGCTTTGGCTCAAAATGTTCCTTGAGAATGGCTACTATTTCGTCAAACGTTTTGTCTTTTGGCTTACTGGGTTGCACTAGATTTCTCAAAAGTCCATAAGTAGCTGCGCCCATTACACTTAGCAACGTGGCTACTTGCTTTTCTTCAGCTATGTCGTTAGCTTCGAAGAACTGGTCCAGCCGCTCAATGTACGCCGACCATTGCTCATTTTCTGGCTTGAACTCGTCAATTCTTCCAAACAGGGCCATCGTACTCACTATTACCGACACCGAGTGTCTCTCCTTCCCCGCAAGGAAAACGTCAGTTTTATCCTCGTCGCTAGTTTCTGTAGTGTATTAACGAGGCGGACGCAGGTGTAGCGTTCATTATATAACTTGCAATGATGGATCAATGTGCATGCGCGCTTACAACACCTGAACAGGACCGTGTTCACAGCGGTCCAAAAAGCATAAGTACGCATATTTACCATACAACAATTATGTGATCAATATACCACACCATGTAAAAAAAAAAAAAACAGAAAAGGGGGGAAATGAACAAAATCTGAGATATTTCATTGGATCCTGAATCTGAAACTGGTAAGGCTGGAAAGACATAGAAGAGGCTACTGAAGCAGTGGGAGCTGTGTGAAACCTGTCTGCTGATCTTTCTCTCCCCTCCTCATCTCTCTGCTGGTCTTTTATCTGCTGGAGCTGGCGGACGGCATCCTGCAGGCCTCTGATCTTGGCCTTCTTCTCGTTCAACACCATGACAAAACGAGAGTACAGTTCCCTCTCCATCATCTCCTTATCTTGAACATGCTGCTCCAGTCTGGTGAGAGAAACACACAGACACACAGGTACATGGACACACAAACGCATACAGGTGCACCCCAACCCGCCCCCCACACACGCAAACAAATGCACACACACACACACACAATTTAACAGCTGAAGATACTTGTCTGTCTGTCTTCTGTGAGTAATTTACTAGAGAGGATGATGCTGATGACTCCACCCTGCCCAGACGTAAGCCACTCTCATCTGCCGTCTGTGGCAACAATCCAAGTGTTAGCCCAGAGCCAAGGAATAAACCAGCAGATAAACAATTACATGAAATGCTATTGAAAAGAAGTCAAGCACCAGGCATACTGAAAATGAAGTAAATACAAGGAAATCAATTGGAATTAGTTCCCAGAAATCACAAGCTCAGTTTGCAACCTTGGGTGGAACCCGCAGCGTTCTGAAGAGGGCGACCAATGATGATGTCATTCTGGGTGATTACTGTGCTTAAAAACAGCTGGCATGCAAACAACACAATCAACAAACACGAGCGCCCAACATCTTAAGGAAATAATAATATTCTTTAGGGCTTTCTTACTTTCCTATTGAATTAGGTCACTTATTCTCCGTCACACAAATCCTTTTTACACGCACATGAACACGCACACATTCTGATCCACCAGCGCAAAACATGAGGCTGCTTTTCTCCGTGTCCTTACTGTCCGAGGATGTGCCGGTGCTCCTGTTTGAGTCTAAGGTTCTCCTCCAATAGCTGTTGGTTTTCTGACTCCAGATCAGTGCTGTGCTGTAGGGATTGGCCAATCATCTCGCGGTTCAGCTCCAGGGGGTCCGGGGCCGGCTGTAGCTCCACAGAGCCCAAGTGCACCTGAAGGAAGGAGGAAAGAGAGAGACTGAGACCAAATAAGACTAGACTCATCATGAGTCTTTGTGTACTTTTTTGTGTACCTGGATAAGCGGCTAGAAAATGAAAGGATGGATGGATGTAAGGCAATACGTTGATGTTATCATATAGAGCATCTTACAATAATGCAAACAGTGAAATAAGTAAGCATCTGTACCTCACCATCATCTCCAGTAGCCTAGTAATAAGGGCAAGGAAAAGGTTAATGGTGATTTTTTTTTAGAAGCGGCAGGGTAAAACAATCCAACAGCATGTTTCCTTTGAAGTGGGAGACTTTTCAGATGATGAAGTGTTTTCTATCTGGGGAAAGACAGGATGAATTCAGTGCTCACTGTTAAACTGTCATGTGAGCGGACAGTCTCCTCTCTCCTCCACTCACAGAAAGGCTTCAGATCTAATAAAACATCCAGCGTTTTGGTTTTCATTGTGGCACGGAGCCACGGAGCAGAGCAGAGGCATTACAGCGGGCTACAGAGAAATGGAGACAATTTTGTAACATTTTTGTAGGTCTGTTAAATTTTAGGAAATTCCACTCCAGTCCTCAAATTTGAAATGGGATATATAGGACGAAATGGTGCATGTATATAGTGTGCAGTAAGAATTAGATATGCCGTTATTCAAGAGACAACCCTGAGGCACAGAGAATCAGTAACGGCAGCCTGACCTGGAATGAGTATATACTCATCAAAGTTGTCATTCTAAACATATTTTCAGAAAACCGCACAATCTTTGTTTGCCTGTTGCCTTGGAGACAGCTCCCAGACCCTCTCTCTCTCTCTCTCTCACACACACACACACACACACACACACACACACACACACACAGAAAGACAGAGAGGGACTGGTCATAACGCACTGGGAAACCAGAAGGTGGTGAGGTGCTAAATCTTCGCTGGGCTGCGTCGGGGTCGCAGACCCACTATAATAAAGCCGCCATCTTCAAAAGCTCTCATAAAATACTTGTCATTTTTGTCCGGGGCCAATGCTGTCCTGGCAGGCCACACAGCTGTTTTCTCTTTGCAACACTTTGCGATGAATGGACATTCGCTTCCCAACTCTTGCTACCTAGCTGTATGTCTCAAATATTCCTATTCTCTGGTAGTCTCCCTCTCACTATTTCTTTCTTCTTTCTCTCTCTGCTGCAGAAAGTTGCAGAAACATTTCTACAACTTTTCTGCCTAAAATTCTCTATTTAATGAAACCACAAACAACATTAACATGGTTAAGTCTCATTAATTTCAGATTATTTAAGACCTGGTTATAAATAGCACTGTAGACCAGTGTTTCTCAACATGGGGTCCAGGGACCACCAGGGTCCTTGAGGGGGTTTCAAGGGGTCCCCAGCAAATTGATGAAATGTTAAACTTCTCATTTATTTAATTTACAAGAAGCTAACACAATTAGAGAATGACTGTTTTGATCATAGTTTCACTGTTATCTCTCTACCTACAATACAGATAGTCATGGACAAAATCATATCTAACAATAAAAATGTTCTCAGATTTGGGTTTGAGAGAAAAAACGTCATTAAATGGGGGTCTGTGGCCCTAATGTGGACTAAATTAGGGGTCCTTGATATGAAAAAGGTTGAGAATCACTGCTGTAGACTGTGATTGCTGAGTGATAATGACCCTATACAATATCATTCAACAACCAAATTAACACAGAACAACAGATAACTTGCCAAAAATCTCTTTGCACAAGTTTTCTAAAGCTTCTCAGTCATGGTCTGAGTGATTGCCCAGTTAAGTACTGGCATCAGTCTGAGTACTGCCAAGTAGCCAATGAGGAAAGAGTCCCAAACGTGATAAGGCCAGCCTGATCACAACATGGAAATCAGTGATTTAACAAAAGTCATCCTAATGGAATCGGGACACGGAGGAGACCACCCAGGATCTAAAGAAGACGAGGCTCCCAAGGCCTCATAAAAATCTAGAGCAACATCAGGATGTCACAGTGATCCAGTGCAGGCTCCTCTCTGGGACTCAGAGCGATTCTGTATGACACAGAGCTTCGTAGGTCTCAGACAACTTGACACAGCTGTGAGTCTGTGTTTGTGCAAGGGTGCATGACTTGAAGCAGTTTCTTCCACAACTGTCCACCGCTTGTATGAATCAGTGAGACTAGAGTAAGTAAAGGCCTAATGAGAGTGGGTTATGTTTAACTTAGTCTTAAATTAATCATGAATTTGGACTGGATCATACTGCAGTGTAAGAGTGATCATGCCTAGGTTGAAGAATGCAGTACCTTTACAGTACAGTAGGCCAATTATGGGGGGAGAGAGAGAGAGAGAGAGAGAAAATCAAATACAAGGTACAGTGTATATGTACACACATGCAGAGTTGCACAACTTGCAATGAGTCATAACCTTGAAGGCTTCATACCGCCTCTCCTCCCCTCTGCTACATGTGCCTGAATTTCAGCAGTACTTCCAGTAGAAAGTCTTTTAGTCATAAATCAGCCACCTAAGAAAGGATAATGTGAGGGCTTGGGACAGTGACATGCTGAACAGCGTAAAGTGTATTGTTAAACCTAGTAACTTACATCTACTGTATAATAAGACAAAGTCCCAGTCATTATTATGGCCAAATCAAAGGTTTACCTACTGACTGTACACTGTAAAACACCATATATCTTTCTGAACCTGAGGGTCATCTGTGTGTTACATTGTTCTGCCTGTGTGTTCGCCCTCTGGGAAAACAACAGTAGTGTGCTAGTAGGACAATAGTTAAAAGTGATGCATGGTGGGGCGTCCTGGTGGCTCAATGGTCTAAACCGACCCTGAACTTTAGTTGCGTGTCATTTCCCTCTCTGTCTCCCAGTCTTTCCTCTCTCTTTCCACCATGAACTATCAAATAAAGGCTAAAATGCCAGAAAAAAATTTGTTAAAAATTAAATAAATAAATAATGTCTGGTGTAGGCTGGGCCTACAAATGCATTGTTTTTAATGCAATGCTTACAGTCTGTTGTGTAGTGGAAGCTTCATCTTAATGACCAGAACAGGGTTTGTTCAAACTGAACATTTATTCTCCTTCATACTGCAGTTTAATGAAAGGGGAGAAACAGCGGACCTTGCATCCGACATCTTGAATACACAAGCGAGCGACAAACTAGAACAGCTACTTCCTTGAAACTTCAAAATAAAAGCATCTCTGTCTGTAGCTTGAACAAGGCATTTCAAAGTAAATAAATCCATAGTAACATTGAATAATCATCATTACCAGGTTTCTCATGACGTCACATTTACTGTAAATACTATAACTGAAAATAGTACGTCTTTTATATTGCATCACTCTCTCATGACAGTACTGAACTAGTAACTCAGAGTATCTGTGTTTTGTAGGTAGCACCCATGGGTGTTGCTCCCTGAAAGTAAGATCTGAGTGTTGTAGCCTGCCTCCTACACTAATAAGGCTATTTTCATCCAAGAATGGCTTCAAGTCTTTGATTTTTGACTCTCTCTTAATATCTTGTCCAGATTTCAGCTGACTGATTTCTTGGTTGAAACTATGCTCTTGGGTCACCTTCACCCAATACACTTCTGCTGCAGTGAGCTCCTCTGCAGTTAGCTCTCCCTGAGTCTTTTGACTAGAACGGGCATTAGCTATGAACCTTTTCACCCACGCAGTTATTCTCAGCACTGTTTTCAACCTGCTGTACTTCTCTAGGTCTAATAGTGGCTCAGCTTGTTCAGTGCTAGTAAACTGTACTACAGCCTGAAATTTAGACCTAAGCTCAGTGTTCATCTCATGTGCAACACAGTCCTCATCAACACTCTCTGCATCATCAGTTGATGACAGCGAAAAAGGTCCGCTCCACCACAGCTGGCTCTGGATGAGGGTTTCGACGCTCTGACCTCTGGTTGGTAAATCAGCAGGATTGGTTTTGCCGCTGCAGTGAGACCACAACTCTGGATTTGTGAGACCTTGTATTTCAGTCACTCGGTTTGCCACAAATGGCTTCCACTTTTGTGCTGTGCTGCGTATCCAATGAAGAACAATCATTGAATCTGTCCACATGCTAAGCTGATTTCTTTCCATGTTCAGTGGCTCGAGAAGATTGTTCCCTAAACTTGCTCCAATCAGGGCACCCATCAGCTCCAAGCGTGGTAGAGTCATTTTCTTTAATGGAGCCACCTTTGACTTGGATGCTACAAACCTTGTCACAAATTCTCCTTCCTTATTCTGTCCTTGCAGATAGGCAACAGCGCTGTATGCCCTTTCGCTAGCATCGCAGAAAACATGCAGTTTGATTGTGAGTTTGGTTGAATCTCAATTTGGTACCATCTCGGAATGGCCACCAGGTGGAGCTTCAGCAGCTCTGCACACCACTGATCCCATTTCTCAGCCAAGTCTGGAGGGAGCTGCTCATCCCAACTGATTCCCCTCTCCCACAGTTCTTGAAACAGACACTTTACTTGTATGGCGAAAGGAGTCAGGAAACCAATAGGATCAAAGATACGAGCCGATGTCTGCAGCACATTTCTCTTTGTGTTTTCTTTGCCCTTCAAAATGTCTAATAGTCCCTTCAGATCAAACACAAAGTCATCCTTCTCTGGTCTCCATACTAACCCTAACACTTTCAGCACATTTCCAACAGTGTCTGTTTCGGTTGCATGCTCCACTCCATTTTCTGTCCACTTGGCTCTCAGATCTGGTGAATTTGTCACCCATTTGCACAGGTTCATGCCTGCATGGGACAGAATCTCCTTTGCTGTTGTGGTAACTGAAAGGGCCTCATCCACATCACCTGAGCTGGAAATAAAATCATCGACATAGAGAGACTCTCTCAGTGCTTCCAGTGTCCTAGACTGCTCTGTTTCATACTGCTTGATATGTTTTCTTATTGTTGCAGCTAACAGGAACAGGCTGGGTGAGACTCCAAATACCACTCTACTCATTCTCATGATGCGCAACTCATTTTCACAGTCTTTGGTTGGAGGTCCATGTAGCCACAGGAACCTAACAGCATCTTTATCCTTTTCTGCTAGAGCTATCTGCAAGAAGGCCTTGGTAATATCTGCAGTAAAGGCTATCTGGTGGAGTCTGAATTTGATTAGCACGTCTAACAGATTTGGGTTAAGGTTTGGCCCAGTCAGTAAACAGTCATTTAGGGATGGGCAGCCCTCCTCGTGTGATGATGCATCAAATACTACTCTCAGTTTAGTAGTTACCTTATCCTCTCGAAGAACAGCATGATGCGGCATGTAGTATTTCACAGTCTCAGGTTGCTCTGCCGCTGAAGTGCTCTTTGGTCCTGTATGACATCATTGTACCTCGTGTACAAGGTTGCATCCATTTTTAGTCTCCTCTTGAGGCTTTCAAACCGTCTTTTTGCAACTCTGAAGTTGTCCGGAAGATCTGATCTGTCAGGTCGCCATGGTAACTCAACTTGGTAGCAGCCATCCTTGTGTGTTGTAGTCTGTTCAAAGTTCTGAAGAGCCTCTGCTTCCTCTGGGCTCTGGGTTTGCTCATTAATAATGCCCAGTGACTCCACCTCCCAAAAGGCATGCAGCTGTTTTGAGATCTGGGTGTCCTCATCTAGACTGATGTGCATGCAAGTGGCATCGGTTACACTGGATGTTGATACTGGCCCTTGCAAAGCCCATCCAAAGCTGCTTTCTATGGCTACTAGCCTTTGTTATCCTCTGGACCTTGCCAGCCACTACTTGCCAGTAATAGTCTGCTCCTATCAATACTGACAATTCTGGCTCAACAGCACCTTCTAGCAGAAAATCAGCAAGCTGCAGACCATTTCTCTTTAACTCTTCTAAGATGGGTAAACCAGGGACCTTTATTACAGCACTGCATACTTGAGGGGTTTCCACTGCTTCGATCTCAACTCTTTGTTGTGTGTTCCATACATTCTCCAGTGATACCCTCACAATATTGCGCTGTGCTGTTACAGGAGTAGTGGATCCAAAGGTGTGTAGATGCAGTGTCTCTTGCCTCACCACTGGTAGGCTTAGCGCTTTCACCACACCCTCATGAATGAAGCTTCTCTGGCTGCCTCCATCTAACAGACAGCGCATGATTTTTCTCCCTGCTGGGCCCTCTGTCCATACCTTGACTGTCTGGAGCAGTACTGTGTTCTGGACATTAGCTTTCAGTTTCACTGTGCTGGACACAGAGGACACCACAGTGGCTGTACTGCCACTGTCAGTGTCTGGCTTTGCTTCACTTTGATCACAAACTGACTGGTGATGTCTGCGACTACACAAGGCACATGAAACACCCTTAACTCTGCAGAATTTGGCTATGTGTCTTGGGCCTAGGCACACGAAGCATCTTCCCAATTTTCTCAATTTCTCTTTACGAGCAGCCACAGAATTATCTGGACAATGTTCTGGTTTATGGTTAGCACTATCACAATATACACATGTCTGAGGAACAGTACTCGCTATGTGCAATGCAGGGCGCACTCCATTTTTTAGGCCTGTTTTCACTGAAGGATGCTGGCTTAGCGAATGATCTATTACTTGGCGGAATGTCCCTTTGAGTATTACCTGGTCTGGTAAGCTGAAGTGCTCTCTCTCTGCTTTGCACTTCGTTTTGCAGGAACTGGATGAGTTCGAGCACCTTCCATTCATCGCTGGAATCTGACTTGCGCGTGTAGGCTAATGCTATGTCGTCTGGTATGAGCTGTAGTAGTACTGGGCATAGCAGGCAGCCATGTGTGTCACTGTGAACCCCTAATGATTCTAGACTGCAAATCTGTATTTCACATTCATCGTACAGGTGCCTGAGAGCTACGATATCTGCAGATTTTTTCACAGGGGTTAGGTTCAGCAATTTGGACATGTGTGCACTGACTACAATGTCTTTTCTTCCAAAGCGGTTCTGAAGCAAATTTATTGCTGCATCATAATCACCATCGGTCATAGTAAGTCCCGCTACAGCTCTTGCTGCTGCTCCAGTCAAATAGGATTTCAGGTAAGTGAATTTGTCCTTCTTCCACAGTATCTTTGTTATGAATAGCGGTTTCATATTGAGACCAGAATTCTTGCCACTGGCTTATCTCTCCACCGTATTTCTCTATCACTAACTTGGGCAGCTTAACAGTCTGTTGATTTGGTGATCTGACTGAACTTAAACTTGCATCGCTCACCCGCACACTCACAGACTCCCGTGCCTTCTGAATGAGCCTGCTGGCGCGAGCCTTCCACGTGAGAATGCGGTCCTGGTATTCCTGTGTATGCAATCTCTGCCTCCAGTTCGTCCGTCGGCGTTTCGTCCTCAATGCCTTTGTCCAAGTCCAGTAAAGTTTCTTCTTTCGTTGACAATGCTGAAAGCATTTCACGGAGTTTCTCACAGTCTGGCAGATCTTTGCTCACCTCCTCTTCCATGCGAGTTAGCAGCTTCGTTGTTGAGGTGCGGATTGTTCCCCGCTTCCGTTTCATCCGTTCAAAGCGTTCGGCCATTTCTGCTGTTAGCGTTAGCTATCGTTAGCTTCCAACTTCGAAGTTCAATGTCTCTTAACAATCTTGACAACTCCCGGGTTTCGGCACCAAAATGTTGTGTAGTGGAAGCTTAATCTTAATGACCAGAACGGGGTTTGTTCAAACTGAACATTTATTCTCCTTCATACTGCAGTTTAATGAAAGGGGAGAAACAGCGGACCTTGCATCCGACATCTTGAATACACAAGTGAGCGACAAACTAGAACAGCTATTTCCTTGAAACTTCAAAATAAAAGCATCTCTGTCTGTAGCTTGAACAAGGCATTTCAAAGTAAATAAATCCATAGTAACATTGAATAATCATCATTACCAGGTTTCTCATGACGTCACATTTACTGTAAATACTATAACTGCAAATAGTACGTCTTTTATATTTCTCGATATACACGTTAAACTAAACATTAATTGCCTTATTTAATTGCTTAAATCAAACAATTGACAACACAGTCAACAAATCCTATGAAAATAACAAAATCAGCAATGATTTTATTTTGCCAACAAGTCTCGTCCATGTAGCCGGTGCCCAATGCAGCCATGTCCCAGCAGGCATTGAACTCCATTGTATTAAAAAAAACGATTAAAAACACGTCTTTGTGAGCTGTATTTCAAGGTTTTTAGCTTACAATTGGAGCCAATGACATGCGGGTTGACGGCTAAAAACGGGAAAGTAACGGGAGTAGAGCAAACGCATTGTTGATTTTGTTATTTTCATAGGATTTGTTGAGGGTAAGCAATGCATTAAAAAACACCAGCCTTATCCTTTAACACTGGAATTGCAATACCATTGAATTTAATGGTATGTCTCATACTCTGACAGACTCAGTTGCAATGTCAGACTACACAAATTAATGACACAATGAAGTTAAAGTTTCTCAAGAATACACATTTCTCGAGAATCATTCTCTGGGAAGCTGCGATCGGTGAAACAAGACACATTAAAACAAACATGAAATGATTCCTGATATTCATCAATGCCCAGTGTCCCAGATTTACTTTTTGGCTCATCTGTGAACTAAAAGAAAATCACTTACCACAAATAGTTTTTACTGGCCAAAATAATAAAACTATGCATTTGTCATAGAAATATATAACCACTCTCATTTTCAATGCTATGTTGTGTATAGAAACAGGCAAAGACCAAACATTTGAAGACTCATGTGAAGACATTCAAATGTTATTGGCTCAAAGCGGTACCAGCCGGTGTGGCAGGTACTGATTTATTCGCCAAAGACAAATTTTACTGCCATTTGTTGCTCGGTGGATGTTAATTTCTGACCCTGCCTATGCCATACAGTTGTGCGTTTCAGTGCCTTTGCATTCATTGTTACTGAGGAGACCTGCTGTAGTAAACGTGTGAATTCCAGATAATGACAAGGTTTTCCCTCTGTTAGCAGAGTTAGCAAAGAGGAAGTAAAATAAGTAAGTAAATCTGGAAATGTAGCCACGTAACATGCCATTTCTGTTTCAGTTAAAGAAATGGATAAAATGTTCTTTTCGTCTAATTGATTGAAGTTCCCTGTGGAAAGAAAGACAAAAAAAAGCTAAAAAGCTTTCTTGGTTCTCTCTTTCTTTTCTCGTTCATCTGCTTCCCTCCCGAGACGCAGAGATAAAGCTAAAGGTCAGTCTGCACAAAGTGCCAGCTCCTGCCAAGGTGTGGGAAGTCAGACTGCAGTGGGCAGGACCACTGCCACATGTTTCCACAGAGTTACTGACACACACACACAAAAAAGACAAGATAATCTTTTCATAGCAGTTGTTCAGTTGTACATAAGAAGTTTGGTGCATCTAAATTAACAATATGTAATATGTAAATTTGCTTTGACAATTACATTTTGAATGTTCCACGATCAGCGCAGATAACAAGAAAGAAAGGAGAGGAAAAGAGCTCTGACATGTACGTGGAAATAATAGGAGGCCTCACTCACCACATACCTACGCTTAAGGTAAAACAAACAGACATAAGACATAAGTCTCTGCGAGTCATCTGGGGCAGAGGTCACGACCTGAGAAATCGACTTTCAGGATGAAATGTATGTAAAACGATACTGTGCATCCTCTACACCTGTGGCAGCAGACAAGTGAGAATTAGCAGAATATGGGCATGTAAAATATTGTGTTCAGTATGTAAGGCCACATTACAACATGGTCCGGTGTGTGTGTGTGTGTGTGTGTGTGTGTGTGGTCTGACCGTTTGTTTGTGTGTGCCTCCAGACAGCTAGCCAGACCATAAGGTCAAACCCATGGAGAGGAGGGAAACGTAGGTGTGGAAGACAAAGCCAAAAGAACACAGCCCCACTGAAAACGATACCACAACACATTGTGGGCATGGAGGGAAACAAAGCTTTCCTTATCAGTCTGCCCAACTCTCTGCTGCTGTCCTAAAGTCACCTTTTATTCCCATGGGTCAGAGGACAATATCCCCCCTATTACAATAATCTAGGTTATCTTTGCCTTTTATTGTCATTCAAACACAAAGGTTTAACTTCTACATCAAGTTTTTTTTTATAATGGAGCATTTTCACTAACTTCATGCTGGACCTGGCGCTGCCCTCATGTAACACATCATAAAAATATAGTGGACCAAAATGTCATTTCAATCCTAAAATCAGCGAAGGTCAAGGCCCCATTTGTTTTTCTGTCTCAAAATAACTATTGTCCGAGAAAACAAGGAAGCGAGTGGGTGGGCACTGCGTAGGCGCAAGCATGGCAGAGAAAGAGAGAGAGGGAGAGAGAGAGAAAACCTTTCCATCTGCATGTACAAGGGTGGTCAAGGGTCCTCAGTAGGGGAAGTGTGGGCATCGAGAACAGAGCTCGCCCCGCCAGCTCCCTCGACCAGCGTGCAGAGGCGTCAGGTCAGATAAAGAGCAGGAAGTGAGAGGCGACAGCGGCCAGGCAATCGCTGATAATCTGAAGGTTCCCATAAATAGTGGGCACAGTATGGCACAGTGCGGCCTGAAAGCAGACAAAGGGGAAAAATACTGCATTCAATTTCAAGGATCTGTATGGACTGTATGGCTAGAATACAACGGTGAAATATATCGGTAAGACCGCAGCGAGGTCTGAACAGCCTGATGTGGTTCACTCGCATGAATATTGTAAATATCAACCACCAAGACAAACTGTAATTTAGTG
Source organism: Centroberyx affinis (assembly GCF_046629955.1). NCBI lineage: Eukaryota > Metazoa > Chordata > Actinopteri > Beryciformes > Berycidae > Centroberyx > Centroberyx affinis. The sequence goes on along the minus strand of NW_027281475.1, from coordinate 308,896 downwards.
GCGATCCACTGTGAGGTGTAACTGTCTGTGAAGCAGAGATGAGTGGGAGGATCAGACTCGGTATAGTCTCCACTGTGGCGCGATCAGGACTCGACTCTGGCTTCCAGTCATACCACAGTTTCCCAGAGACAAGAATCAAAAAGAAAACTTGAGCTACAACTGCAAAAGCCAAACATGTAACCCAATTTGTTTTCATTTTTGCCGTTGTCATTTTTCTTATTACTGTCTGGTTGTGGTTTTCTTGTGTTTCTTTTGTTTTGTTTTATTTTTTTCTGCGTATCCGCAGTCAAACAGTATTCTTGCACCACCTCATGGAGTTGAAAACTGGAAACACAACAAATGGAGGTTGTTTTATTGAAATGATCGTTACTGTCTTGGCCTGTCCAACCTCAAAGAGCTCTGGTAAAGATGTAGAAACGATTTGGTTTTAACCAAGCCATAATTCTCATACCAGGGTTCCCACACTCATTTGGACAGCACATTCAAGGACTTTTCAATGACTTTCAAGATCCTGTTAGTGGAAATTCAAGGATTCAAAATGGCCCGTTTTGGGGTAAGACATGCCATTGGTCAAAACTAGACATCACAGAGACCTCAGTTTTTCCTCATGGTCTTGTCAAGTCAAAAAATCCTGATGAAATCATTTTAAAATTGCTGCTGTATCAACACAAATATCCATCACAGGGTTTTCCTCAGGATGTTAAGTGTTGATCTTAGAAGCGAGAGAGAGAGAGAGAGAGAGAGAGAGAGAGACAGAAAATCAAATCAAATACAAGGTACAGTGTATGTGCACACATGCAGATTTGCACAAGTTGCAATGAGTCTTAACCTTGAAGGCGAGAGAGAGAGAGAGAAAGAGAGAAAGAGAGACACTTTTGAGGCCATCCATTATTTTTCAAAAACTTTTAAGGCCTTAATTAATTTTTCTCAAATCGAACCTGGGGTGATCTAGGTTTCTCCTGTGCTTCTGTTTTATAAAGCCGGAAGGGAATCCCAGTACAGGAATCCCCTCTCCCATGTTTAGCTTTACACTATGGGCCATGTGCATGTCCAGCTCCCAGTCTCAGTGGTTCTCTGCCTATTTATTAGTGCTGTGAATTATATGCACTTAAGGCCAATAAACATAGATGCCTTACCACCAGGGGAGAAACAGACGTGTCAAGAACACACAATATGTTGTAGCAGTGAATCAAAGCAGACTGTGTTTTATTTGCTGGAGCACTTAGCCACTACAGTTAGAAAATCACCAAGTGATTCCCGGTATGTGAATGTATAGCGCACCAGCCTCCAGTTTGGTTGATGCTTGTTTGACCTCTACCACACTGCCTGGTGTACAAGTGCACACTGTATTTATCTTATGCAGGGACCACCTAAACACTATATATTGTAATTCCCCTAAGCACATATTTATAAATTCATGAATACATAAACACATAATAGGAACCTTTAGTACACATTTCTGAGTGTCACTGTTACCACAGCAAGCACTGTAAGATTATGTTCTTAAAATACTACATCATTGAATAAAATACATGTTACAAGTTAGAATTTTCTATTATCCATTATTTTTATTTCATTGGCCATTAGCCTATCTTGAAATATGACGCTAGTGGACAGAAATTTGGCGGTGTTTCTTGACAGCAACCTCAGTTTTGACAAGCAGGTCAAGAGGCTAATGCAGTCCTGTTTCTTTCAGCTGAGAAATATATCCAAAATTAAACCATTCTTATCTTCTACTGACCTGGAGAAGGTCACCCCATGTCTTTATCTTCTCTCGTCTAGATTACTGCAACTCCCTCTATTCCCGCCTCAGTTGAAAGTCCCTCTCACGCCTCCAGCTCATACAGAACGCAGCCATCAGGGTTTTAACTGGTGCCAAATGTAGAGGCCACAGTACTCCAATCCTTGCTCTCTTAAACTGTCACTTTCAGAATTGATTTTGACATTTTACTGATCACTTTTAAAGCACGACTAGGTGTGGCGCCTAGCTACATTTCAGACGTTTTAACCTCACATGAGCCAGAATGCAGCCTGAGATCCTTAGGCAGAGCTCCTCTGGCTGTTCCTCAGTCTAGACTGAAAACAAAAGGTGATCAGGCCTTTGCCATTAGGAGACCCATAAGCAGTGCTTCAAAGATCTACGCCAAGAGTTTGGCATCAAGGAGAACGATACCAAACAAGAGATTCATGAACTTCTGCGTGCCAAATCAGAACTGAGGCAGAGGATGATGGAGAGGATGATGGCCGTGCTCAGGCAGCAGTGGACAGAAACGGGAGAGGACCGAGGAAGGGACAACAGGCCTTCAGACTATGCAGTATATGATGCAAATGTGAAGATGGAGGCAGAACACCTGAACAAGAGGCTGCTGGAGAGAAAGATGACAAGAAAAGAAGAGTATGGACAAAAGCCTATAGAGTTCAGGCAGCAGCTCTGGAGGGAAGACATGAAAGAAGGACTATTTGGAGAGAATATAAAGATGGAGCAGACTATATATAAAAAAACCCTGAGACACAGCCACAGACTATGGCCATCAGGTTAACTGTGAGGATTGTTTCAGAGGGATTTTCCAAGAGTTCGACATCAGTGAGAACGTTACCAAACAAGAGATTTATGAACTGCTGCGTACCAAGCCAGAGCCGAGGGAGAGGATGATGGCCGTGCTCAGGCAGCACAGAGACGAGAGGAGGATCGAGGATGAGGAAACAGGCTTTCAATACTGAGAAATGTAAGAACACAGAGGCTCTGAAGGAGGAGAAACAACATCTGAACAAGAGGGTGCCAGAGAGACAGATGAACAGAGAGGGAGAGGCTGGACGAGTCAGCAAATGATGACTCAAACTGAGAAAACCAACTCTGTGTGGGGACATGTGGGGACATGAAAGAGGAAAAGGCAAAGAGTAAACAAGTAAAGGTTGCTAAAAGGAGAAAGACACAGACAGAGCAGGGAAGGCTTAAGATTCTAGCAGAATCATCCAGTGAGACTGACAATGAAAAGCTGCATACTTGAGAGGAATGAAAGGAAAAAGAGGATGAAAAACGTCGACAAATAATGAAAAAAATCGAAAAAGTAAACTTTCATAAAGACATGAGGGCAAATAAAATGAAGACAAGTAAGGAGAAAGATGACAGGATAATTACTGGGAAAGAGAGACAGACAGATGGCAGGAAAGCTGAGCACAGGGATGAGGACATGATGCAGTATCACCAGCGAAGAGCTGAGATGAATAGATTAGCAAAGGAGCACAGCATAAATGTTGACAAAGAAAACAGAAAACAAGGAGAAAAAAAGAGACAGAAGCAAGTTGAGACCAAGTATCTAGAGGAGCAAAACCAGGTGTGAAAATTGAGAAAGAACAACAGCGCTATGACAAAATACTAGGGGAGAAATGAGTAGAAGAACAGAGAGAAGTTGTGGAAAGTAGCAGAGAATGGAAAAGTAAATGGCCTTGCACACTGCGAGGAGGAGAGACAAAGACAGAAGAAAAAAATGAAAAAGACAATGAAAGAGGAGGAAAGGGCAGAGGAGAGAAAGTCAGAAGAGAAATGGAAGATGGAGGTTATGAAGCTACATGAGCAAAGAATACTGGAGAAAGAGAGGAGAAAAATGGAAGAAGAGCAACAGAGAAAGAAGAAAAGAATGAAAGAGGAGAGCAACAGACAGAGACAAGGAAAGGATGAAAGCACAAGACTCGAATAGAGACTAAGAGATAAGAAGAAGATACAAGAGGAGCAAATGAGGGAGCAGGAGAAACTACAAGAGCAAGAGAACTATAGACAAATAAAAAGAGTGGAAGAGGACAAATGTATCAAAGAGGAGAGAAAAAAGAGTGTGGAGGAAGAGAACTTCCCAACCAAAAATTGGATGAAGAAAGAAAGGACAAAAAGAAGCAAGAGGAGAGAATAAAAGAGAGAGTGAGCTCTGATTAGCAGCTTCTGTGGGGAGAATTAAAAGAGGCAGCAAGACCACAAGAGCAGCAGCAGCCTGAACATGAGTTACATGAGGAGGCACCAGAAAAAAAATCTGCTGGAGCAGCTGGAACTCCTTGCAGTTAACCGGATATGGGATGCAAAATGTGGCTGCTGTTCATCTGATGATTCTTCAGATGAAGACGAGAACAAGCAAAAGGGATGCTCACAAAAATCAAGAGCTGGTGTAAACCTAAGGTGAGACGACAAGGGTAAAAAAAATAGTGGAGGAAGTGAGTAAAAGAGAGGAGGAGAAAAAGACACAAAAAGGATGGAGGAGGAGAAATTAAATGCTGGTGGAGCAGAACCAAGGAGGCGAGGAAAGGATGGAAGAAGAAAGAAACAGAGTGTGGAGGAAGGAAATTTTAAACCCCACCAAAATATGGAGGAAGAAAAGCAGAAAGAAAAGGAACAGGACAGAATTAAGGAGAGACTGCAGGCTTTTGTGGAAACAATCATAAGAGGCAGCAAGACCACAAGAGCAGCAACAGCCTAAACATGAGGAGGAGAAATTAAAAAAAATAGTTTGCAGCAGCTGTAACTCCTTGCAGCTGCCAAACGGATATGGGACACAAAATATGTCTCCTGATCATCTGATGAGTCTTCAGATGGAGAGCCACAAAAAAGACAAAAAAAAGGGATGCTTGGGAAAATCAAGAGCTGGTTTAAAACTCACCAAAAACCTTAATTTTTTCCTTACATTTTTAGCAACCACCAGCATTGAGGCTTTTGGGCCCACTGACCCAGGCCTTGAACATTTGCCTGACATATGATTATGAGACTGAGGACTGATCAGCAAAGGGAAAAACAAAGGAGGCACCAGGACAACAAGCGCAGAGACAAGCTGAACATGAGGTAGATGAGAAGCAGCAAGAAAGGACCGCTGATCATGAACATGCCTGATTGGCTCCCAAACCTTTGCCTGTTATTAAGATGCATCACACATCAATTGTAAATAAAAACAAACTATGATTTGTTCTCCTCTGCACATTATCTGCCTGAATAGAGTTATAGTAGCTTGGATACAACACACACACACACACACACACAATTACACACTTCAGAATTGGGGTCAGAAGTGATCAGTATAAGTCAACACAGACGACGCTGCATCTCCAGTGAGATTTCTGTCTGGCGTCATGCTGCGAAGCTGGAGTCCCTAGTGAACCATAAGTTCTGTTTGACAAACGAAAAACATGGAATAATGTCACATTCATCCACCCAGAATCCTGTGGTCTCACTTACCACAACTATCAAGAATCACAATCCCCAATCCCCGTTGGGAGATATAAGCCAAGACCAGTGACGCTCAAATAGCTTGACCAAGGGACAATTTTTCCCACGGCGAAGGCGAGGGCATCACAAGGCAGATTCAGGTTAGGCAGTCAGTCAGTCAGTCAGGTAACGCTTAGTGAGATGTCGCTTCGTGAGATGGCCTCTAGAGGGCGTCTTTGACTAAGAGATGGCCTGTAGCCACATTGACTCCCACACACTGATAATGCCATATTGGATCTCATATATTGAGCCACACTCTTCACCATCAATTTGCAGACATCCACATCTTCTGCTGTCCTGCAAACCTTAACGGTAGGTAATGTTATTCAGTGGTAATTCTGTCTAAAACATTGGGGGGGACCAACTGAAGGTCAGGGGGCTGGGGGCCCTCCCCCAGAAAAATTTACTAATTTTAAATGCATTTCCTGCAATTCTACAGGCATCACTGTTGAGCTTTCTTGAATACAGTAAAAGATACTAAATCACCTTCACCAAAAAAGGAAAATGCTAAGTGACAAACTATTGGCCTAAGTTTTGAACACAATTAAAACAGTTTTTTAATACCATCCTTTTCTCTATTAGTTATATATTTTTTTTCTTTTACAGTGTAATGTGTCGACTTATCTTAACAATGGACTAAAGATCAACACAACCAACTATCCTATATGAAACGTGCATGATTGCACACATATTACATTCTCTTTTTTAAAGACCACTAGCTTTGTATTGTGGATCTGTAATGCTCCATTAACTTACATTTTCTACTAAGTCACATGAGAGAAAGCTAATGTAAAAGCACATTACAATATAATCCAGAAGATAATGAGAACCTGAGACTGATACAATTCAAATTATTCAACAGAATTTATTATTCCCACCCCACCCCGCAGGTACCATAACATTGTGTGTGTGTGTGTGTGTGTAGGTGTGTGTGTGTGTGTGATATAGGCCTAAATGTTGTCTAACAGCCTTGCAGCATAAACATGAATATGAGTGAATATGAATAGAGTTAAGCTGTCCAAGTAGTCAATTTTGTCCAACAATGTCTGATAGGAAATAACTGAAATATTTGTGTGAAGAATTCCTTCTAAATCTCCTTTTTCCTTTTTTTTTTTAAGTGACATCCAATTGCACATAAATTTTGACTTATTTTATATACATTAGTCTTGAAAAGTTTGACTTGTAAATGCATGCATCTAGCCTACTCCAAATAGAAATAAAGTTATACGTAATAGGCTAAATATAATTTCAAATAATACAAACTCATTTTTGGCATTCAATCAGCTTGGCCCGCTGTTTCTCCTCCACCAATCAGAACATGAAGACTTCGCTTCGCCATTCTAACCGATTATGACATCATTGGATGGAGCTGGACTCTGCTCTACTAATCAGAGCCCCCCCCCCCAATGTTTTAGACACAATTACACCACTGATATAAAAATCAAAATAATCTATTATCCCGAGTTATTCATTAAATCTTTTTGTGACCACCATGCTGTTATATATTAACAATTAAGCTGTCTAATACCTTTTTAACCAACATTTTCACACAGCTCTCAAACCTAGAACATTTAGTTTGGTAATTTTGTCTTTAATTATAGTTTAAAATAATGGAAAAAACAACATAAAGCTGCAGTACGAATAGCAGAGACTGGAGGTGAAATCAGAGTTGCCAATCATCCCTTATGATACAGAACTGTGTCGTAATTAAGAAAAAATGCTGTGTTCCTTAATAAATCAACATGGAACACAGTTTGTTCTGTATTTTTATTCCAGGGTGAAAAGAGAAAATGAGAAAAATGAGAAAGCTACATTTCACACCCTGTTTGCGCTGTTAACCAACAGGATAAGTAATGGAGAATGATGAGGACAAATAACATGTAAATGCCTCCTCATGTGTTGTTTTGTTGCACAGTGTGCTTTCTGTATGCCTCTGTAGGCCATATCAGCGTCACTAAGTGTGTATTTGTGCAAGTGAGTGTTCCAAATTCGTTTTTGCTATGTTGGTATGTTAATGGCGCAGGGTCTGTTATCCTGTTAACAAGTGGAAACATGGTGAACACACAGTGAGCATGCCATCCCCCACAAATGATGCAGGCACCCACTGGGCCAATCAGCAACAAGATGCCGCATCCCTCCAGGGTTCATTAAAATCAGACGAGTGGTGTAAAAGTTATGGTCTTTCAAAATTTGAAATATTGACATTTAATTATAGCGTAACAGGATTAGTATCAATCAACACTTTGAGCTCTTTCACAGGACCGAGACCCACATTTTCAAGCAATCTTGGTACAGTTATTTGGTGTGTACCCGTGTTCCCATGGCACTGTTCTCACCTGCCCAAAAGATATAAATCATATAAACCACTCCAAACAAACTTGGAGTGAATGTACCCTTAGTGACATCAGCACATGTACACGGGTGGGATGCGGTATTTCCCATTGGCAGTGAAAATAAATTTGATATCCTTTGGAATAAAGAGATCACAGACCAGCCAGGCTGGTAAACATGAGTGTGCTGTGTGTAGACTTCATGCTACATGCTTTCTGAAGTTAAAAATTTTCAAATAATTGCCTCTTGCTACCATTTTGAGACACCAACATACTAAGCTGCACAGTGCAGATTAAACGGTACATTTTCTAGTTCAGAACTGACAACATAAAACAATGACGATCATTTGGGTATAAAAAGTCAAACAGGAGAAAACCAAAACCAATACGCCCCTTTTTTTTTTTTACATGTTAATGAATTCACCGCTTCAAGCCATATTGGTCTGGTTTCTGGCTTTGAGAGAGAGATGGTCATGCTAACAAATATTGATTGGACTGTCCTAATATGAATTCTGAAATTCATTAGACTCTCTTTTAATAGTCTCATTTACCCCAACCATGTACTCCATACTGCCCTAGAGTGATTTAGTGAGTTGCAGCCTGATTCTCTTGAATTGTCTCTTTAATAGCATGACTTAAACAAATTAAAGCAAGTAGTAGCACTGTAACACTTTAAAGTATGGAGCCAAAACATCATAGAGTGTGTAGCTGTCCAACTACTTGTGGACCTCACTGTACCACTTACATTTTAGTAGTTGGAGTTAGTAGTAGGAGAGTGTGCTGCTGGCAGACTGAACACAGATAGCATTACCTCTTACACGAGGCTGCTAACTTGTCTCCATGGGTGGCCTTCTCAGATACCACACACACACAAACACACACGCACGCATGCGTGAGCACAGACACACACACAAACTAACCCACAAGCATACATGCACATGTGCACGTACAAACACTCAGCCATTGTTATCCCACTCTTGGAGGCTGTCGCTGTTTTCTGGTAATTGTTGTTAGCCTAAAATTTCACTTCACCGTTGGCGGACGAACTGCTGTCCCTCTTTCACTTGAATTATCGGAAAAATGCTAAACCAGAAGAGACAAGACTGGTGTTCGAATATTAAAAGGTACCATAAATGATTTAGAAACCAGGCGAGAGGTTTATGAACATACAATCATACTTTATATGTTACCTATCTAATCTGAAGAAGTTTTGTGATGACATGATAACTGGGAAAGCTAATGATATGAGATTGCTGCACCTCACTCTTGAGTCACACTTGTGGCTCTTAGTACTGCACTGAGACCAGGCTCAATGTGCATCCACAATAACCATCAACATCAACACCTCAGCTTTTTATTTTCAAAATGAATCATGAACCAGAATTATGCCTGCAGAAAACACCAAGTCGACTGGCTTCAATGAACTTACAATTAGACCTGCACAAAAGAAAAAGTAGAAATGTACTTTGCCCTCAGTCTTTAAATCCGTTTGCTTGAAAGTCCTTAATCTGCAAGCTCATTATTTGTGTCTTTCTTCATGTTAGCAAGTGTCTTTATTAGAATATTTCTTTTTCCACCAATGATGGAGAGGTACTTAAACAGACATTAAGGAGGAGTAAATGTCTGACTAAGTCATCTAAAACACCTGCTCAGTAGCAGTTTAACAACAAAACCCCAAATTACATTTATCATTACAACTTCTGGGGTCATATTCATAAAATATTAATGTCAGGTTAAGTTCACCACCTGTTTTGTCTCTCCCCGCCTTTCTTCTGCTCCCAAAGGAAACTTGCCTCATTTTTGGTCATTTCTCTACCCTCAAATTATCTGGCTGGGAAAATATGTTCCACTTTTCAACTGTGTGTGACATGTTCAAAAAAGACGAAAGAGGGAGAGCAAGGAAAAAAAGAGTGAAGAAAAGAAGCAGGTGTTAGGCAAGAGTGGTAGTTAGCATTTAATGCAAATAGGCCCCCAAGATTCTTAGAGCTGCGTCTACCACACACATACTGTAGCACACAGTGACAATCACAGTCCCAGTAAAAATGAGCATGGATAAGAAAAAGAAAAGCACACAGACACATGCACACATAGGCACACTTGCACACACAGGCACACCTAACAGAGACCCAGAAAGCCAGGGGAGGTTGTCAGACTCTTGTTTGACATTGTTAGATGGAGACAGCCCCGTCCATAAATCAGGGTTTTACAGCCTCTACGGTGCTCCTAAACCCCTGGCCTTCACCCTCTGGCCTCCTCTACCTGAACAGCGGTCCCAGGACCCCCAGTGACCTGCTCCCTACAAGCAACAGCATCCTCCCACAAACCAAAATCAACTGAGAGCACCAAGACCTGCACTCCATCAAACCTGCATGGTAGATCACTGTTTAACGACCGCCTTAGCACAGCATGCGTGTCTCTGTCTGAATACTTGAAGCTTTGGTCAGTGGTAGTTGGCGGCATGAAATCTAGCATGAGGTGTGCTTAAAATTGGGGAATTGACTGTTTATATTAACGCAGGCTAGCCCCACCTCGTCTCTCACCTTGTTTGTACAACAAACTATCAATTAACCTTTTTGCGTGATTCCTATCTGTGGCTTTTTCAACCGTGGCCCGAAGGCAACCCAGCCTTCCTAATCCTGCAATGTAGACAGACTATAAACCTTATCTGTTTAACAGCCCCCTGTAAAGCATTAGACTTCCTTTCTATTTTGTTGTATGTCGTTAGATGCATTTATCCTCAGGGAATAGTGATGAGAGGGAAGTGAATTATCTAATAGGAAGGATATTGTGGAATTCAAGGGTAGACCATTTACTAGTCCTACTTGATTGAGACTGACAACTTTCCAAAGGTCATCTTCAACAGTTGCTTCTCAAACTAGATCTTCCATACAGTATGATGTATCCCTGAAAAAGTTAGCCAGTGCTGCTGCTCACCGAGATGCCTTTGCAGATCTTCTTGTACGAGAGTCGACAGTGATCTGGAGTGAGGTGGAAAGAATACATCTCTTTTTCTCCTCTGCTTCCTCCTCCTTCTTCACCTCCTGTCAGGGCTTGATGAAGATCCTCGACATATCTCTCCCTTTCGACTCCCATGTCATTTGTTTCCCTTGTCACCTCATCTTCTGAAACTGGACACAAAGGTATTGGTTAAACATCTTGTTTTCTTTGAAAGATTGTTTTGGCATTGTTGCCTTATTTGAAAATGAAGAATAGAGAGAAACAGCAAAGAAGGGAGAGATAGGGGGATGGCATGCAACAAAGCCGAACCCAGGACGGTAGGGTACATGTGCCCCAACCAACTGAGCCACTAGGACACCCAGTTAAACATCTCTTGCAGCCAAAATCCATTTGACAGTAGGTTGCGTAGCAAAAACATAAACATGAACTATGCAGTAATGCATGAATGCATGTGAAAGGAGATTTGAAGGGAAGCATGCAGAGAAACCGAGCAGAATGTCATCAGCTGTTGCACAGCTGCTCACATAGGGTCGAGGGTCCCAATTAACACATCAAACAGAAACACAGAAGACCCAGAAGGCCATACACAGCCCGCACATATCTGTCACAACCCCATCTCTGCCTGTCAGCTCTGCAGATGGACAGCAATAGAAAAACTAGGGAGCAGTTATGTTCCAGGTGTCCTTCCAGGGCAAGCATACTCATGTGCATATGCAACCACACACACACATGCACACACACACACACACACTCAGTTGCACATACAAAGACAAGCCTTGTAAGGCTTAATCCACTTTGTACACCTGTAAGCTGCAGCACAGGAGTGAAGAAGGATGATGAAACAAGGTCATCGCTGTCCCTCTGGGTAAAGGACCGATAGTTACAGTATAATGAGTTGGGGTTCGTCCAGGTGCCTGCACAGTGTGCACAGCCTGATGACTGGCAGGCCTGGTGACAACCCAGGCTAGTCAACAGTGAATGATGTGAGGCTCTGTAGCACACATAAGCCTAGAATTGTGGATAGAATTGCGACAAACATGGTCTTCAAAATGCTTACAGATTTATAAATGTTTAGAATTTCCTTTTATGATTGGGACAATACCCGCATAATGACAGAACTGTGCATGTGTGTGTGTGTGTGTGTGAGTGTTTGTGCGCATATCTGTGGCCCCTACCTTCTCCTATCCAGGCTGAGCTGCCATCGCTGAGAGCTAGTGTGAACCCAGCACCCAGGTCTCTGGCCCAATCCACTCGCAAGAAGTAGGGTGTACCTGGGTCAGAGGTCAGAGTGATCTGGCGGACTGAACCACTCATCTCTCTCCTATGATCTGCAGAGAAGCAAAGACAGGGCCTCAAAGACTCTCAGAGGTGGCAATATGCTGTGTGTGTTTGACCTCATACAGTGACAAGATCTTGGCTGTGCTAAAATGACCTTTTGTACAACTTTTCGCCCATTTCACACATTATGTGTTCAAGATATTTTGTGGGCAGATTGTCAGTATTTGGTGGGGCCTGTTTCCAAAAGAAGGGCCTCCAATGGCCAACATCTTGACTTTTGGTGTTGAAAGAAAATGTTAATCTTGCGTAGCAGTTGCATCAAGGTGCCTCATTGTTTTATTGCTTAGATTTGGTAATAAAAATCCTCATGGGTGTGTGTGTATCTTGAATGGGGGTCTCTATGACTCAGTAGAACCACAGGCTCCTTGACCACCAGCAAGGTAATTACATGCTGTTCAAGCAAAGTAGAAAAATCTCAATCTGTCATCTCATTTCAGTGATTGTGTAAATTTAGTAAAAGATATATATGAAAGATGTTCTTACAATTAGAAAGGCCAATTTAATCGTGCACAAGATTGAGATAAACCATTATTTGCCAATACTACACTGATGTCAGAGTGTATTGGCCAATCTAATCCATTACCATGCATACTGTGGATACCAGATGCTAATGTCACCATGCCCTTGGGGTTCTGTCTCTAGGCTAACTGACTCACTGCTGCAGTTAAAGTCCAGTCCAATGCCAGAAGAGAATTACAGTTAACAGGTCAATTACACAGATGTCTATCTAAGGATTACAAGATGATCCCTGAAGTTGTGCCTAAAATGTCACTTCGGTTTACTGGCTATACATTTTTGTGTTCCTCTCAAAGAGCTTGAGAAAGTTTTACTTGATTACGGATGTCCAGGCCAGAACATGTGATTACTGTTTCCACGTGAAGTGAGAGGTGAGTTGGACATCTTCCCTGCTTAAATACAGGGCAAAGTGTGTGTGGGGATGGAGGGAAAAGGACAGCTAAATTGGCAGTTGGCCAATTTGGACATGTTGGAAAAAATGAAAATGAGCCCCTTTGGAGAGTGTACCATAAGTTATGACGTGACCGCACGTTTTTTGGGGGGTTTTTTTGTTTCTCCCTCCAAATAGGCGGACAGAGCATGTGGTCAAGGTGATTCGAAATGAGAGATGCAGCTGAGGCCTGACACACAGACATACCCATACACCCAAACTCCTACACACATACACACACATACAAGTCCATGCACACGCATACACACAGAGCCTAGCAGTAGATTAAAGTTGACCCTTTGTGCTCCAAGAAGGGTGAAGGGTGTGGCTGGAGCGAGGGGCCGAGCAAGAAGAGGGAGCTGAAGGGTTCAACTTTAACCTCATAAAGTGAGCCCAGCTACTCATTAGTTACTGTAACAGCTGCTCTGCTGGGACGATGACCCTGTGGTAATGACAGAAGGACACTCCAATTAAATAAACAGCACTGTGTCTGTCAGGAATGGAGCAGCACGCAGGACCTTCAAAGCCAATTCTGGAATCTTCCTGTTAGCTTCTGTCTGATTCCTCGATTTACAGACACAATCCTTGGATCCCTAAATCAACACGCAAAGCTCCACCTCCACCCTTCACACACAGAACTTAAGCCATTATTCTCTTCTCTTGCACTCTCTGCAATTTTGTGCTCTACTGTGCTCTATTTCTTCAGTTTGGTCACACATGAAAACAGCTAGACATACTCTATATGTTCACTGGTGCAGAAGAGAAGAGAGCCTCTAATTATCTATCATTTGACTTCAATGAAGAGTTCATACAGAGTAGAATAGGTAAGGAAGTTAACTCTCTTTAATGGGTCCCGACCGTTAAGCCAGTCCTTTCACTGTCCTTTCACTGCACTTTCCCCTCATGCTTTCTCCAATATATTGATTATAGTTTCAAGTTGAATTAGTAGCTCTCTTTGGCTAGTCCACTCTTGTCATAACCAATAAGGAATTATTCCAATGTCGGCCTAAACAGCAGCAGGCTGTTCCAAGCCATTTCAAAAGCAGAAACAATTCATATTTGGCAAATAGCTATTAGAATAACTCACATTGCACTACAACAAGGCCTAAAGGTTAAAACCTCTGTCTGAACACCACTACAAGTGAAGTTATCTAGAGTGTTCAAAACTGGTTGACAACATGATCATGTCAGAGATAGATATTTCAAAAAGTGTGACCTAACTTTGATGTATGTCTCAACAGAAAGACAAGGTTTGAGTAGACAAATAGAACTTAACCATAAACGATTTGAGTGCTGATACTTTTGGTGGTTGGCTTGCAGGGGAGCTTGTGATGTAGTAGTAATGGGTCAGGGTCAAGCTCCAGTCATGACAACGCAAGATGTAAGGCTACCTTTCATCACCAGCAGACGCTAGCTTTCCTAAACTCCATATAGCTGAAAAGATTTCTTGTCGCCTTAGGGGAGCTAAAGCATTTGAGGTTGGAATGAGAGATGCAAAGTGGAACAAGTTGCAAACATTTATCAAACATCACTGGCATTGGTTTTCCTCAATGGATTACACAGTCAAAGCTTTTTGATGGATTCCACGTGCATACTAAAAAATGCACTGCATATGCCTGCTGCGACTTTCCTGATGGAAACCAAATCAATCCCAATCCGTTTCCACTTGAAAAGCTCTATTTGCACCCCCAAACACACATTTTTTTGTCATTTTGCTCCAGAATAGACTTATGTTGGTTTCAGGTTAGCAGTCAAAAAGAACCCTGAAGTGCCTGATGTGTAGTTTTTACACTACATGAATATCACATTTTTCAAACATTAAAGACAATATTCATTTCAACAAGAGGGAAATTATTTTGTCAAAAGCAAAACATATTTTGCTAACGTGTGAGGCTTGACCTCTTGACCTGAGCTATTCTCTGTGAACATATTGGTCTACCGACAACCTCACACTCACCCTGGATACAACTGAGCAGTAACAGGTCATTTTCAAGTGTCTCTAATATCCACATAGGATGAGTTATAGTTGTGAGAACCTGGCTGAATCGATAAACGAGCTCAGTCACAAATTCAAGGTGCTCCTTCTCGGAGATTAGTGGTTCCCTAATAATACAGAGACCCTAGCACAATACAGCCATTGACAGCCAAACACCAGTGGTGTAATTACCCTAACTTGCATTCCCAACATGCTCTGCACTTTGCAAAACTCATGATTTGTTCAAGGGTGGAAACATCAGAGAAAGCTGGTGAGCAGAGCCGCTTCAGTAGTTATAGGACTTTCCCTCCAATCAAAACTCGCCTTGCTTGAGGAAAGTTTTGCTCATGGCATGAAAATGTCAATGTTACTTTTTTATTATAATAAGTGCTGTTTGGTGGATGATATGTTGAATTTACCAGTGGAACCTAACAATTGTTTTAAGCCATGTTTTAAAACATATGCATGTTTGCTCATAAGCAAGGCAACATTAAACTGCCAGATTTTGGCGTGGGGTTTGACCTGATGTTCACTCCATACAGAGAAAGCCAGCATTATACATCAAACCCTGATCTCACATATAAACAACTAAAATAGTCAGTCAGTTACTGAAGCCTAAATTGGTCAGTGCAATATAAAACTAATTAGCCTACATCATGACGAAGACAAGTCTGTTGAAAGTTGACACACTCATCTGCTTCTCTAAGAAACCAGTGTCTCCATTCCAAAGACTCAAAGCCACTTTTTTCACTGACAGCATGGTTCCATCCGCACTCTTGCTGTAAAATATGCAAAAGATAATTTATGTGTGGTTTACAATCCGAAAGTCTTCTTACATTAATGGCACTCTAGGAGTGTCTGGGATGGAGGGGTCGAGGGATTTATGAAACATGGTTTAAATGCAATCAAGATGCTGTCGTTGCATGGGTGAAGGGAGGGGACCCCATTGTGAAAACTTAGTGAGAAAAGTGGACCACAAACATTTAAGTCCAACGTCAGCAGGAAAGAAAAGGCTCCATCATTGCCAATACACTTTAAATTATACAGTATGATACAGATGCTCACTTTCCTTTACCTCCCACATGGCCTTTTTACAGATGTTTAGTGAACTGTCACTACATGTATCCTCAGTTACAGCTAACGAATTGCATACAATATGATTTCAATATTAATACTGTAACGACCATATACCAACTTCCGGGTTTCACAGGTTACTAATTTGCCACAGTCGGCGAGGTTTCTGCCTAAACTCGTCTACCTCTGCACAGTACAGTACAGTAAAGGTAATATTCATTCAATGGCTGAAGGCGCCATGTGTCGCAGACGTGCTGCATTGGATCTCCACGACATGTGTATTACTATGTTTTTGTTTTAGGTGTCTCTTTGATTAAATTCACTACATTTCAGTCCTAGGTAAAACCTTAATAAACCCTATTCTGCAGAATTGTGGGTAATAACTTACGTACATGCTAACTACTGCGTTGTCCACTCGATGTGTTTGGTATATGAAACTGAAACCATTGTTGCACTCTGTCTTCTTATCTGCTGACAGCTGCATATCAAGTTTCAACTCTTGTTTTCTCAGCCAATCAGCAAACGAAGTGCGGAGACGTGCGTGGGTACGCTACGTTACGTTACGTAAGTTCCAGGGAGGAGGAAGTGTGATGTGGCTTTGAGTAACAACAAAAATGGTAAGGTTGTTTTTACTGATTAATCGGTCAAACTCTTGTACACCAGTTCCTTAGCGTTAGAGCTGCATCATTTTTTTGTCTAAAATGTGTCTGCATGACACTGTCTCAATAGCTAATGTGTATATTTCGTGGGAAGTAGTACGGCAGCTAATGCTAACCTAACGTTAGCTAACTGCTAACTTTGGCCAATTAATCAAATTACTTTAGCATTATTTGCAACGTTTTTCGATAATCATAGATACTTTTAAGTTGCAGTGTTATTCGCTTGATAACGAAGGCGATCGCTTTACTAACAAATCGGTGCTACTTACGCGAGGAAGAAACATCGCGATCGCCCTGTTTTGAGTTGCTGTGCCACGTAGCTACACCACAGTTTGTAGCAAGCATGCATTTGTGTGTAACGTTATGTGAGTAGGCTACACAGTATTAAAGGATTATTAATTGCAAGCTTGAGATGACTTGAATATCTGAAGCTAAAGTTCGTAAGTGCCAGTGTGTTGTAGGTAGTTATTCTCTGAAGACCCTGCTCAAATAGAGATAATCTGATGTCCGATCAGCACTCTTGTCTTCGCTTATTTTATGTTACAGTGTGTTTGGTCTACGTGTGTAGTGTAGTGTGTGTGCGTACGTGCGTCCATATTTTGATTACGTGACTTGAGGGTGTCATTGTACCCCTAGCTGAGATTGTTCACTGTCTTGTTGTCGTTGCAGTACCTGAATGAACAGCTGGTACAACAGCTTGAAACAAGCTAGACATTCCTAGTGGGAGATACAAGTAGTCCAATCATTAGGGATCATTTTAGAGGGATCACTGAGTCCAATTGTTATTGTTTTGATGACTCTTACTACTTGTAACTTGCACTGGGATCATCTAAACAGTATAAAAATATTCGATTCTGTACTAAATGTATCACTCTCTTGTCTTTCACTCATCTTGCAGTCGGCCATTTTCAACTTCCAGTCACTGCTAACGGTGATTCTCCTGCTGATCTGTACCTGTGCCTACATCAGAGCTATGGCTCCCAGCCTGCTAGACAAGAACAAGACTGGGTATGATCATATACAGTACATAGATAAGACACATTACAATATGGCTACCATACAAATCTCGTCACTATACATGTCACGGTTTCTTTCTCTCTTTGTATGGGAGACAATGTCACGTCAAACTGCATAATTAAATCTGGCAGTTCAGTGTTGCTTAACTCACCCACCCTTCAATTCAATGTACAGCCGAGCCACCAAGCAGCACTAATTTTAATATTTGTTTTAATAACCTTAATAAGCTGTGTGAATCTGTTAAAAGTTTACATTTAATTGAAACTAATCCTAAAGATTCTATAAGGTATGTATGCTTGCCAAATGAGCAAGGCAATATTAAACTGCCATACTTTTGGAATGCGGTCTGATGGGTCCCACATAGAGATATAACTCCCATCTCTCCCATAGAATAGCCTGACTAAGATAGAAGCAACTAAAATGAAGAGATGACTTTGAAACAGAGTCCCAGCTGAAGTTGAATAAGGTTACTGAGTTTTATCTTCAGGTGGAATAAATTTAGTGGAAAAAGATCACATCTTAATCTTATGGTCCTGGACATTATAGTCCATGTTTGTGAACATAAGTAAGTATACCTAGTACCTACAGACTTGAAAGTTAGGATTCCAAACAGATATTAGTACAGCATCCATTGACAATGATATGGCTAAACAGACTTTGTTGACACGTGAAACGGGTTTACACTCAAATGAGCTGTATTTCATAATAGTGCCATGAATTCTACTCAATATCACTGGGTCCAATCACAGTCACCTTTTCCGACTTTGCCAGTTAAAAGCTTTACTTTCATCTGCCATCACAGATTAGGGAAATGTCTTTTTTCTCTCTATGGGAGAAAAGTCAGTATTCACCAATACAAACTGAACTGTAATAGAGATGTTGGTTTTGTTGCATGTGTGAATGCTGAGATTCAGTGGCGTTATAGCTTTAGTCTTATTGAGCCAAGTGACTCTTTCCAAGGCGTCTCTTGACATGTCCCCCTGTAACAGACTCGTCAATTTAGCATCTTAGGCTTATTATTTCAACTAATACGGAACTCTTCATTGAGGCTAGTAAAGTAGCAGCAGGCCTATGTTTTCATCATCATTGGGTCATTATTTTTCTTGGATGTACAAGCTCCATGATTCACCTCTAATAAGTCTGAGGCAACCCAAGAACACACACACACACACACCCCTTTTGAGTGAGGAGGGACGTCCTCCTCAGACAAACACACTGCGAGTGGCAGATGGGATGATTTCATATTTTTCCCTGTTGATTGATTTGTTGACTAAGACATGAACCAATATTTTTGTTGTTTTGGTGCCACATATAATACAAATAATTCTGGTGTGGTAGGGTTAAGCCTAGAGTCTGTTTAATTGGCAAACAGATTCAAAGCTTGTATCTTTTGTACTTAAAAACATAATTATGTACATAATAAAGTTCAGCTAAGCCTAGACTAAATAATGAGGGAAAATCTAGTATTTAGGCCAAGCTTATCCTGTCTGGACACAAAAAGTTTGGAATGGAATGCTGACACCCTCTGGTCAGTTTGAAAGTTAAGACATTGGCTTTCATATATATGCAGTTACACTCGCATACTCACACACACACACACACACACACACACACACACACACACACACACACACACACACACACACACACACACAAACACATCAGAAAAGCAGCGCCCTGGAATGCCTTCAGCTGTCAGGAGAGATAATAAGGATTCCACAGTCCTTACATGGAGATGGATGTGTGATAGCTGCCTGGGTCGTATAGGCAGGTGATCGCAGTCTGTTGTAAAGTTGTGCCAGAGGCGCAGCACTCACCTTCCACTTGGGCAGCTCAACACAGCACACAACTTTTAACCTAGAATAGCCCATCACACTGCTAGGCCTCCTACATCAGGAGGGTGATTTCTGCCTTTGTTTTGATTTAATGCAAGCAACGGGCAGTTTAATTTTACACACTGGGATATGTAAACAAAGGTGAAAACGAGGAGTACATGTGAAAAGCCTGTTTGTGTTTGTAATTTTGTTGTTCTCTGTCTTTTAGGCTTCTAGGGATCTTCTGGAAATGTGCCAGAATAGGTAAGCCACGCTTGTTAATTATGTATTTATTTACTTTTTTGGTGAGTTTTGATAAAATGTCACCACAGCTGTGATTTGACAGATGTAGTCTTGAATTTCACTTGATGCCTCTGTCTAATTCAGGTGAGCGGAAGAGTCCCTGGGTGGCCTGCTGCTGTATCATCATGGCTTTTAGTATACTCTTCGTACAGTAGCAGTCCAAAGAAAAACGCAAATGGAACGATTGGATGATGAACAGACAACAAAGCATGGACAATATGATCCTAGAAGCACAACAGAAGCTCCAGCGGTTGTCACTTAGATAATGTAAAAAGGGGAGACCCATCGCCACTCACCATAGCCATGGAGAGAGAAGATGTGTCTGCGTGGGAGGAGGGGTGAGCAGATAGCCCCAGAGTGTGTCTAGATTCCTCCAGGGACTTCAAGGTCTGTCCGTGTGTGTGTGTAAGCTGATGTGGAATGTTTACTACAGATGTGTGTGTGGGGCCAATGCTTCCTCTGTTATCTGCCATTTAGTTTAAATCTGTAAGGAAGACATTCACTTTGTGTCATCACTTGAGGGATCAAATGCTCTGGAGTTTGTCCAAACATTTCAAACTGTTGCTAAAAAAAAACAGACTTTCTCAATTAAACCTGTTGTTTCATTTGTATTTATCTGTTGGAAATTCCCCAGAGAAAGGACCTTCACAATTAAATGTCACCTGACTGACAAGGAAGCTTATGTTTGTAAACTGAATTGTAATGAGGTGTGATTGCAAATGATCTTAGCAGCCTCTGCATAACCCGCACCCTGTTGTTATATTTAGCAATGATTGTCACAGTACACAGTAAACAAAAATGGTATCAACCCTTCAGGTGTCTAATTGTCTTACATACTTGCCTCAAAGAGCTTGGCGCTATTTATTAAAGAACCTTTTTTGGAAATCCAGTTTGAGAAGGTTGATTTTGTCATTTAAACTTTAGCCTTTTGATTACTGGTTTGCTCCTGTTGGCACCTGGTTTATTCTGTTGTGATAATACTGCACTGTAAGATAAAGTGTCATTTATAATGGTTTCAAACAGGCAAAATACATATTGATCATAACCTGTAAACCTCTTTGTCAATCTTTTTCTTCAAGGACTCTTTTTCACACATAAGTATGGGATTTGCAACAACTTCAAAAACACTTGTACGCTGGAAGTGGAGAGAGTGAAACCTCTTTAAAATACAAAAAATATTCATTTATAATATTAAAGTAAATCACAGGATGTCATAGTAAAATGAAACTACTTCTCAGAGGGGAAACCTCCTCTTTGACAGCTGCTGCACCAGGCAGGTCATATCTCAAGTCCTTAGGATTCTTTCCGGAGAGAGATGGACAGTGAAGAGTTTGCGACGACCTCGTCAATAACCTCGCAGTCAACACTCATCTTCACAGAGTTTTACTGTAAAGGAACTGTCAGCTGACCGTGCCACACAGCGTGACATTACTAGCTATCTGCCCCTTCTAAGACAATAGTGCTGCTGTCTGGTGTTCAGTCCCAGACAGCTTTCTGTACCAGAATTATAAGCAGAGTTAGAATTGGAAGCAGGGTTCAGCAGTCATACAGTCAAAACCTGGACAGTCATACAGTCAAAATGGAATTTTACAATTGTGCTTTAAAGTACCGGAAAGTTTAGGAAACTGAAAAAATTATGGAAGCATATGCATCATTTCCTTTTCAGATATTTCAACTTTTACGGCTGGGAAGTCTAGGTATCCTTGGGGGGAGTAATGGCCCAATTCCACATTATATGGCAACATTATTCCAAGTATTACATTATCAAGCTTCAGTTGGTTAATCCATACGTGAGAGCTGCACAGTTCAAGCAAGTTTTCAATCAAGCATAGCATCTGATTTTAATTTTAAAGGCATATCCCCATGCCATAAGTTGTCAGCCACAAATATTGGCTGTCCCATTTGAGCACATCCTAACAAATACTGACACATATTGATCAGGGGAAATCTTACCATTCCATCATGGCTTTGTCTGGAGAAATCATTGAATTTAATTTGCAAAATGTAAAGGTAACCTACAGTAAAGTAAAAGCTATCATCCAAAATTATGGCAAATTAAGAGAGTCCACCATCTGCTTAGACAAAACTTCTAAAGTATCCCACACATTTCCTTCACCTCTGATACTCTAATCACCGATGACTGCTCAGATCCTAACACCCCCACATCAGCCCTTGTTAGGGAACGTGGATCCCATATTAGTGTGCATCCGTTTTGGCGCGCCCCGGTTAAGATAAAGCATCAAGCGCAGCCTGCCGGTAATGCAGTGATTATCAGGCAGTGACGCAGACACAGGAGACACAGAGGAGCAGGAGGCTCTCAGTCATCTGCTTCTATCTTGAGGAGGACAGATACTGCCGGACCAGAGGGACAACACTGGCTCACCGAACCACGCTAATGTCTTGGGTGATGATGAAGGGGGACTGATAGGGAAGACCTGAGGTCACGTTTTGTGTTTCGTCCAGCTGATGATAGCAGTGCCATTACGTGCGGCAGAGATCATGATCCTTCAGGTTATTCACATGAAATTAACACATTTATTAATCCTTAATGCAATGATAAAACATTAAATTCTATGGCGTATTGGGAAAATAATCAGAAGGCTTGGCAGCTGTCAACTCCAGGGCCTGACTGAAGGGAGATGTACTCTACCTTTTCAAACTTCTGAAGGTTTGGGGGGTTTTTTTAAACTTTTTTTTTGATAGATTTTATGATTCATCTTAATCTCCCTAAAGACTTGGGCACAGTTACTGAACAATGACAATGAAGAATATCTGGCAGAGACTTGAGAGCTGGACGCCTAGAACAACATTTGGACCATTCTCATTGTTTGTAAAGTGACTTATTCTGGTCTCTCCTGATTCCTAGTAATGTATTTACTACAAAATTTACCCAAGCTGATGCCAAGTGGCTAAGGACATGAGAAAATAGACCTTTTCCTGTTCAGTGTTTCAGAATTGTGTTTTACAAGTCATCTGTTGAGCATCATTAGCTTCACCTTCACGGTTTCTCTCTATTTCACTCCCGGCTCCCCCAACTCCCAGCTATATTGGCAACAAAAAAAGCCCAAATTGTCTACACTATACGGAGTGTAAGGAAAACTAATCTATCTTTACGGACAGTTAAAGCTGTATCTACAGCCACACTTTCACCCCTTGTTACAGTGGCATCATGGAAAACAAAGCTCAGCCTGTCACTGCTTGGCAAAGTCTGGTTTTCAAGACTGTCAATGATCACTTACAGAATAAAACTACAGTACATTACTAAACTATGTCAACAATGAGATAAAGGTATTAATTTCCATAATCTTTTGCTATATCAATACATTTTAATTGCACAACTAACGTTTTAAGACATTGAAAACCAGGACCAAAATTAATTCAAAACATGATTTTGATTGCATATCCTTAGCAATGCTTTCCATACACATGTTTTATCTCCTTTGATAAATGAGGCCCATTAACTGTAACCTGACACTCACCACAAGGCCTCTCTCCATAAACCCACTTACCCTTTGTTTTGTATGGGATAGAAGAGCAGCTCGGGATATGTGACACCATGAGGTGGCATGAAATTTAGACTTCTAATCCAAAAGACCTCATTTAATACAGTGTTGTATTTAATGCACCATTAATTTACATGAATAGCTATGGTTAATGTCAGCTGTGCTCTAATAAATGAGAGTCGTTCCCTCTCTGCAGAGAGTTGAATATGATTGATGCAGGTAGCTGGGAGTCATGGCGACCTAACTGAACGGTACAATACTGAGCTCATTCTGTCCCATTTCCAGATATTTTTTTTTTAAATGTCCCCGCTGATTGTGGAAAATTATTCTGAGCTGAATGATGAGGACATTTTTATTGAGGCAAAATCAAATGTCCCTGAGTCTTCCATTGCATTTATGGATTTTTCCCTCAGTAGATAATTCAGAAGAAATTTGTGCAGTGTTCCTAGTGTAGCTCTACACCACAAGATATAATAATATTAGCATTAACTCTCACTTTACTTTCTCTTCCGGTAAAGTAAAGTGCATTATTCTGATTTCATTGTCTATGTCCTCCTTTGATCATGCAGGATAGTCTCCTGCACTCGTTTGAGGGCTTCAAAGGCAATCAGGCTAATAAACTGTCCACCATCTCCTGCTGAGGGGAGCAGAGGTGTCCAAACAAACCTCAGCCTTTCAAAGTGTCAGTGGGGCCTATCTGAGTTCACTGCACCGACCCTGCTGCTGGGGGGGCTGAGGGGCGAACAAGGGGAGGAGAGAGACAGAGCGAGAGAGAGAGAGAGAGAGAGAGAGAGAATGACAGAGAAACAGAAAGACAGGAGGGTAGGACATCATTCAAAATATATATGAATAGGAGGATGAGATGGAGTGGATTAGTCCTAATTATTCTGCAGGCCAACCATTAGAGTCTCTCAGTGCTCAACCTCTCCTTGACCCCGTGTTTTTTTTTCCCCTTGGTTATTTATTTAAAAGCCTGTGGCTTCTTGGTTTATTGATGCCTAAAAGGGCAAGTCTTCTCTTGCTGTGGTATCAGCCACAAACCTAAACTCTCCCCTCTATAGACAGAGAGGATTACAAAGCCTGAGTAATATAGATTCAAAATGCTTGACTTCATACATACTGTAAGCCTTTGTTCTGTCCTCACTTCCTAATTAGGGACTTGGGACCTCTGTTTTCTGCCTCTGAAGGGAGGGAACGAATGCAGGTATGACAAGAGTAATGCTGCCAGCTGAAAGACACCAATATCCTCCATGTAGGGTAAGTCTGGGTCGGTTGGAGCCTGATTACAGCGTGTGTGAATGAGTTTACAATGGACACAGGATAGCCATGCCAACACAGGCATGGCTTAAACAGGTATGCAGTTTATACAGTAACAGTAAGGAAAGGGTAAGACCCGAGCCTTCTAGGTCACCTTAACTCCTAACACATGTCATCTTTTACCAGGAATTTTATGGTAACAACAGAAAAATTTAAACTTAGTCCTGTCAGACAGCTCCCTGTGGCCACAGAAACTGGGGCACTGCATGTTTCCTTTGAAGGTGGCATTCGCAGTTTTCTCAAAGGACATTTCGCTCCACGCTCATTTGCCCGAGGCAGCAGTTGTCTCTCTGTAACAAGCCGGTTCCACATAGCTGGACTGGACTGGACTGGAGATGTGGCAGTGATTGTAAGCTAGCTAGGATGTTTCTGTGATATGCAGTACTGGAGATGCTGAGTAAAAATTAAGATCAAGGCATTTGATTGCACACCTGGCCTGGTGGGTCAAACATGCATGGTGCTGATGTGACAATGTGTCCACAATCTGGTTCATGGAAGCAGTCAGATTGCAGATTTCAAGATGGCAGCAGAGTCATAGAGGTCAATCAGAAAATAGGAGATGCAAATTGCACCTGTTCCTACCGTTTATCCTCTCAGCTTCCCTCTATTTCTCTTCCTCTTTCGCTCTCTCTCTCTCTAACTCCCTCTGGCTCCTCTAAAATTATCATGCATGTATAAGTGTTAATTAGTAAAATGGACACTGTTGTGGTTATTTAGATTCCATCTTTTGTCTTTCCCACAGCAGCAATGCTGTGGAGTCAGTCTGTGTCAGTCAGTCACAGTCATGGAAGATCAGCTCCATCTCCTGCAGGGCAAGTCAAGTCAAGTTTATTTGTATAGCCCTTAATCACAGTTACAGTCACAAAGGGCTTCACAATGCTGACATGAAAACAATATGAAAATGAGCATCACATAGTCTCTTGCGGCAACAATTACGAAAGCCAACACTGAACAGAAGTTCATAAGGATTTATCGACAGTGACAACTAAGTGAGTAAGTATCCTATCATATACAACTCAAACACAAAGCAATTTTGTGATTCCAGATGAAGAATTTATAAAGCCTACCCATGTAATTGTAGCTCTCAAAACTTTGACACAGACCCCCAAATGGCCTCAAAAATGTATTTGGCCATCGGTATTGTGACTACTACAAATATCCACAAAGTTAAGGTAGGCTATGTACTCTACCTAACCTATACCTGTACCTATACCTACACCTATACCTGTACCTATACCTACACCTACACCTACACCTACACCTATACCTGTACCTATACCTGTACCTATACAGCGTATACCTAAACATGCATAATTCAGTTCAGTCTTCTAACTAAAACACAATTTCCTGACATAGTGTATAGCAATCGTATGAAATGCCTACATCTCAAAAAACAGAAAGGGATAATGCTATACAGGTTCTGTACTTGTTTGAGCACATACTGTTTTCTGTTCAATGAATACACATTTTGCAACACCTGAGCCTGTGAACATGCGTGGTTCCTACGAGTTTTGTGTTAGTCATTGTTTCATCTTCTGTTTAACTGATGATGTGTTTGATGATTTTGGCACCAAGTTGTCTCCTAGATATGGAAATTAGTCTTGAATCATCTAGTCTTTTGCAATGATGGAGATATCAGATATCAGATATGGCCTTTGATATGCAGCCCAACCTTACATTTGCATTTAGTATTTATTGCAATATTGACTCTCTTATCTAAAATGACCTATTTCTGTTATACGGGATTACAAGTTCTGTCAGGGAGGACTGCAGTTTTATCCACATCCCGTCGGGTTTTAGAGGGTGGATTATCGGTAACCTTATCTTCGTTGTCTCTTTGAAACAACTCCCACTGGTCTTCCCACCAGCCGCTTTGTGCGTGTGTGTGTGTGACCTATAATCATGCTCAGTGAAAGTGGGGCACAGAAATGGCCGGATATGTGCTGCACAGTATATAGCATGTGGATCTCCTCACTTTAACAAGACCCAGTCCCTCATTATTTGGGGGCTTGTAGGTTTGTTGCACTCTACCACCATGTCATCCAGCCCTACAACCTGTATTTTCCACAGGTGATAACCTAAACAGTATTACTTTACATGTCATTCATAAAATTCTCAATACGTCTTCTCCTATTTAATTGTATGAACTTGCTACTGTATGTTAATAGGCAATTTTTCAAAGTCAACAGTCAGGTTTCCTCTTTAACACTGTGAAAAATATTACTACCATCCAACAATATAAACTATAGTACATATGGTTACTGTAAATGGTGTTTTTCACATGGGTCCCTACTGGGATGGAGCTAACATTTAAAAAAAAAAGATGGGAGTTAATGGTGTGAAGTGCCTCTGACTGCCAGAGTTTTAAGTTCCTCTATCACTTCCAGGAAGACCAGGGAGTGTTTCCACTTAGGCAGTTGAGATGGACACTCAAGTCCAGCAGGCAGGTTTCCAGACATGAGCTGGGACCGGGAGAGATTTCTGTCCCTCTTTTTTCTTTTTTTTTCTTTTGCTTCATCTGTCAGAGCTACCATAGGAACCAGGCAGTCAATATAGCAATACCTACGACAGCTTGCTCTTGTACAGCTGAGTGAAGCCAGCTGATCAGGAATAACAATATCTTACTCCAGTAGTGAGGATCTTAAGAAGCTGTCGCCGATGAAATGGGTGCTTTTACACAATCACAGACGTACACACTGCACGTACGCACGCATGCATATACACGAGTGCTAACACACACACACACACACACACACACATTTCATCAAATAGAAAGATAGGATGACCCAATTCTTTCATGAATGAAGCGTCATGACCCCTGTCCCCTCTCCTCTCTCCAGCCAAGCCTTTCCCTTCCAGACTGCCTCATCAAGTCTTCACACAAAGGGATCACTTCAGTCCAGGCTTCACCTCTTGGAAACCAAACAATACTCCTTTTTACAAAGCTCATATGGCTAAATATTGTCCATTAAGTTGTAGTTAAAAAGAAAGATATTGCACACAAGTATTTATTATAGTACTTATGAAGTGTATACCAGTGGGTTACACAAACATTCAAATCTTCTATCAACCTGATTGGTCATGTGACACTTTCTTTATGAAATTACATATGCTGCTCTTTGTTTTGCTCTGTTGAAGTGTTCACCATGGCACACATTAGTGGGGAGTGGTCTCTATTGAAAGAGAAAAGGCTCTTTCTCCCAGAGATGTGAGAGTCTGTGAAGAGTTTACCTTTACATTACATTACTTTTACTCTCATATTGCAGATATAGACATTGATGCGGCCATTCAGTTCATGATTTTTTGCTCCTCTTCTGTTATTCATGATTAAATTGCATTTCATTACTAAACTAAAGGTTGTATAATACCGACTGACAATCCAGGCCGGTGTCAAACTTTTCAGGGAAGGAAACTAGATTATTATAATTTAATAGTCATTACTTTTCCGAGACACTTAATAAATCCTGGCCCATAAGTACAATGAAAAAATCCACAACCATCACCAGGGATTCCAATTACGAGTACCAAGTATTGGTGGGTAGGAATCGCACAGTGCAATGTGGAAGGTAGTTCAATAATGTATGTATAATAAGCCTTTTCCTTTGCTCCACAAGAGGACTGTCTGTAAACATCCTTGATTTATAACGCCTGCTCCGCATCACTGTATAAAGCATAACCATAGCTCACTTTATTAGTCTATAATCCTCTTTGCAGAGACACATTTCTCACAGTCTCCTACTGCCCTGACCCAAAATGACTTGTGGTGTTTCATCTATTTTAATGGTCTCCATAAAAACAGAGGCAGCATAATATTATGGTTAGCGTAGGACTGTTGTCTTACACTCACTTAGGAGTAATGCATAGTATGACCACAGTAGTAGGCATTGTGTTACTTTTGACAGCAGCGCTACTCATGGAGCCGTGGCGACGAAAGGCACATCTGGACAAAGTAAGCTTGGAATATCATGTTTGAAAATACTGTCAGACGCCCATCAAGATACCCAGGAACTCACACTCATGGGTGTACCCCATATTGAGAAACATCAACAATGATTGATCACTAATTATATCACAGACTGAGAACACAACAACTCTGGAGCGATTTAGAGCGTGACAAACATAAACATCTTAATAAGCAATACAAAAAGTTTAGTGAAAAATAAATGTTTCTAATTAGTCTACAAGTGTGTTTTCGTTTGTTGGCACTCCGCATTTCTACGCACTGGTTCAGTTTACAGTAAATGTTCCTTGGCACCGCCGACGGATGGCAACACCACTGACGCAACAACAGTGACATTACAAGAGATCCCAAACTTTGGTGCTGTGAAAAGAAAATAACTGGACAGCACTCCGTTCTGTTGAGCAACTGCAGTCCTCGTTTGCTGATGCTCTCGGTCGTCTATCTGTAGAGGCATTGTGAAAACTTTACGGTCGCACAGATGAATCAAGCTTCATCTGCACCCCACAAATCTCCCCCTATTTCACTTTGCAAATACTTCTCAGTGGGGTTCGCTCTGTCAAACATGAGACTAGCCCAAATGTCTTTATCTTCACCTTATAACCATGCTGTGTTGGGAATTACTCTTTTTGGGACACAACAGTATTTTTGGCTGGCGATCAATGTAAATATTAATCAGTTTATATATTTGAGTGATAGTAGTGGGTGATAGATGACCTGTCCTAATACTCAAGACTTGGTGGGATCTTCCTTCATGCACAGAAACTGAGCTTTCACCTCCACTTTGAAATAATACTAATATACTTAATCACTTTTTTATACCAGGATCAGTGCCATCAGTGTGTTCATAGATTGGCACGAATAACATGTTTTTGTGGTGAATTCATTAAAGGTTCTCCAAGTTTCTATTATTGATCAGCCAATAAGCCCAGTTATAGTATATTGTTTGATGATGTGATCGTGACATTTGGCTGATATCAGTGCTATCTGAAGTTTAGATTCAATGAAATATGATGATGCCTTTACAGTCCCTCCTCTGCTCGGCTGAATATGTTTTAGGAATTAATGGGAGTTCAGCCCTTTGGAGACTATATGCATGACATAAAAAACACAAAGAGAGCTCCAAGTTTGAGTGATGAAAGTAGGCAGAAACCGCTGAAGCATTGTGGCCCAGAGTGATGAAGTGACTTGAAATGCAGACACGACAGAATTGCTGTAACTTATTGACTGCGATTTTTATATTTTGAAATATTCCAGAAAAGAAAGGCTGCGTGCCACCTGGCCACTGTGCTCTCTATCTGGCTCGCATTCCCTTTCTTCTCTTCCTTCTTCTTCTTCTTCTTCTTCTTCTTGTTCTCACTCTATTCATTGTTTCAAAATAATAAAAAAAATATGTATGATTTTACAGGGCACAGTTGTCATATAAAAACAAAATGTCAGTGGAGCATAACGCCTTACTGAAAAGTGAAGCCTCTCTCAGCCAAGCAAATGGAAAAGGCTTGGCTGTCAGTGATGCATCTTCAAAACTGCAATTTCTGTGAACAGAAATATAAAGAAAGATTTTTTTGTAGCCTGCAGTAAAGTGTGACTGAACTCATTCTACTGACCAACTGTAAACACTTATTATTATTACGCATTATTCAACCCCACTTATTCCTAATGACAAGATTGTTTTATATTTCTCAAGTGATCAGGCACACACAATATATGCTAGAAATCCACTGCCTTACCACCATCCATACAAAGGGGTTTCCCAACATCACTCACACTTTGACAGTTTTATTTCATTGAACTGTTTATCTATGCAGAAAAATTACCCACAAAATGAATCTTGCCCCGCCTGACCTTTCAACACACGCCTGTCTGCTGATCACAGCAAGAGGATGAGTTATTGGCCAAGTTGTATTTATTTTATTTCAGATTTTTTTCAACAACTTGATACTCCAGCCACCACCAGGGAGGCTGACCTCTCTTCACTTCACAAACAAACCTGACGGACTTTCTTCATTGACCGGACAGCTTGGAAGTCAAAGGTCAAATCAATATGGAGGTCACGCCGCACATGGTTATATATTTGCCTTGAGCATCAAGCCAAAATGCCTCAGCACAAGCCACTAGCTCCTCAGTCTCAGCTGTGTACTTCAAACCATGTTCACACTGAGGAGAGTGGGCCCAGAGGTGAGCAAGGTAATGGAGCAGCGAGATGCAGCTGTTGATAAAGAAAAATGATGTAAATGGAGAATAAGAGTCTGTTCCATTCATCCTAAGAGTCAGTTTACCGTGTATCAGCAAGACAAATATTATTCTTCAGATACCTTAAATTATGAGTATTGAAGCCTATCAGGTTCAATGGAAGAAGTTTGGATATTCCTCCTCCTCGGGACTGATACTTTAGCTTCAAGTTAAGAGAGGTAATTTAACTGCATGGGTCAGTCCAAGTGTTTCTACATGATAAATGACACTTTGATGCAAAGTTCATGATTGAGCGCCGTAGACTCTAACCTTGTGCCAGAATAATTGCAAGATAAGGATGTTAAGGAAGCCTGCCAGTTCCCAGCGGAGCACCAACGAAATCTAAGCAGCAGGAAATACTAGCGAGGGCTTTAAATAACTATGACGTTATGGATACAGTTCAAGCTGTCACTCATACACTTCACACAAACAACAAATTTGTTCCCAAAACAATCATTTGGAAGACTTACCTCACTGTGGGTTGATAAGCTTTTGTTTTGAGTTGATGTTTGTGATCCAAGCCATCTTCCACCAGTCCAATGCCATAGTTGCTCCAAGAGATGCAGCTCAAATCTGCACAGTTTAATTACGTAACATGTTTTTGTGTTTCATCCTAATTGCTCTGTTGAATCTCTCAACCGCCATTAATTTCCTTCTGTCCATGGGTGTGACTGGTATGTGATGTGATGACGAGGAAGCGGTTCGGGAAAAATTGCTGATTTAGGAAAATCCCCAGCGAAATAGTTGATAACAAATGGTCTCAGTCAGCGGTGGTTGTCTAACACCGTATGCATGTTACTAGAGTCCACATGGGGACGTCAGGAACATGTACAAGTCATTTCCCATCAATGAGATTGAACACAGAACCCCTTATCTTTTACGTCCTCTTGATTTCATAAAGCAAACACCTATTTAGCTATTTAGGTGTATCGCCCGGCTAATGTGTGTATGAGTGAAGCGAAAACTATATCCCCCCCAAATTCTGCTCAGAAATGACGAGGTTTGTCAGATGTTAGAGACTGAGAGAGCAACAAAGGCTCCTCTGTCCCCTCCTGGTCTGTCAGACATGACTCTCAGACTGGCTAAGGGAGGGGGATGTCCGTCTCTGCTCTGGGCCGTGCCACTACGACAGCTACAGCACAGGAGCGAATCTGTTACATGTGCCAAGACACTCACAACACCTCTCATCCTCTTGTATCTGTTTGTAGATATGAACATTTCTGCACTTGTGTATGTATAGATATGCCTGTTACTCTTGGTATTGTAGAATCTGTAAAAACAGCATTCATTATCTGCAGTTTCTGAATGTGTCTGACTCATACTTTAGTTGTGTTCACTTACTTGCTGGCCAGCTAACTTTTTTGACCGAGAAAATGTCGATTCACATGTTATAAAGGTGTAAGAATCAACCACACATTAGTAATTTTACACTCCCTTGGGTGGCAATTCCAAGCTTTGGTTTTCCGCAAGTCCCAATGTAACCTTCTGGAAATAAATTGAAAGGCAGGTCAGAGAAACATACATAAAATACACCCCATGTCGTCATTTGTCACTCATGGAAGTGTTGCTTGACAGCTTGAAATAAACAGCGCCCCATGCAGATGTATTATTCCCTCTCTAAACAGCTCACACTCTTTAAACTCTGCACTCATGATAACTGGTGAAAATAATCACTTATGGTTTACAGAAAGCTCAGGGAATCGTTTGTGTTCAGCCCAAACACTCGCGGAGGGATGTTAGTTTCCTCAATTTGAAATAGTTTCCTTTCCTTTTTGTCTGCTGGAGTCATGAGAATGTTTAGGTTCCGATTCACAAGTCTGTCCATTAGTGCTTTCCATTTAGAGAGCGGTGTCATCTTCACCTTTGGCCCTCTGCTGTCAAAAGATCTGCAGATTAAAGAATATAAAACTGGCTTGTCCCCCAGATTTTTCTCACAGTGGATGTTTCAGGATATGCTATACCCTTCTCATTCAAGCTCATCCCATCACTGATATCATAATCATCATTGATAGTCATCCCGTCTAGGGCTTGACATGTACACTATGGAAGGAGGAAACTACAACTTAAAAGGAGACACCAAAAAACATCAACCTTTTATACTTTGAACATCAAGCATAGGGCCTGTGGTCACACAATTATAGTGGTACAAACCTATGATATGATTTGAGTCGGCAGTAGTAGTTGTCCATCTGGATTATAGGCATTTGAAGACTGTGTATCCCCCCCTCCCTCCCTCCTTCCCTCCCTCCCTCTGTGACATGAAGTGTGCATCAAGCCTGTGGGACAGTAACAAGGTCCATATGCGGTTACTTCCTCCCTCTGCTGCCCTGACATGAGGGGGTAGTATTAACAGGATGGCAGTGTCAGGAAAACCTATTGATTTACTCTCAAAAGGAGGAAGAAAGACACCGAGAGAGAAAGGGAGATTTACAAGCTTCTTTGCTCAGCTACTCACTTTGACCGTGGGATCTGCATGAAGCAGTAGACCTTTGCTTCCCATCATAGATACACTAACCGGTCATTGTGAAGTGGTTAGGGTGGGCCCAGATGAAGACTCTAAAACTATCCAAAAACAACTCTGTAACCACTGTGATTTTAAGGGTTTTCAAGGCTGATGGCAATCAAGAAATGGGAAAACATGCAGAATCTCCTCTAACTTGTTTGACAGATTGGAACCTTGCTTCATATTGGATCTCATGACCTCTTCGAGATATTCAATTTTATTTCTCATAGTTGTGAAGCAACTCATTATTTCTGGCAGGGCAGTGCATATCTATGCTTGCTGCACAGACTGCGGTCACGTCCTGTGCGCTGAATCATATATGTGTGCAGTCGAGCTCCCACAAGTCAAATCTTGTGTTAAACCAACATTTCTTATGGCAAGGAAATGAAAGTTAGGCTACTTAACACAAATTTTGTAACAAAGGCTCACACAGCATGATGGTTGCTTCATGTGTGCCAAGTGTTGAGAAGCTGATTTGTCAGTTTAATGGTTTTGTGAGTTTTAGGATCTGATGGAGATATGCCTCCCCAGACATCCCAGACATCAAGTTACTGATGTTAGATATTCTCCTTCTAAATTTTCCATAATACACTGACAATTCTAAACAAAGGACAAAAGTATAGCAACCACAGTTTGTATTTAGATGATTGCTCACTTTGCCGACATATCACGCTTTGGCGATTGTGTGATGCTGTGATGCAGGACCAAGAGGAGAGAAAAATGACTGCACCAGATTTTCTTTTTTTTAGTTTATTTGCAGACTGATAAAGCATAGAACCAAAGTGATAAAAAAAACTCCACAATGATAAAAAACAATGTTAGAAACACAGAACAAAGAGATGCTACCAACGATCCACGTAAAAAACAAAAAAAAACAAGGGGCTTTGTGGAAAATGTGTGAACTTTAAAAACAAACAGGCAGTGTCTGTGGATTTAGAAACACTTCTCCCATAGCCTCAGCATTGTCTTGTTTAGAGTGGTTGGTAAATAAGGACTGTAAATGATCCTCAGATGCCAAGTTAGCACCAACACACTGTGGATCTTCCATGTGACAAAGTCGCAAACATCTGCCAATGAAATGAATGCATTGTTTTGTTACTCGTAGCACTGATAAATAACAGTGTACTACACCCATAATCCATTCGCTGATTGTTTTCCTTTTTTTTCAACCAGTCCATTTGGATCTAATTAAAGGCAACATGTAAACAGTTCTTGTAATTTGGGAGACTCGTACACAAACAGACGCAAACAGATGATTTATTGTTAATAATAAAATCACAGTAGTATATTTGACAAGATGGGATAAGCCAGTGATCAGCACTCTTCTCAGGGTGTATCAACTGCCCCACACAAGAGATTAATTGCATTTTCAAACCAACAGCAATCTTCAGTTTCCCATGAATGCATACAAAGGATGGTATGAATTATTGACATATGTTGGAGGATCAGTGACAAATACTTTGTGGAAATTGTATTTGTTTATTACTGTCTGTAAACTGTTCCGGTCACAACAACCTGAATCCTCTGTATGTAGTAGGCAAATAAAACACTTTTGCACAATTCCCGAATGTGTTATATTTCGTGCTCTTTGATGGGGCGTTGTGGGAATCTGTTTCTAGGTCTTGTGTCACATGACAACAATAACGGAATAATGGGATTCTCACAATATAGAGTATTTCATAGAAGAAGAGAAACAACCAAAAAAAACACTATAAAAGACTCCTGCACAGGGAGACATTTGACAAGGGACAAAAATAATCCATTCACATGCAGTTCATAATTCAGTTATTATCAGCTGGGAAGTTAATATTAAACTGTTTCCCTCACTGGAGTCTGGAGACAGACTCTTAATTCTCTGTCCTATTGATAGGATCAGTGTCTGTTAAAAGACAATGTGATGTCCATGATAATGGGCAGAATGCGTGGGGGGAATACAGAAATGCTTTAAAATGATGGCTTGGATCTTCAAAAATAAACCCCAAAATGACTGATCTTCTTTTTCAAAACATAACCCTTCAAAAAAATCCTATAAACTTTCAAAAACTAAAACACCATGTGAAAGCAAATATCCACAAAATGTATGTCATTTCTATGGTCTTGAACAGTTAAATCAATATCTGTGAGCATAAACAATGATGCCCCAAAGTCAGAAACCAGAGATCCAAGACTGATATCTATGATGGCAACAACAGAAGCAAGCTGGAGTTGCAAATTTGTGGACTCTGAATTTTTGCAAATGTTTTTTTGAAGTGCCATCAGTTCTGCACCAGAAAATCTGTCTATATCATCCATTCTCTTTCGCTCTCTCTTTCACTCTCTCTCTCTCTCTCTCTCTCTCTCTCTCTCTCTCTCTCTCTCTCTCTCTCTCTCTCTCTTTCACTCTCTCTCTCTCTCTCTCTCTCTCTCATCCAGGCCTTGCTGTTTGGCACCAGCACCAGCTGTTTGGAGCTTTATTCTTCTGCAGGGATAATAAAAAGGATGAGAGGTCGATTCCAAGGTGGCACAAAGCCAGCTGAACTGAATGGAGATGTGTTAACATTGGTAATGGCAATTTAATTGCACATAATCTTCCAGCGATTCTCTTTTCATTAAACAGTGTTTACACACGCTGACAGAGAGCATTTCAGGACACAAATCGGTTCCCAGATGCAACACAGGAGAGTTTGAGATTTTGGATTATTCACCTTTCTTCTGTTGTATTTATCCTGCTTACATTCTTCACACTCCGATGGATCAGCAACATTGCAGTCCTTTCTCTCAGGATAAACAATTTGTGTCTTTCGCTGTAGAAGAACGTACAGCTAATCTTTGACTCAGTACCTGGAAACCAAAAGGAAACCTGAAAATGAACAGGAACCCTGAAGACAGAATTTTGTGGCTAAAAGCGATGAATTACTGCAATGATCGTCTGTCAGCCCTCGTCCAGCACACATTAATGAGGAACACATGGTCTGACATGGAAGAGCCACCTCAAATTTTAGATCTGTGTGTGAATGTGTGTGTGTGTGTGTTTGTGTGTGTGTGAGAGAGAGAGAGAGAGAGAGATATTACACTATCATTAAAACGATAAGATGCACTGCTCTGTTAAGAGAACTTTGAACACAAAGAGCATCAAACACAAAGCTCATTACAATATGAACTCCATCCTCCATCTGTATGATAATTGCAACACAGTAACTGGAACAAGCCCCTGCCCAGCCTGTATTCTACCTCCATCTAGTGGTTAAAATTAGAAAAACATTTTTGGGGGTGTATGACTCACTGCCTAAAACACATTTCTATACATATAATACAGGTTATAGGAAGATGTGTAGGTTAATGATTTTTTGTGCATATGTTTTGATTTTTTTTTTTTTGCTAGTGTATATAGAGTTTTTTGATGGGTAAGTTCCATCCAAGTCAGATACACATCTGCAGGTCGTTGTTTGTTTTTGGTAATTATACCAATGTATCACACTTTATTTGACAGTGATGTATTGATGTTTAAAAATGCTACCTGTAGAACCTTTGAAAGAAAGAAAGAGAAAGGTCCGCACACTGTAGCTCCCTTTAGTTCTTTTAATTAAACATCCCACATGTTTTTTGGATGTGCGCGACTACTTCACAGTATTTACATGTAGAACCTTTAAAAGAACGCGACTGCCCAAGACACACCATGAAACATTAAGGCCATGTCTGCTGGAGCTGTAGGCCCAAGAGCCCAAATTCCTGATGAGTAGTCATTTCTCTCCAGCCACCACAAGAGGGTGGTGTGTCACTGTCGGCTACAGGGACGGGGTAGCCAGGTGAATGTTTTTCAAGGTCAAGATTACACCTCAGACTGATTATATGAGCGAGTGACTGGGTTCTCAGGGTATACAGTAAGATAGAGAATATGGTCTGATTCAAGAAAAGGCCACTTTTATGGCAGAGAACTTGAAGGAAAGGTGATGCAAACGGCTTGAACGGGTACCGTAATGAAATCCAAGTACAAAGTGTAGTTGTTCTGATAACGCACATCAGTTTACTTGAAATAATATTCTGTTGCGTAGGTAATTGGTCCAAATCATGTCCAAGATTAGGTTTACCCCTTTGTTTAACTGAGTTAGTCCGAGACTCGCTGACAAATCCATCGTGTCATTTATTTGTCCTCTCAATTCCAATCACATCAGGTGATCGTAAGGATGTTTCTGGCAGCAGAAGAGGAAAAATCACTAAAAACAAGCCACCAGTCATATAAAATTAACATCCTAACTGCATGTCTGAAAAAATTAATCCACTAAATCTAACTTTGCTGTTCTGTAGCATGAAAATGGTGACCTCCCTCCCCATCAGGGAACGCTGGCCTGTACTTGCCAGCAGAGAAAAACAGAGTCCTGAGAGAGAAGAGTTGGTCTGTCTTCAGCAGGGGCTGCAGTGGTTGCACCATTCGCTCACATGCTGGCAGATGCACACAAACACACACACACACACACATACACACGAGCGTGTACGCACAAACAGGGATCATCTCTGAACTCATCCATGAGGGAAGCATCTGAGCTGTGCAGAAGCTGAGTTAGCCGCACAGGCAGACACACACACACACACACACACACACACACACACACACAGAACGTCTGAGCCCCCATTGGTCGGCGTCTCTCCACCCCACCGCGGGAGTCTCTGAGGGGTCTGCTGCAGTACTCTGCTCCAGGGGCCTGGAAACGCTGGAGTGAGCCATTTTTTTCCCTTACTTCTATTTTTGGGCTGGATATCTTTAAGCACAGGAGGACCACAGCCTCCCTCATTTTCCACTGTTTTCCAACATACTGGTTCCCAGTGTACGCTGCTAGTACAGCCTCAGTCCCTTCTCTGCAGATAAAAACAGCAGTAAGGCCTCCAGCTCAGAGAGGCAATATGATACTACTGAGACAACAAGAATCTGTGCAATAAGCTCGTGAGGAAGGACACATAAATCGTGCCTCCGCTGCAGGGCCCAGGGGCAGCAACCCAGTGCTCAGCCAGCCATGTAGGCTCAGGCCGCAGCTAAAAGAATTTGGAAGGACCCTTTCCTGCAGCCCATCCCCCATACAAGAAGACATGATTTAACTAGCCTCCTCCCAAGTGAGCAAGGAATCCATGACCAGGGTGTTTTTTTTTTGTTTTCAAGTCAAACACAAAGACCTTAGAGGGACATTTTTTGCAAGCCTTCAGCCTTCTCTTGAATGGAACTGAGGCTGCTATTTATGTGTGATTTATGACACTGTAGCAACAGTATTGTATTAGTGTACACTTACACAGTGTCTATGTTGTGTTAAATGTATAATAACACTGTGATGACAGGAAAATAAAATGAATAATACCTATCCTAGGCCTTAGCCTACTAAAAGGACTATCCACTTTCGACTTGTGTCACATCAAATATTACAAAGGCTATTTAGAG
The DNA here is from genome assembly GCF_046629955.1 of Centroberyx affinis. Taxonomy (NCBI): domain Eukaryota; kingdom Metazoa; phylum Chordata; class Actinopteri; order Beryciformes; family Berycidae; genus Centroberyx; species Centroberyx affinis. The sequence continues at coordinate 270,323 of NW_027281475.1, read as the reverse complement.
CTCCCTCTACTCATCACTGAGATGTTACACCTGAGGGAGATTATACTGCAAGATGAATCTTAGCTGGCATGAAATAAGTAGGATGTTCATTTTGCCATTAAAAAAACACAGGTATTCCTACTGGCCTACTGCCTATATGTCCTGAGCAGAAATAAGTTGCCCATTATATTGAAATGTTAATAATGGATGTCTTAATAATTTAAACATGGCTACAACAGGCACATGTAGGAGGCATGTTACTCAAAAGTGTCTCACAACATAAGTGGACTTTCAGCAGCTAACATTCACATCAAAGACCTCAAGGAATCAGACTGTAACAGAGAAACAGCCTACATTGTAGGCCTACACATAATCTACAGATGATCAATCAATCTCATCAACAGAGCTCCTCAACTTCAGGCCTGGAGTAAAACATAAGAGTATCTGCCCACATTCATAGAATAGAGGGAGGTCCCTAATTCCACAATAGCCTATGGGGCTTCAGATTCATGTAGGAACCTGTCAGAGGAAAGAAGCATGTTTATGAATGAACAAGCTGCTACTCTGCCGGAGTTCACTGTGTAGTCTGTTTAGGAAACGAATGAATGGGGAGTCTTATGTGATATGGGAACATCCATCATTGCATTTGAATCATTCTGTGCGTCTTTGCGCAATTTGCTGATTGTGGAGCCTTAGAAAAAAGGCTTAATATCGACAACATAGATTAGGGTTGAAAGAAGATCATTTGCAGTTTAGGATCTGTGTGTATCGGCTATTATAAAGTTTCCACACTCCCAAATGTGAGGTCAAACAGTGGACTGACAATATATTATTTAGAGGAGGTGAACATATTTGGATTTTACGCAGTGGTTTCTATCTCTCCGCGGCCTCGGAGATGGGTATCCGGCTTATTGATAGTGGTGAATGCCAGCGGGCATTAGAACAGCAAGCGGCCATCTGCCAGCCTAGCGAACTAGCAACCCCACCAGCTGCAGTCGCAAAACGCCCTACAAAGCAGGACATGCATGCAGCTTCTGACGTCTGCGGCCACACTGCGCTACAAAGCCTAGAAAAACCAGGAGCGGAAACAATGAGAATCAAGCTTATAGAAACCGCATAGGTTCACGACCAGCAAGTTTTTGAGAAGAGGCGGCCGTAAGTGCACGTCGGTTCATTTCGAATGACCGGTTTCTGCGATTATTTTTTCACGTTGAAAAAATATACATAAAAAGACTCATGCAGGGACACTTTAATACCCCGACATGGCGACGGCAAGAAAAAGGGGAGAGCTTTTTACTATTTTGGAAACTAGCGCGGACACAGAAACTACCACGGTGTGTGACAGTCAAGAGTCTCCGCTTAATCTTTCGGCCGATGTGAAGTGGTTTGAAATTCCTTTCAGAAAGCCAGACTCGGACGACGAGGAAGACGAAGTGCGGGAGGAAGACGGCGAGGGGGAGAATGGATTCACGAGCACAGCAGCCGCGGCGGAGACTGCAGACGCGGCCAGCTTCATCGCGGGAGGAGGCTGCAACATTATTTTGGTCACTGGTAATGGGATCAAGCACGACGAGGAGGAGTACGCAGAGGACTGCTATTATTCTGCCTCCAATAACTGCTCTGATACCACCTCAAACGACTCGGATATTGATTTCTCCGATTTGGAGGAAGAGGAGCGCACGAGTTTTTTCAGCTTTGAAGATGACTTGGACGAGGACTGCACTTCTGCCGACTTCTGGGGCGAACCTGACCAGGTAATTTCAATCGAACCATTCTCCGCTGTCAGCGGCCCTCAGCATTCGCTGGGGGACGATGCTGACACCCGTGACTATTTCCGGATACTCTTCCCAGATTCTCTTTTTGAACACATGGTAGAACAAACAAACAATTACGCCCTCTATCGGCAAAGGAGGAGTGGGAAATCAGACCCCCACTGGCACCCTACTGATCTCAGAGAGATGAAAGCTTATGTAGGGCTGAACATTCTTATGGGCATCAATCAGCTTCCAGACTCTGGCATGTACTGGGCCAGTGATATTTTCATCGGCAACGCAGGCTTTAAAAAAACAATGACAGCCAGGCGCTTTGAAAAACTCACCCAGTACCTCCAGCTGTGTGACCGTGAGTCTGAGCCCGTGAGAGGAGAGCGCGGGTATGACGGCCTCTTCAAAATCCGGCCTCTTCTCGACGTGGTGGAGAACACCATGTGGGACGCGTACATGCCCAATCGCTGTCTGACCATCGACAAGTGCGCCATTGCTGTGAAGGGTCGTTTCTCCCCCACGCAGTACATGCCCTCCAAGCCCCTGAAGAAGGGCCTGACGGTGTGGATGCTGTGCGACTCGCGGTCGGGCTACTGCCACCGGGCCAGGATCCACGTGGGCAAGCCGGGCGAGGACGAGGCGGCGTCCTCCCTGGGCTACAGGGTCGTGACCTCCCTGGTGCGAGGCCTGGAGGGCCAGTACCACCATGTCTTCATGGACAGCTTCTTCACCTCTGTGCCGCTCCTGCAGAGGCTGCTGAGGGACGGGCTGTACGCCTGTGGCCCCACCCAGCCGGGTCGCAGAGGTTACCCAGAGGTCCTCCGCCCGCGCAACGTCGGCAAGCTGTCCCCAGGCGAGTTCTACCAGTGCCAGCGAGGCAACCTGGTCGCCACGGTGACACGGGACGCCAAGGTGGTCAGTTGCCTGTCCACCAATTCGGCACCGGGGATTGTGGGTATCAGCCCGAGCCGCCAGCAGCGCGAGACAGAAGCAGAGGGGGACAGCGACAGCGTGGACAGCTCAGGAGGCAGCGGCTTGTCTTTCGGCGTGCCGCGGCCGCTGCCCTTGCTGCTGTACCAGGAGAACATGAGGGGCGTGGACCTGTGCGACCAGCTGAGGGAGTGCTACCAGGTGGGCAGGCCGTGCAAGAAGTGGTGGCGCTACTTCCTGTGGTTCTACGTCAACCTGTGCATCGTCAACGCCTACGTCATCCTGAGGGAGAGCCGAGGGGGCTCGCCGCCGGCCGGCTTCAACGGCAAGCAGTTCACCCAGCGCCACTTCCGGGTGCGCCTGGCACAGCAGCTGATTGGGGACTACCAGGGGGCGAGGGGCATGGAGCGGGCGGCGCGCAAGAGACACGCAGATTCACCCATAGAGTACGGACACCGCCTGGAGCGCATGTCAGAGCGCTCCCGCCGCTGCAGGAACTGCACCAACAAGGGACTACGACACGAAAGTGTGTTCGGCTGCAAGATATGCAATGTCCACCTATGCAGGGGAGGGTGCTTCTCTGAGTTTCATAAATAAAACTGAACTGGTTTTTGTTTTTATACCTTTGTGTAATCAAACAACTTGTGTCAAAGGATTTTTTTAACAGTTAAAAGATTTGTAAATCCAAAGGTTGCCACTACAAGTGCACAATATAGTCACACACTTTATGTAGAGCTAGTTTTAGGATAGAAGAAATATTATTGCACGAATACTAGAGAAAAGAAACTGAGAAACTGTAGATCATTTGAATTAGTATAGAATGTTTTGGCAAATTGCCTTCCATAACACTGACAGAATTGCCTTGTGTCACACTTTTTTATACGTTGAAAATATGATAAGGATTTTATATGAAAAAGAAAAAAAAAACAAAGACTTTTCTGCACTTACAATAGATCAGCAAATGTTTACTATGGGAAGTTTATCTCTCTCCTTTTCCAAAATAAATACTTCATTATGATGTACTGAACTGAATCACCTCTTTCTTTACATGGAGTTAAAGCAAGAAAGACCTCAATGTAGGGGTATGTTACAGCAGATACACAATGTTGAAATATTCACGTTACATGAATTAACACTGATTTGAAATAGGTTCAGCTTCGATCCCTCCTGAATCCTCACGCACATGCAAATGTGTGTGTCTCTGGGCCTTCAAGGGGACACAGCTTGGAGCAATTAGAGAGTAGAAAAAGCCCCTCAGTACTCTCCAGCCAACGGACCTAGTGATGCCATTTCGTTCTCCAACCGCACTACAGACACACAGCCATCTGTGGCCCTATTACACCGGGTCCAAACCCAAAAAGTGGTACTCGTCACTGAAATGGTTAGAAGAAGGAGGAAAGATGACAGAAACATACTTATTTTTTAAAAGAAGCGTCATTATGAGCCTTCCCGGAATGGTTAGAGTGAGCCTAAAGGGTACGGACACTCATTTGAACGGTGTAAATAATTCAACAGCAGGATTTACACATCTAGCTAAATGAGGCTGTGTTGGGTGAAAGCTGTTTCTGCTATCCCAAGAGACGAGAACAATTAAATTAAGTGAATACTTTAGACTTGTATTGAACACTGACAATGCTGCTCTGTGTGTTCATGTTTCTTTCCAGTTTGTCACAGATGAAATTATTATTTCAGTACAAGTACAATCATAGGCTAGTAAGCTAAAGCCTGTGTGCAAGCAGTGATGGGCTGGTTTTTGTAGTTCAGACTGCCTGTCTCCTGTGTCTTCCTTCTGGGGTTTCTCTCTCTCTCTCTCACTCTCTCTCTCACTCTCTCTCTCTCTTTCCCTTTCTCTCACTGTCTATCTCTCTCGCTCTCTCTCTCTTTCTCTCTCCGTCTCTTCTTAGCACTCAACTGTGCCGTCTAGCACACTCTGCTGTGTTCTGGGTTGCTGCGTCTCTCCCTCTTCAGGCTCTGCTGTGCCATCCTACACATTCACACACTCGCTCACACACGCGCGCGCGCGCGCACACACACACACACACACACACACACACACATATTACACATACACCCTCCCCCCTCCCCCTTCCACTCCGCTCTCTCTCTCGCTCTCCCTCAGCCGTTCCCCAGCTGGGAGAGGGTTAGTCAACTGGACGCCCCTCCCGCTGATCTGCGGGAGCCCCGTGGGGAGTTACCATGGCAACCGCGGCCGATGAAGACAGGGAGTCGCCAGCAGGCCCGCATGGTTGTCATGGTACTCGCTCTGGCTACGGGGGTGGGAGGTGCCACAGGCCACACCTCCCTACCCCTTCTCCAAAATCAGGCAAGGCTGTGGTGTGTGTAGGGAGCTGGCTGGCGGACGGCCTACACACTGTACATGGAGCCAGGCCGGTTACCAGGCAGGCTCTGCTTCAGAGCCACACTGCCGGGACTGGAGATGTCTTCATGCAGGTGTAGGGGGCAAGGATTTATACTGTGTACCGTACCACAGCAAGCTTTACTGCAAATTTCTATTCTATTCTATTCTATTCTGTTGAAGAATTACGCTTAACATGAACCGCACTGCTCATCTGGAGATGTCTTCATGCAGGAGTAGGAGGCAAGGATTAGGGAAATCTGTCATACTGTGTACTGTATCACACCAAACCATACTGCAAATTTCTATTCTATTCTTTTCTTTTCTGTTCTATTCTATTCTATTCTATTCTATTCTATTCTATATTCTAATCATGAAGTATGCCAAACATGAACTACACTGCTGATCTGGAGATGTCTTTTCCTGCAGGTGTAGGAGGCAAGGATTAAGGAAAGCTGTCATACTGTGTACTGTATCACACCAAACCATACTGCAAATTTATATTCTATTCTATTCTATTATATTCTATTTGATTATAGATTTTGTTCTAATCAAGAATTATGTAACACATGAACCACACTGCTGGTCTGAAGACGTCTTCAGGTGTAGGAGGAAAGGATTAAGGAAATTTGTCATGCTGTGTGCTGTATCACGCCAAACCATACTGCTAATTTCTATTCTATTCTATTATATTCTATCATACAGTGTTTTGTCACTGTATTTTCAATTTCTTTCCCCAACATTTGCTGTGTTATGTCCATAACTGTTTGCTGCATGAGTATTTCCAGTCTTCTCTCTCCAGTCTCTCTCTGCCCACATGGTTATTATACTTTCAAAGTTATTTCAGTTACCTGCAATAGCAGATAAACACATAAAAACCTATTCAAGGCCCATTTTATGTATTATTGGAATTACATTATATACGTGTAGCCAGTTTAATGTTAATATAGTCTTATAGAGACTCAAGTGACACACGTGACAACAAGGTCAGTTGCAACTGTCTGAGATGTGAGCTGAAATATGAGTTTAATTTTTTAACTCCCACCTTGGCAGTGCTGCTCATACAGTGCAGTATTTAACTTACATTAGAACCGTGGAATCTGAAGCCAATGTTGTTCGATCTTGTTCTTTTGCATTACTGATGTTGTGATAAGGCCATTGACATGATTTTGTTACCAGTTCTCTCTGTTTTGTAGGGGGTTCAACCTGAAACTGAGGGTATGTGAGGCTCTCTTTCTGCTGAGTCAGAACAAAACACCCTTCTCTCTCTCTCTCTCTCTCTCTCTCTCTCTCTCTCTATCTCTCAAATTCAAATTGAAATTCAAATCTGCTTTATTGGCATGTCAGAGAAAGGGTCTATTTTACCAAAGTATTTGCAAAGGATAAAGTCAAATAATTAATGCATAATAGACAAACAATTCAACAAATTCTGCACATATAAACAATAGTATGTAATAGCATAGTAGCATACTCAAGCAATTCAATACATTCAATATAATTGAAGTCAATGTATAACTCTCTGTCTCTCTCTGGGTGGGTGGATGGGTAGGTGGTGTGCTGTATGTGGTGTCACGATAGCTAGATCTAATGGCTCCAGTATGGATCTCAACCATAAAATGCTCGGCTCTCAACATGCTCTCTCCTTCTGGGCAGGGAACGATCCCTGAGTCTCTGTCAAGAACATGGGCCTGGTTTCACTTAAGGCCCTTTGGTTGGGCAACACATGTACTGCTCATCTGAATCATGAATGTTCCTTTGTTTTATACTTTCCTCTCCTGCTAAATGAATCAATGGACAAGGATGAGCATGAGAAAATCCCCAACAACCAAAACTCGTCTCTTACTGATTCATTGTTTGACTCTCTGCTGCAGTATGAATTCTCATTTCTCACAGTCATAAAGAGACTGGATTGTGAGGAGGTGAGGAAGGAGGCACTTCCTAAATGGAAATTGTTTGCATCTGTTCAAATTAACTAATGTGTCATATAGAAGAAGCCTTTCACACCCGTAGCTGCCTATCGGTGTCATATTATTACTGTGTATCTTATTAAAGGAATAGCTCACCCCTAAATGAAAATTCAGTCTTCTACTCACCCAAATGTCAGTCTAAACTCCACTGAAATTTGTAGGACCACCAAACGACATAGGACAATGAGGTAAATATTGGTCTTTTGGACCCACAGTGCAATCATTTGGCTACAAAACATTTGGCTCATGCTATATGAGCTGTTTGGAGAAATCTGATGGACATTTTATGGGGATGTAAAAAGACGTCCCTGTTGAATTCAATAGTATGGGAGAAGGCTGAAAGTCCTGGGAACTTAAATGGAGTTTCAACTGACATGGTGGTGAGCAGATAATGACTGAATTCTCATTTTGGGTTGGACTATTCATTGAAGGCCATATGTCATTGTGGTCAGGACTGAAAAAAGACTTGGAAAAGGCAAAGTTGGATTGAGCTGGTTTGGGTGAGGAGTATGCATTATGTCAGACAGTCAGAAAAATGACATTACAAAATGGCTGTCACTCATTTACTTGTATTTGTATAACTGTCACTGGTACAATCAATGACCCATCAGTCTTGTTAACACTAATCAAAAACAGTCAATTCAATCTACTCTTCAGCTACTTTGTGGCTCACATCTCCATCTAGTGGACAACAGGACACACAGTGGGGAAACTCTCAGGTTCTGGAGGTAACAAAACATTTTAATGCACCTATCACTGAGCAGACAATCATTCTGTGCTGTTGTTTTGCATCCTGTCACCTAACCTGTCATACATGTGTTCACCTCGAATATGGACCAATGTCTCTTGAACTAAAATGTTTTTCTAAACCAGGTGGATCTCTTTGGTTTCTGCTTCGGTGGTTTGGGTTGACCCAACAGAACGACCAGAGGAAGTTTGATCTCAGGGTCTTTTGCCAGTGGGACATCAAGAGTGACCTATAAATACAGATAAACAATATTTAATATAGTTTGTAGTTCATAGAAATACAGTACAAAATGCAGGCATAATAGTTAGAGTTACATAAAGCAATAGGCAGAATTGGCAGAATTCATATACATTTTAAAAGCATGCTGATGCTGAGACTGTATTAAATGCAGTATGATACAACAAATAGATGTTTTATTGATATCTAATTTTCTTCATGTCCATTTTTCATTGTGCAAAATGAAACGGTCGCTTAAGTATGTCTGTCTTTCGCCGGCCCTTGTTTTATTCAAAGCATTGACCTGAACCTAATTTGAGTTGGTGACACGACAGAACCGGTTAGTCTGTAATTTGATACCTTCTTCTACATGTACCCTCATTAGTGTGTGGGCAAGTCATGAGGACTCCTCATATCACCCCCACCCTCTCTCATCCCCCCCCCCCCTCTCTCTCTCTCGTATAGCCGGCAGGTGGTGCTGTTGTCATCTCCCATACTCTAATTGGGTTTGATGGGAGATTCATACACAGAAACTCTGTATAACTATATCCAAGCCAAAGGTGTTGACCTCAAGTGACCCTGGTGTCAAAAGTATTTTGCATTGACTTTCCTCAGTTTTCTTTGACTCATGAAAAACTACAACTTATCCCTATCCATACCAAAGATATGGATGTGGGTCATGTCATTTGCATTTTTTTATATTATATTCTAAGACATGATCCAGTAATGGAGACGGGGATAAAGTCAAATGGTATTTTCATTGAATTAGGCCCATTATAATAATAATAATAATAATAATAATAATAATAATAATAATAATAATAATAATAATAATAATAATAATAATAATAATAATACATTTTATTTGAGGGCGCCTTTCAGGACACCCAAGGTCGCCTTACAGTCGCATTATATTTGTCAAAACATAAAACTACCTTGAGTCTGTACTCCAGCTTCATCATGGAGCAGTTGAAGAAGGTGGGAGGCAGCTGTGGAGGGACATTCAGGACTGAGCTTGTAGTCCGGCTGCTCGCAGCTGAGACAGAGTCTCCTGTCCCAAACAGGATGTCATTAGTGTGCACTATCCGCTTTGACTGAGCAACAAAGGTCTGCTTCTCACAGAGGTAGAATTTAGGCGTTACTGTGCGCGCCGAGCTGTTGATTACTTCTGCACTGACTTCCATTGCTTCACCTATAATAATTACAAAAAGGAGAGAAAAACACAGCTCAAGTTTATTTAGGCCATTTCTGCTGCACTCATCAAAAGATCTTTATGAGATGCATTTACCTTGCTTTAGTCCCATTTTTTCTGAGGTAACATTCATAGTGACCTTTCCAGAGCCATAGAATGAAATCCTGGTCCCATATTGTGGCTCCTGCCAGGTAGAGTACAAGTGTCAAGGTGACAAATCTCCCAATGTCTATTTAAACTGGCATGAATTGTAGAGAAATTATAATGTTTGATTACTAACATTAAATTAGAAGGTCTATGAAGATAAACTGTTACAATTTTCTTGTACAAGTAGAAGTGGTCAATGGAAAGTAAAGGAAGTTTAACAAAAGATCAATTCCATACCTTCAGGCCGATGATTATCATTTCTGACTTGGAGACAAAGGGGAACTCTGCCTTGGTTAGGAAAGGGAACTCAACCTTGGCTTTGTGTACAAGCCAAATTGACTGGGTCAGCTTTGCTCGCAAACTATATGTAACCTTGCCCCATTTCCCCTCGAAAGATGAAGGCATATCTCTGCGAGGAAATAATCCAAATCAATGGGGGAGAGCATTTTATTTCAGGAATGTTAAAAAATTGATGTCAAATAAAAATTGCAAATATATCAAATGTGAATGGAAAACACACCTATTTGGAATCTCAAAGGTGAATGGATACACATTTTTCCCAGGGCCAATGATTTCAGAACCTAATAAAAAGATACATCAATACTATGTTGTCTAGTTGGTGATATTACAAACTATAAAATATTTATCAATTAGAAAAACATGGTTCGACTGACAACAGTTTTGATCTATATTTCTTGGCACAAAAGAGAGGCTATACAAACCATCTCCTTTTTTATCCTGAAGAATAATATCTTCAAAATAAAAGTATCTCTTCTTGTCGCTGTGGACCAGTGAAGTTTCTCCATCCTGTTCAGACCACTTCACCTCCGCTTTTCCTTTGGCTCTGACCAAAAAACTCTGCACTTTGGTTTCCTTGCTGGTCACTACTGTGACTCTCCCAGAAAGGGTGTCCCCAGGAGAGAAAGTGCCTCGCTCGTTCACCTTGTCGTACTCCACATAGAGGTGCTTTACAGTCATGGTAAGATGGCTCTTTCACAGGTAGTGTCATTAATGAGCTACATCAATTAACCTTCCTGAAAGTCGTGGAGTGACAGCATGAGGACAAAGTCTCAACCTGTGTAAATCCTTTGAATCCCCTGGAAGAAGATTTGAATCCATCCAAAGCAGTCTATAGTGAAGTGGAGCCTTTCATCTATGAACAGTGATGCAGATAAGGCTGGCATACGCACTGGAACAGCAGGCTTCTCCAGAGCCTGTATCTGTGTCACACATGATCATGTGATCAAGCCTGCAGGTGTCACTTTCACACAGGTAACCCTAGCCAGCAGTCTTTGTGGGCTAACTTGGCTGACATTAACCCCAAAGGACACAAAGACAATAGCTCATAACATGGGAGTTTATATGTGTGCATATTTATTGGTATTCCTGAATAATGTCAAATCTACAGTACAGCATAATGACCATGCATTATCATTGCATTACACACGTGTAACACTATATTTTACCAAATTATACTGGACATTGTCTCTGATCCTTTGTTCACACATTTGATATCAGTTGCAACACAACATACATTACAAGTCAAGGTAGAAACAAACATGAAGTCGATAGTTTTACAATTATAAGTGGAAACATTGCATATAAATAACATGATATACAGTAAACGTGAAAAAAGGTGAATGATACTTCCACCTGGCAGAATTACAGTATTGATAATCAAGGCAGGCATTAAACATCCATCATAAAATGCTGCGTATACATTGGTGCACTGTATGAGGCCTGTATTACTTTGTCCTGTATTATTTGTTCAGGAAATGTATGCAAACAGGCCTGTATTACCAAGTATTCAGAGGCTTGCTCCAGTATTCCTCATGCTCCTTAGAAGCAGCTTCAGAAGATGGAAGAACCACAATTGGCAGTTTTACCTCAGGATTTTTGGTCATGGAAACATCAAGAACCACCTGGAGACAAAAAAGCTTTCGTTTAATTTCTACTAAAGAGTTTGAACTATGCTTTTTTAACTACCAACACAGAGTCAGTATTACAAATCACACAACATAATCTAGCTCACCTTCAGCCTGTACTCCAGCTTGATGATGGAGCAGTTCAAGATGGAGGGAGGCAGTTCTCTAGGGATGGTGATCACCTTGGTCACAGTCTGTTTGCTAGAGGACTCTACAGGCTCAATCTTCTCCTTCAGGATATAATTTGTGGAAACTCTCCTGCGACCCTGGGCAAAGAAACTCTTCTTTTCATACAGTATGAATTTTGGCTTCACTGAGCGAGTTGACTGGTTGCTGATTTCGGCTTTGACTTTCAGCGCTTCACCTGTAAGATGAGGAAAATATATTTAGTTACTTTCTGATCCTAGAATCACATCAGTAGTTGATACTGGCAACAGGAAAAAGGTGCCAAATTGTTACCAAATGCACAAAAGGAAACAAATGAATGAACATAATGGAAGATCTTAATGAACAAAGGCATCTTCTCTGTGATGAAAAACGGCTCAATTTTCTAATCAATTGACTGATAAAACATCCCTAATCAGTTTTCTGATGAAAAACAAGTGAAAACTAGCTTAGTGCTAGTTCCAAGCTTGCCACCTGTTTTGTCTGTGAAGCTGACCAATATAACACCCTAGTGGATTGAAAGAGAGAGTGACTCCACAGGTACAACTCTCAGTAAACTCCCAGACACATGATCAAGAATGTGCCTGTAGTCAAAATGAGACATGTGACTGTGCGGGGGCAGTGACAGTTGAGGGTGGAGTAAAATGTTGATTACCAGGATAGAAGAGTTTACAAACCTTTGGCCATTACAGATAAGAGGGATTGTAATAACCCACCACCCCTATTATTTACAGTCTATGCCCACCACCAGCTAAACATATCTTTCTTCTTTGATAAGGCGTGTGGGAGGGAAGGGCAACCAACCATAACACACTTGCTCTCCGATATAAATGGGAGAAGCATGCCCAGTTGTGGTTAAAACAGAGGGAAGAAAATCAAAACACTTTGGATACAGGACAAATGAAGGATTAACTCTGCTAGACTAGAGTTTTACCTTGCTGGTATCCCATCCGCTTGGTGTGAACGTCCATTGAAATGTTTCCAGAGCCAAAGAATGTAACAGATTTATCCTTGCACCCATATTGAGGGTCCTAAAAGAAAAGTTAGTGTGATCAGATACTGTAACTGTCTCTTGTGCTCTTAGACATTTCATTAGATCATAAGATCATTTTGCTTTAAAATCAGCAATTTCCTACCATAAGTCCAGGAGTATCCATGTCTGGTTTGGACACAACCGTGAATTTGGTTTTTGCTTTTTTTGTCACCTTCATTGATTGTTTCAGCTCTGCCCTCAACTGATGGACAACTTTGCCTATCTGGGATTTGAAAGACGATGGCATTTTCCTAAGAAATACCACAATTGAAAATGGAAGTGATATGACAAGCAAGTAAAACATCAAATCAAAGTAGAAATGTAGTAAGCACTGTGAATAATATGCACCTGTCAGGAATTTTGAAGGAAAAAGGAAACACATGTCTTCCTCGCCCAATGACTTCAGTGCCTGAAAAACAGTTTTTGTTTATGTATCATTACTGTAAGGATCCTCTCATTCAAATAATCCGTTAAGAATGGTTTGTTGTGTGAAAGTCTGTGTGTCAAGTGCAATGTCTATTATATCAATGACTGTATTGATTTAATACATTACCATCTTGTCTTGCCTCTCTCAAGATGTTGTGCTTGATTTCGTAATATTTCTCATTGGACCAGAACACAACATGTACATTTTGTCCATAATGTTCATGCCAGCAAACCTTAGCTTTTCCCTTTCCGATGAAAAGGAGCGACTGGATGCAAGTTTCTTTTGAAACCTCCACGATGATTCTCCCATTAATGGTATCTCCGTTCGTGAAGGTGTTTTTACTGTTGATGGCATCATATTCAATTGCAAAATTTTTGATAGTCATTCTCCTCGGAGAAATACACTGTTCAAAAGCAAAATCTCTTTTAAAGCAAACTCCCAACAGCTCTTCAGCAGACGTTCTTTCAACAGACGACAATAGCTTACCCCAAGTCTGCAAATCTTGTTTAACCAGTTTTGTCTTGTTCGTAGCATTCCAATTGTGCCAGCAGCATCATCATCTATTAGCCTAAAACATCCTCTGGTGGGGGCGGGCGGGGCGGGGGGCCGGGTCTGCGGGGCCTACCTACCTCTTAAAGGAAAAAAAACAAAAAAAAACACACAAACAAATAAACAATCAAAGAAAACAAAGAATGTCACTCCTCAGCGGACAGACTCCCTTCCAATCGGTCTGGGAGTGGTCCAAGGCAGGACAAGGCACAAAACCTGCAATGGGCCAGCGCCCCCCTCTGGGCCTGGGCGCAGCTCAAAGCAAGATCTCCCTAAAACTAAAAACTTAAACTAAACTAACAAAAGGGAAGAAAGAAGGAAAAAGGAAAAAAAAAAAAGGGGGGGGGGGGGGGGGGTCGTTCGCTGACCCGCCCCGCCTGTCTCCCGCTGGGGCTTCTGGTTGTGTTGCTGGGGGGCCGGGTGGGGGCCGGGTGGGGAGCCTCTCGCTCGCCTTTCCAGTGCCCCTCTGGCCTCTCTCCTCATTGCTGTATAAATGTAATGTTAATTATTATAATGGTCATTATTATATTATATTATCTTATATTATATTATATATAATGATGATAGTGATAGTATTATTATATTATTGTCATATTATTTTATTATTGTTATTACAATGATATTGCTGTTACATCATATATTTATTATCACTATAACATTAACATTGTCTGTTTCTTTCTCTCCGCCACACATACCACACTCCCTGCTTCACACGCCAACCTGTAATCTCTGCTCCCGGACTCTTATCATATCAACACATACATCATCGTAACAGCTTTATGTTATTGTCTGTATGTCTGTCCATTATGTCTATCTTGTTTATCTTCTATGTCACTCTATTTTTTTTTTGTAATGCTATTTCACCAATTAAAAAAAAAAACCAAAAAAAAAAAACATCCTCCTGAACCTGGCTATCGTCTAGGGAGAAAATATAGACTAGTCAATAGCTTTTCAATGATGGCCAAATAGGCTACTTTGTACAAAGGTACCCCTCCTGTGTGTGTGCGTGCGCGTGTGTTTACATTTGTTTCAGCCTTAGAAATGATCAGTTTCCTTTACCAGCATAGATTACCCCCCAAAGCAGTAATCAAATTATGAGCCACTGCACAAAATTCAGCACATACTAGAGTAAATGCCTTTGAGCTCTAAGTCTCATGATCCTTAGTCAAATATTATTTGGGCTTATGTGAGAACGCCACACAAAGTGCTTCCTCCCTTTGACGGTGATTACCTGCAACTTGAACAACAAAATTCAAATTAGGTTAATCTTGACTTCCCGTTTATTTTGTTGCCTGGCAACATCCCGTTGAGGATGAAATGTAGCCTAATGTATGGCCTAATGTTTTTTTGTTTTTCTTCATTAATATAATTTTGATGTTAAAATATCAACTAGCTATCTAATTGCTGTTTAATCTCTGTTTCTCTTTTGCCCCACTTCGAACAGTGTAGGCTAAATTATAGAAAATAATCATTGTGACTCCTGACGTTTCTCACACCTGTAGTTTTCTTCTTTTTGAAGATGTCCCACAGATCTACCTGCCCACCAGCCCATTTGGGCCAAAATAATATCCTGAAGGTGTCATAGCTGCGTTGCAGGTTTTGCTGTGCCATCAACCAATAAAAAAAACATGCATCCGTATCAATGCAGGTGCGTGTGCCCCCCCGCCATCAGATTTGCTGAAAACTCCAGATGTGCTATATTCTCTAAAATGATTAAATATCAATATTCTTGATTAAATGATATCTTTGTGCCATAAAGAGGGATGAAAGGGGGATGGCAGTGTTACAATGGGGATGGTTTTTGACAATTTTTATTTCAAGGGGGATGGCATCCCCTCGCATCCCTCCTCAAATTGACTACTACCCCAAGAGTCATTGTATGACTGTGCCATTTCGATGCACTCTCTAACATCATAACTCAAGACATAACTTAATTCAAGTAAACTACTTTTTAATTTCAAGTCATGGGTTAGATCTATTACATTGCAGGAACATGGAACATGGAGAGAATGAGGAATGTCAGGTTTGTAGTTGGGACCCAAAAGCGGAACACACCAGGCAGAGGCAGGGGTAAAAGTTCAAGGGTCTTTACTGAGCCAAAAACCAAAGTCCAAATCCAAATCAGAACCAGATAATCCAAACAAGCCAGGCAATAGTACAGAAACAGTGAGTTGAGATAGAATCCAGTAGGCAGGCAAAAAGGGCATAACAAGTTACGGGCTACAGAAAACCAGGATACAGGCTGGAACGACACACAGGAGAAAACACTGGGACGAACTGGCAAAAACTGACTGACAACATAAGGTACTGTATATATACACCATCTAGCTAATGAGAAGTGGAGACAGGTGTGCTTTGTATTACTGTCATGTGACATCTTGTGCAATGCTAATCTTGGTTGTTGTTTGTTCAGATAAGATTGCCTAATAATTTGTTAGTACCAGGGAAGTCCATGTTTGCTGTCTGGCAAAGTAAAATGTGGGCATTGCATGATACCTTAATCAATCTGCTTAGCTTTGCCTCCAAACAGTACTCAACTTCGCCTCAGCCTTGAAGGTCAGTGGCATGTTACATATCCAGCCATCAGCATGTCTTGAGATGTCTTGCATGTCTTGAGATGTCTTCACTGATATGTCTCAAGACATCTCAAGACATGCTGATGCCTGGGAATGCTGTAGGAATGTGAGAAATGTCAACAAGTGAGACATCATCACAAGCAAGAAAAGGATTATTCAAAACATACAAGTAAGCAAGTAAGTATTTTATGAAGGTACCTGTCCGGGATGTTGAATGTGAAAGGAAATGCATGCCATCCTGGATCAATCATTTCGGGACCTGAAAAGAATATGTAATAGTTGAAGTAAGAAGGCCATTCAGGTGATAGTCAAGTGGTTAATTCCCTGTCTCTCGAACCACACATTTCCCCACTGCCAGATCTTTCTCTCTCCTCTGTCACTTCTATTCTGTCTTTCTCATTTCTTTTCCCACTGTCTGAATGAAAAAATTTAAAATGTCTTGACTCTTAACTCTCCTTAGAAAAAACCAAGGTGATCCAGGATTGGGAAGGTGGCCTTCAAAAGGTCTGACACAGATTACTAAATATATACTTTCTTAATTGATTACTGATTACCTAATTGTGATAAGTTAAACAGGATCACTCCAATTCAGTAACGCAATATTACTGTCAGTGTCTCCAAAGGCCATAAAAATGTTAAGTTAAACCAGTTTGTTACAGTTGACAGACTTCAGACATCTTCAATCATGACTGACCTAAAGGACCATTACCATTACAATACTATCATTCATTTTCTCCAGTAGTCTAACAAGTAAACACCATTTTTCTTGAAATAACTGCAATCTGAGATTTTTAGTCACTTAACCTGATTATAGTTACCCATTTTTTGTAATGCGACTAATGTAATCATGTCCATTGCTCCCAACCCTGGAGCCAGATGGTGTTGACTTGTGTAGCTATGGCGTGAGGCATCAATCGAATGTGTCTTGTTGTGGAACACAATGCTGGATATGGTATGGTTATTATATATGATATATAATATTGGCTATTATATACCATGAATGGCTTAGAAAGTTTTATGGACTATTTTTCATGTCAATTAAAATATGTAATACTTTATCAATTTAGCATACTCAGTCTTGTAGTATTTCTTGCTGCCAGTATGCAACTGTTATATCCTGCCTATAATGTTCAGTCCAAAGACAACAGCAAAGTGAAAGGAAAGTGGTTTGACCTGAGACAGCTACAGTGAATCACCTTGTTCTTGAATCTCCACTGCAGAACATGTTTTGAGCATTGATAGAATATGAATCAAAAACATCAATGGTCATTTTTTTCCTCTTGGAACAAATATCTAGAAAGGATGACAACTGATTCCTACTTGAGAGGAAACTGCTATATTTAGTTTCCTCCGACCCTGAATGACTGACAAATATATATATATATATATCTATATATATATATAGATATATATATATATTGACAACCCCAGTTTGCAAGACTCAATGGGGCTTCTTGAAATTGTATTATATATATACTATTTACATTAATGGTTACAATATTTTTACTTATATATTTACTTATACATCATATAAAAAGGTTGATTTATTTGGACTTCATAAAAAATAATGTAAAACATCAAACACAAAATATGACAAATGATTGTCTTTGTTATTACATGTCAAGCTGCAACTGACATAAAATCTGTGGTCTTCTTTTAAACAAAAACCCTATTTATAAGTGCATCAACATGATTATCATCATCAACAACATTAAAAAATGGAGATCATAGTAATACTTTATACTGTTGCGCTTTGCACAATTCACAGCAATTGACACATATGAAATAAGTTATTTAAACCAGCTTCTGTTTCTTTTCATTCTAAAACCACATTTGATTCATGAATATTAGACTGAAAAAATCACATTTTGCATTCATGATTACTATAATCAACGACAACAAGTAACTAAACAAGCTTATAGGCTACTCACTAATTATTAAATACACAGTAAGGAGTACAGTTAGTGTGCAGAGAAGATGGCGCTGTACTGTGTGCATGTGCTTCGTGGACATAACATTTCTAACATGGTGAATTCAGTCAATCAGTTGAACCAGCTCTCTCTCTGCTGCTGCTCCTGCAGCTCCTTCGAGGCTGACCTGTCAGTGTCTGCCAGGACAACAATAGGAAGCCTAACCTCCGGGTCTTTGGCAAGGGCCACATCAAGAACAACCTGGAAACCATGAAACATATGACGTTAATCATAAGAGAGCAAGAATGTGGTCATTTTTAAGCTTGCCTATGTACTCTAAAGAGAGACAAATCATACATAATTAACAGAGGTGGGGACTCGGGTCACATGACTTAAGTCACAATTTTAAGTGTTTGAGACTTGACTTCATGCATGAAGAGAATACTTGAGACTTGACTTGGGTTCTGGTGACTTGGGACTCGACTTTGACTTGTACTTTGATGACTTGAAAAGGTTTGAAAAAGTCTTGACAAAAGATCTTGTGTTTGTGTAAATGACTTAGATTGAAAGTGATGAGATTTCCACCAGACAACTGAATTCAAATTCTGTTTTATGAATTTGTATGGAATGATTAAATTTATTGAAACTGATTATAGAAATCAAACTCATGATGCTCTTACCAAGTTTTTATACTATTAAAACAATATTGCATTGAAAAGTCCTAGATATTTTGTTTTATTTAAAATATTAAATTGATACTGCACTCTTGTTTTGTTCTGACTTGACTTTGTGTTCTGAGACTTGGCATTAGTGACATGGACTAGACTTGAACTTGACTTGAGACTTGTTCCTCAAGACTTAAGACAGACTTGGGAGTCGAATATAAACTTAATATAAATCATTTTCTGTCAGCATTTAGATGAGAGTGTTGACAGTGAGAGCCGATTGAAACCTTGATTCTGTATTCCAGCTTCAGTATGGGACAGTTGAAGATGGTTCCTGGGAGCAGTTCAGGGATGTTCAGCACTTTGGTCACATTCTGTTGGGCTCTAGCAGGCACAGGTTCACCCTTCTCCTTCAAGATGTTTTTGGTGTAGACTTTCCTCTTTCGCATGGCATAGAAGCACTGCTTTTCATACAAGTAGTATTTGGGAGTTACGGGGCGAGGTGAGTTGTTGACAATTTCAGCAGTGACTTTAAGAGCTTCTCCTGTGAAAAGAGAAACAGATCATATTTCGGGCTGTAAATTTGGGTCCGGTAAATGATATCTATCACTGGATATGGTCTCCTCCTACGGTGTTTAAATATTTAGAAATTGCAGAGTAATAGACAGTGACTATATGATGAATGATGAAATGGAAACAGAGAATACAGTTAACATTCCCGTCAAATTAGTTGTCATTAGTTTTCTTCAGCGTCATCCACTCTGAAAGTTGAGTAATTTTATGCTCAAGTCCATGTCCACGTATCTCAGACATCCTCACCTTGCAGGTATCCCATCCTTGCAGTGCGAACATTCAAAGTGACATTTCCAGATCCGAACCATACAACATTCTTCTCAACATTCCTGTGCTGAGGTTTCTGTAAGGCATGAGACACAATAATTCACATCTGCAAGCTCTGTTGATACTTCATTCTAATAGTTTGTAAGCTGTGTGTTGATACAATCAGGGCTGTGTACAGCAGGTTATTTTTTTATATATATATTTCATGCATTTAATTACATTTATTGATTCAGTATGAACTGCAGAGAAGAGGAAAGAGTCAAAACAGAAGTGGAGTTTGCACCAGAAATGTATGGATCTCTTACCATTAGATCAGGAGTGGACATGTCTGTCTTTGAAGCCACGGTGAAATGTGTCTTGGCTTTGCTGGCCAATTTCATGAACCTGCTCACTTTGGCTTTTAGTGAATAGCTGATTTTACCGTGTTTACCCTTGAAGG
Source organism: Centroberyx affinis (assembly GCF_046629955.1). NCBI lineage: Eukaryota > Metazoa > Chordata > Actinopteri > Beryciformes > Berycidae > Centroberyx > Centroberyx affinis. The sequence goes on along the minus strand of NW_027281475.1, from coordinate 250,496 downwards.
ATGTTGGCAGATCCCTGAAGCAGACATGGTAGGATACAGAAATATATATCAGGCAAAGTAGGGAAAATTGAATTAGAGAGAAGTGAATACACACCAAAATACATGTTTGCTTTGTATATTGCGATGTAGGTTTCTATCTCACTTACATATCAGGTATTTCAAAAGCAAAAGGATGCTCATGGCTTCCAGGTGTCAGAATTAGAGGGCCTGCATCAAAGGGGAGACAAAAGACCAAAAAATACTTATCACCTTCCTTTGATGTAAAACAAAAACAAACAAAAAAACACTTTTCTTTTTGCTGAATACATCTTGAGAAAAGAAATGGGAACAAAAAATTATTTTTCATATCTTATATTATTTGTGAAAGCCCTGAGCGGCAAGGGGGAAAAGAAAAGGTTTGCGGTCAATGTCGGCCAAAACCTAAGTTTATCTCTTATGTTCGAGATACCAACTAGGTAAAAATTAAAATGACACGGCATGTTGTTGCATGTTTATTGCATGCACACCCGTTTAACCTGGTTTGGTTATAAACACCAACCAGCATGGGCCAGAAAAATCAGACTCGTTCTCTGCTTACTAACAGCGCCACAGCAGCCACTGTATCGTTACGCACAGCATTACGCACAGCTTGTGAGCCATAATAGTTTATTGATTGATCACACATAGCATAGGTAGGTTTAATTTATGATCCGATATGTGCGTTATTCTTATTTCCACATTACTGTACAATTTGGTGACATTATGTAAACCTATTTACTCGCACTAGAATAAAAATCCTCTCTGGAGAAAAAAGGATGAGGAAAGTTGGCCCTCTTTTCTGTCTCGCTCTCCGTGCCTCCATGGTGCTGAAAGGGCGCACGGCTCTATACGGACTAGTAGTGAAATAAGTCATGGCCACGTATTATTTTAATAAAATGAGATGTCCTGGACATGAAATAGTCCATGTCTACATGGGAGAGCCTGTCTGTGGATAAATTTAAAGATTCATTGCGCAGTATTGCGCTTGTATTCTGTGGAATATCCAAACATGAGTATCGACAGACAGCTACTCGTCAGAAACACCTTTTTCACACAAGGCATGCCAAGGAGCCGCTTCAGAGAAATCCCGTTAGTGTGTGTTGGCTGTGGGTCGGACGAAAAGGAGAGGAGAGAAGCGTATATGCGATGCCCCTGAAAGGCAACCGCAAACCTTTTTTCCACCTTGCCGCTTAGCGCTTCCGTAAAATTTCTGAATCCTAAAGAGAGAGAAAGGAAGGCCTACCATGTCCTTGTCCTTCTTGCAGGATGATCTTTTCAAGGGAGAAAAACTTCTCTTTGGCACGATACGTGACTCTAACTTTCCCATAATGTTCAGTCCACGACACGTTCGCTTTCCCTTTGGCCTTCACAGACAGGCGCTCGATCTTCGTTTCTTGGGAAACCACCAACACAATTCTTCCTGTTATTGAATCTCCACTCGAAAAAAAGTTCTCTTCATTTTTTGCATCATATTCAATAGAAATACTTTGGATGGTCATTCCGTAGTCGAAGCGATAATTCAAGAATTAACAAGTTCTGTTTTACACGAGCCTCTTATTACTCCAGGTTTATGACTGTCACAATCTATATAGCCTACTTACACAACATTTGCCACGACGTATCTCTCCAATCACATGGTCCAAACAATATTCCATGACAATATTCCGTTTTTGCATAACTTTTATTATCATGATAAGCATTTAAGGGATCTGTTTCTCTCCATGTTTTAATTAATAGTTGGAATGGAAAAGCGTTTGAGAGGAACTGCACTCTCTATGGATATGCAATAAACTAATCAATATGTTGACCAGGTGGGTCACCTGATGTTTGACATTTTCACTACCTCCTTATCCACTGCAATCAGAAATTGGGATATTGTAGTGTAGTGTGAACACAACCCAAGAAAGAATAAAGACACAACAGGAAAAAGTATTCCAATATCAGTAGACATTTGTGTTTTATAAGGAACAAGGTATATTTTCATATTTCCTGCTAAATATAAAATATGAGGACACACATGCAAATGCAAATGTACAAAAGATAAGAAAAAACTGATACTACACCACTGAGATCACACAGTACATGCAGCGACTATATTCACTAGTAGTTCCTATATTGTTTTCTCATGGCATCAAACAGACAGCATGCTATCAGAGAGGTAGGCTATTTCACACTGCACAGTTTGTTATTCTACAACATGTGTAACAGTATACAATAATGATGAAACATTGAAAAAGAACATCACAGAAAGGAAAGTAATATAGGTTTAAATTTGATAGGAAAAGCAGCCAACTGTAATCCCTTTATATCTCTTTAAAAGTATCTGCAGGATCCCTTCACTAACATTTTTTGTCAAAATCAGACAAGGACGGGTACATTTCATATGTTCCGTAGGGAGGTGGGGGTTCCACAGGTTGGGGTGCAAATGGGTGTTCCACAGGTTGGGGTGCAAACGGGTGCTGTGGTGCAGCGTTCCAGGCCGGTTGGTTTGGGTTCCCAAACGCAAGTCCAAAGCCAGCATAAGCAGGTGGTTGCTCCATGGCAAGAACCTGAGAGGCAGGTAAGATGACTATTGGGAATTTGATCTCCGGGTCTGAAGCATACTTGACATCCAAATAGACCTGTGGAACACACAGTGATGTTTATTTTTTTCTTCTTCTGCACGTCTCAAGATAGATGTCTACAGACACACATTTGCTGTAATAAGTTGGCGGTAGTTATTTGCCTACTTCAGGGACATCACGCATCATGTGTCCCTCATAATGTTCCCACTAATCTAATTCATGGATCTGTCTTTTTGTCTTGGGACATTTATTCTTTCTTGACAAGAGGGCTATAATCTCTCAGACATAAAATTAAGTAGGACATGATACATTCAGAGGAAAGCATACTACTACTGAAGCATACTGAACCATACCAGGATTCGATTTCTGGACCTTTCTTTGCAGAGTTTGCATGTTCTCCTCATGTTCACGTAGGTTTCCTCTGATTTCCTTACACGTTCAAAAGACATTAAAGTCAGGTTGATAGGAGACTCTAAATGGCCCATAGGTATGAATGTGAGTGTGATTGTCTATCTGTGTTGCCTAGGGTGTTTCTCTGCCTTTTGCCAAATGAATGCTGGATTAGACTCCAGTCCCCTGTGACCCTGAATATGAAAAAGCATGTTAAGAGAATGATCTTCCAAGGATCTCAGTGGAGCGTTTATGTTTGGTATGACTGAAGATTTTGTCAGGGTGAGGGTGTTTTTTAAAATAATTTTTCATTGAGATAACAGTGAATATTAGATGGCAAATCTGTGGTCTTTGCTCTACACTGATAACCTATGGGCCTGAATGTTTTTATATAGGTCTGTCACTATTATTTACATTTGTTTAACCAACTCCTTTGGCAAATATTGATAAGACTGAGAGTATAGAGTTCAAGAACAGACTTGTTCTGCTGAGTGTAGGCAGAGGGTTTTTCAACAAAAGTGCATGAAAAGTGGTTAAAAGGCACAGCATTGACACAGCATTAGACACCGTGCTGCTATACCTGCAGCTCAAATTTATTGATATTTGAGATCAAGCCTGGTATTGCAAGTGAAGCGGGAATTGGTGTTGATCAGGAGGCAGGGAGAGCCAGGAGCAACCCAACTGGATAAAGAGGCACACCCATGCCCAATTAATGTGCCTTTTTTTCATTTGCAATTTTCATTGCAACTTTGGTTCACTGATTAAATGTTTACGTCACAGAAAACATCACAGAGAGCAAGTAAAAAATGGAGGAAAACAACACTTGGTTTAGTTCATGCATAAAACTCACATGAACACAAGAATTATGACATTCAACTGCTAAAAAAAAAAAAAAGACGTTCAAGTTCAAAGACTGACCACCATCTTTTCCATGCTCTTTTGAATTTTTAAGGGAAATTTTTGGAGGCCTACAACCCCAATTTAGTGTAATTTTATAAATATTCAGGTACACTTTTGCCTATCCTGGTGCACATAAAGTGCAGTGAAAAAGTAAGTCAGTCCCCTGATAAGGTTCGCTGCTTTTGACATATTAGGATACAGGCAACCTAATTCATCAACTAACAGGGAAAAATAACACTTTGCAATCATTTATGCAATGCAAGGAGACAGAAATGCAATTTCCTTGTGCAGAAAAAGTTAGTACAACCCTACCTTTATCATTCGATTAAATGGCTAAAACTAAAATCAGGATCACCAAAACAGGTGCAAAGGATTACAACATTATTATGGCGCTTATTATTATGGCGCTTAGAAAGCAGTCTGTTGTCTCGCTGCCTCCAGCCTCTTCTGAAATAAAAATCTGTCTCCTTGCTGTGACTAACAGCCACACACCGAGAATCAAGAACACCATCGCTTCGATATCCTCCATTGTAGCTGTGTGTCGCGTTTCATGCAGCGTCGCAGCGTCGCTATGACGACCAGTTTGGGGGGTGGGGCACATTGAGGGGGTACTATGTGCAGTGGAAAACCAAGTGGTACTACCAAAAGCGAGTAGAGTCGAGTCGAGTCGAGGCGAGTTGAGCCGGTACTATGCAGTGGAAAAGCGGCATTAGAGAGTAACTTGGAGGGCCCTGCCTTACATAAAGATCAGAAATTTGGTCAGGTTTGGTCTCAACTATACAGGTGTGTCGCAGCATGTCATGCCAAGATCAAAAGAGCTCTCTGAGGCCCTCAGAAGAACGGCTGTTGATGGTCATGAGTATGGAAGGGGTTACGAAGGCATTTCCAAGCAATTTGAAGTCAATCATTCCACCATTCAAAAGGTAATCTACAAATGGAGAAAATTCCAGACCACTGGCAATCTATTTAGGACAGGCCGTCTCACCAAATTCAGCCCAAGAACTCACCAAATGATGCTTAAAGAAATCTCTAAGATCTCCAGAGCAACATGAAGGCATCTCCAGCCACAATCAATGCTTAAGTGCATGAGTATCAGAAAGAGACTGCACTAATTTGGCCTACATGGGAGGTCAGGAAGGAAGAAGCCTCTGCTTCAACATCACCTTGCTTAAGAACAAGACCAGCGGAACAATGTGCTCTGGGCAGACAAGTCAATGGTAGAGTTGTTTGACCACAATGCCAGACATCATATTTGGTAAAAACACTGCCTTTGAACAGAAGAAGCATGAAGCATGGTGGCTGGGACATTATTTGTTTGGGGCTGCTTTGCTACCTCAGGGCCTGACAAGCCTGCCATCACAGAGTCAACCATAAATTCCACATTGGACCATAAAATACCTGAGGAGAATGTGAGACTGTCTGTCTAAAAGCTGAAGCTGAACCGAAACGGATCTTCTAACAGGACAATGATCCAAAAACTCAACGCAAAGCAGATCAACAACAGAATGACTCAGAAAGAAGAAATGGAAAGTTAGAGAATGGCCAAGTCAAACCTCAGATGTTAACCCTATAGAAATGCTTGTGGGGTCGTACATGCAAGAAAGCCTTCAAACATCACACAGCTGAAGGAATTCTGTAAGGGAGAAACGGCTAGGCAATTACAAGAAATGCCAACATGACATTATTTCTGTAAAAGGAAGCAACGCCAGCTATTGCATTATATTTCCACTGATTTTTGTTTAATTCATTATTGCAGAGTATATTTTTTCAGTGACATGTTGACTTAGATTACCTTTACCAGTCCTGTGTTAGTGTTGAATAGTTTTGAAGTGAAGATTAAATTTACATATGCAGAAACATGTAAAAAAACAAACAAACAAAAAAAAACACTGATTAATAATCTCTTGGTCAGTTAGATGCTTACCCTGAGCCTGTACTCCGCTTTGATGATACTGCAGTTGAGGATGGATGTGTCTATATCAGGGGGGATGTTAATGACCCTGGTGACCGTCTGGTTAGCAGACGGAGGGATGGGCTCTCCAACCTCTTTCAAGAGGTCTTTGGTTCCGACTCTCCTCTCCCCCCTGGCAAAGAAGCTGTGCTTTCTGTACACACAGTACTTGGGCTTGATTTCACGAGACGAGTTGTTCTGAATGGAGGCCACAACCTTGATTCCCTCTCCTGTAAAAGACACCAGCAATGTCTTTGTCACAACCACCTTTGGTATGAGACTAATAGAGAGTACCCATAGCACCTTTTGTATAAAGGCTCCCACCTTGGCAGTAACCCATCTTCTCAATATTTACATCCATGCCTACTGTTCCTGAGTTTAAAAATTTCATTTTCTTATCTTTGGACTCGTGCTGTGGTTTCTGAAAGGAAGCACAGATCAATTAATGAAATACAACACTGCTTTAACAACAAACAAGATAAAAGATACTACTCATGATACAGGTTTCTTTCATTCTGGCAAACACTATCACTTCTTCTTAGTCTCCTTTCCATCTTAAATACCAAGTCCAAAGTCCAGTGCCTGCCAGCAAAATGAAAGGCTATGCTACCAATTGAGCCATTTCAAATGTGCACTCCTCGAGGGAAACAATTATAAAAATTACACTCGCTCAAAGATACAATTTTCAGTATATGGCAGAAGTGGTATCCCCACATATACAGTGAGATTGAGTGTGTGTATGCATGTGTGTACATAGGTGTCAAAGTATGTTTGAATGCCTACGTATTTACCCTGACACAGATATAAGTCAAGACATACCATCAGCATAAGGATACTGTCCGGGTCCACTCTCGAGACAAAGTTGATCTTAGTCGAGGCTTTGCTGTCAATCCTCATCGATCTACTCAGCTTGGCCTCCAATGAGTAAACAATTTTACCCCTAGAACCGTCAAAGGAGGAAGGCATATCCCTAATGCAAAGGATCAGCAGGTGAATCATTTGATGATAACATACTTAAGGCCAGCCTATAAGCCTTATAAAACCCTCACTACTGAGAAGAGGTAGCTCATTACAGCTGTGATACATATGCACAGTAGATCTTTATTTTTAGATGCCAGTACTGTATGAAAACAAATGAGCATGAGCATTGTTTGGGACATTTTTGAATACATTGCAAATACAAGCAAAATAAGTATCCACATGAATGTAGGTCTATACAATAGTCAAATCTTTAATTTCTCATAATGATTTACTTGGATCTCTTGTATCAAAATGAACAACAGCTGCAAAACCTGTGGCGAGACCAAGATAAGGTGGTTCAGAAGATTATGAAGGAGTATACAGGAACAATTTCAAACAATCTAGCTGGGGGCATTGTTCACAGAAACAAAGTTTAGAGAAGATAAAGGGTAAATAAATGTCCACTCTAGCTCATTAATGATTGTCTTAAATTAGCCATGAAAGGAATGCCAACACTTACTGAGCAGGGATCTGAAAGGTGAATGGGTAGACGTGGCAACCTGGGGCGACAACATTGCAGTCTGAAAAGCAACAAGACTTGCCATCATAAGGTTGCTATTGTATTTGTCAAAAGAATAGTGTCTTAATGCAATTCCCATTCAGCATACCTTCAGTTCACCAAGTAGCACGTATTTAAATTAAATGTTAACTTTTAAAATTGATTCACACTGCTTACTATCACCTTACACAATGTATTTTGGTGGAAGAACAGTTAGGAATTACAGGCAAACCAGTTCTAAAGGTTGAAATTTCACTGAAATAAATATTTGTTCCAGGAGGTTCTAGGAGGTATGTGTCTGTATATGTCATGTCATGTGTTCAAGACAACTGGGAAACTTTGAAACTTGTAATCCAACTCATAATTCCAGAAACGGGACAGGAAAAAGGGGGGAAATAATGACCATATAAGGTAGTGTTTCTCAACGGGGGCGCTGGAAGCAATATTTTTGAAAGGGGGGCGTTGAGGTGTTCTTGGGGGGCGTTTGTTTAAGGCCAGTTTACACCAAAGATTCACGACGAGACAAGTTGAAACTTGCCACTACTTGCAAAAGAACGTGGTCTGCAACATTCTAAAAACTGCCAGTTTACACCAATGAGACTAGACGAGACGGTGTATCATTTCCATACTCTTTACTTCAGTGTTTCTGTCAGCTTTCTGTAGCGCAGCTTCATGCTGCCTTCACAGGAACGGGACGTCAGAGTATCATCTATAAAATTTCGAAAAAATGGACGCTCTCTTCCTTGGTATTCCCCGTGGAGGAAATTAAGAGTTTCTTCCTCTTCAACTACAAACAATCCCTGTCTTTCACTGACTCTGGACTGAATCTCTGAGCACAATTCCATACAAATTGTACATCAATATATCAACACATCTCAATAAATCTCTTCTTTCTTTTCTTCTTTGTCTCTGACATTTGATATTTAAATTCAATTTGTAAAGCTTGATTGCTGCTTGTTTGTCTGTCTAAATGCTTGTACATTGCACTGCACCAACCTCACCAAGTCAAATTCCTAGCATGTGAAAATGTACCTGGGGATAAATAAATCCGATTCTGATTCTGATCTGATTCTCATTCAGTTATAAGTGTACAGGGAGAAAATAATTTTCAATCACCTCTGACTAAAGCTGATTCATTCTAATTATTATTATATTTATTATAACAATAAATACAACATCTCTGCATTGGTCTCATATATTTTGTCTTTGTCTTTCATAACTAATGTATGAAAGAGAAAATCTATTTGTCGTGAACAGCCAAAATGCTAACCGGCTAACTCCGGCTAACAAAAGGCAAGTCATGGAAGGTGACATCATGAAACCTTTTCACACACGATCAACACAGGGCCAGGTTGCTAGCAAAATGTCTTAATACTGAACAAGTTTTCCATGTAAACAACGCAGATTTGTTGCATTCAGAATTTCACTAGTACAGACATAGAGTGTGTTGTTAGTCCCTAATGAGTCAGTATAAGATGCTTTCTCTAACTTCACTTTTCTCCACCAATCAAAAGCTTCTCCAGTATTAATACGATATCTCCTTTCATCCGTGAGTTTTCTCCACTGAACATTGCGATCAGATCTGCTCTCCCAAACTTAGTTGTGTCTTTCTTCTGCCAACATGGTTACTGCGTGAGCAGAGAGGAAAAAACAACTAAGCCCTCTCCCTCTCCACACAGCGTTGTGTAGTACGTCACCTCCGTGCTCAGGGTGTGCTCGTACGTCCTCGTGCTTGAAAACCATGTGATAAGGGTTTTTGTTGTTGTACGGAAACCCACTTTGCTCACTAGCGCTACTAGTGGCCGAAAACTCTATTGTTCACCTTTAACTTCACTGCCACCTGCTGAAAGAGTTAGATATGTCGAAAAGCTAAACCTCATAGGCATGGACTCTTGTCCTTTTTGCTTTGCCAGGCTCTTGCTGGGTAAAGGAAGGTATATCCTTCTCCTTCTAGCGCCATTTCGCCGCGCTCCTGTGTTTTGGAATGGTTCAACTTAGTTCTTTTAGTGCTATCTCCTTTCTACAAACATTGTGCTTCTTGTGTTGTATATTTCCTATTTCCTATATAATATATATTATGTAGATATATGTTATGTATATTTCCTATGGTACATTTCCTATTTCTTTTATTTTTCTGCTACAAAGTTGCTAGTCACAAGCATTTCATTGTCGAGAATGACCCTGTGTTATGCTGCACATATGACAATAAAACACTTTGACTTTGACTTGACTTTGCTGAAATCTCCGGCACGCGTGCGCTGTGGCTGTTCACTTTGTTTCACTTACTAGCATTCAGCAACCTCTGCTCATATTTACTAGTCATATTATGCTTCAGTAAAGCAGAAATATATATTACACATTTAACCTTTAATGTTAACTGCACGGTAGCCCTTAGCCCTGGCATCATGTTTGTATCTTGTAATGTTGGCTCACTTTCTTTCAGACATCCATATTGTGCCAACCTCAGCCACTTGAACGCTCTGAGGTGGGAAGTTACTCAGTTCCCGGCTGTCTTGAACGCAGCACAAGACTGCATCCAACCAGCACAGAACAGTGAGAAATATCAAGGCTGAGCATAGAGCAAGGGACAGCTGTAGTAACAAATTAGATGAACCATTAAAAACTATAAAAAAAATTTAAAAAAATACTCCTCCCATTAGAAATCCAATGCAAGCTTTTCCTGAGTGAGTTAAAATCAATGCACAGGATTTTTTAAATGTTATCTTAAAACACTGTGACTAAGCCAAGCACAACCTGAGATAAGATTGTGAAACTGAATACAGTGTTTACTCACTTACATGCTTTGCCGCTCTGATCTGTCAATAGTGCTTGTAAGTCATCTTCTGCAGAAAAAACAGTAAAACATTGTATTAAGATAAATATCCTGTACATATAGGCTATTGTGTATTGATATGCCAATATAGCCTATCTACTATGAAACATATCTGGGTATCCAAAGTTGTTTTTCTTCCTAAATTTGAGAGATATTTTGATCATTCAGAATAAGCTGTCTGGCCGCTTACCTTGGCCTTTCTGTTCTCGGATAAAATATTGTTTAATGCTGAAGTACTTGTCCTTGGAGTGATAGACCACCGTGATGTTGCCGTGCCTTTCGGTCCACAGAACTTCGGCTTTCCCCTTGAATTTGATAGAGAGGGAATCTATCTGGCAGTCCTTGGCCAGCTCCAGTGTGATTTGACCCGAGACGAAGTCGCCGCTTGTAAATGTGTTTTTCTCATTAATAGCGTTACAGTTCACACTGATGTTCTTTACGGTGCTCGACATGGTGCACGGCAAATGTAAGATAGGCTACTTCGCGAAGTTTGCAGAGAAAAAAAACAAAGCACAGGCGCCAGGCAGCACTGTGAGGTTCCTCCGACTTCCGTGTGGGTGTGTCTGACAGTCCGCGCCGGAATCTCGTAAACTTCACGAGTGCCTTTGTCTGTATAGCAACATTAAAAAATAATACTAAAATTTGACAGGCAGATAGCTCTTGGCCCAAGGATCAGTAAGATTTTGTTGATGATTAGGATTTGTGATTTTGGTTTTTTAGCCATAACCATAGAAGTATTATATTGTAGCGTCCCGTCAAGGACCGATACGTTGAATAATCACGAGAATCAGGAGCAATGATTATCTTGCAATTCAGTGCATTTATTTTACTAAACTTTGGTCACTGTCGGCCGTAACCACGCCCTACCAAACTCTCTCAGACAACCCAAACTCTTTAGGACAGCCCGAGACACGGAACAACAACAAGACCCAATCACCTACTCCTTGACCCGCCTCCCCCTGCCTCTAACCAACAACAGGAACACTCAGCACCCTAACACTGGTGATTGACAGACAGCAGATGAGAGGTACAAACTCGCTAACAAACATCTCCCATAACTGGCCATAACTGACAGTAAGCATAATCACAACACATATTGAACAGGGTTGCTACAATATTATCAATTTTATTATTTTAGCCAAAACTGTTCAAGTGCTGGTGAGAAGGTCTGACATATCTAAGTTATTAGCTTTACTGTCCAAACTATAGGCTACTAATTAAATATCACATTAATAAAAACATATACCAGATTCTTTAAAGTGGCCGCCCTTTGCCTTGATGGAAAGGCAAAGGCTTTGGAAAGAAATTCATATATAGGCATCAACTTAACTATTTATATTTGTCTAAGGAACTATTTTCAAGCATTTAAGCATAAGCCTTTCGATAAAAAAAAAAATGGCTTTAAATAATGAAAAACACAGTACATTCAATCAGGTGTGTCCAAACTTTTGACTGGTAGTGTAGTTGCTCCCAGTAACTGGGAATTGCACGATAGGTGATACATTCAGAAAGCCATACGTGTCATAACATATCACTTGATCAGGCAGATACTCACCCGCAGTCTGTACTCTGATTTAATAATGTTGCAGTTGAGGATAGACATGGGTGTATCAGGTGGGATGGTAATGATTTTGGTGACCGTCTGACTGGCGGAGGGTGGGACGGGCTCTCCCACCTCCTTCAGGAGGTTCCGGGTGTGGACTTTCCTCTTCCCCTCTGCAAAGAAGCTGTGTGTTTCCTATATATGAGGTATTTGGGCTTTATCTCGCGAGATGACTTGTTCTGAATGTAGGATACGATCTCTACCCCCTCTCCTATGAAGAGATTCGGCACAACATTACACTTATCAATCAATGGCTGATGTATTTTCAGATATTTGTGTCAAAATTTCTTAGCATGTAAGTATATCCTGCATATTGATTTACAAGTTATTTGGAGCAAAACACTGAGCACAATTCAAACAGTAACATGCTCATACAGTTATCATTTAGTTGACGTGATTTGAAAAATACAAAGAAAAACAGCAATGCCAAGCTTTCATTGTCAGGATGCTTACCTTGGTAGTATCCCATTCTCTCAATATTAACATCCATGGTTATTGTTCCTGAAGAAAAAAACTTCATCTTCTTATCCTTGGTTTCATGCTGAGCTGTCTGAATGGAAATGCAGATACATTGGCATTAGGGGACACATAGGCAGAAGCAATGAGACCATAATAGTCCACATACAGACACCAAATAACAGCCTATGTAGTTTGTGTGTAGTGTGACAGTTCCATTGTGTGTGTGTGTGTGTGTGTGTGTGTGTGTGTGTGTGTGTGTGTGTGTGTGTGTGTGTGTGTGTGTGTGTTATCAGTATCATTTAAACAGTGCTAAAAGCGTAAACGCACCATCAGCAGTTTACTGTCCAGGTTGGTTGTGGATACAAAGTTGAGCTTTGCTGTCGCTTTGCTGTCAGGTCTCATCGGTCGACTCAGTCTGGCCTGCAGTGTGTACAGGATTTTTCCATAACACCCAAAACCAAAATCAAAGGAGGATGGCAGGTTCCTAAAATAAAAAATACAAATAAGAGAAAAACATTTATCCCACATTTTACCAACCCTGCTGTATGTGCTATCACAACTCATCTCTGAAAAGTACTGCAACTGAATTGCCACTAAATAAATAAAGTATTGTTTAATACAGTACAGTAGATTCTTGAAAAAACACTGACTGGCACACAGAAAAACAGAAAAACTGACTGGCACACAGAAGAAAAAAGCTTTTAGCAATATTTTTGACCCATCAACTCAGGATCTAGGATCATTTCAAACAAACACAAATAGGATTGCGATCTATACCAGAGTTTCCCACTTTTTCACATCAAGGACCCCCATCAGATTACAATACAAACTCCCATTTGAGAAGATTTTTTCCCAAGAGTACAAAAGATTCAGAGAAGATTTTTGTTATTAAATGTGACTTGGTTTATAACTGACAACTGTAGGTGGGAAGATAACAGTGGGAAGAGTGAAACCTCTGATTTTCATCCTTAATAGCCTATACACTCTCTCATTGTGTCTACTGACCTCTGCTGAGTGAAAATTAAACTAGGCTACTCCTCATATGACTGAGGACCTTCTAGAGACCTCTCAGTGTCCCCCTGGTGGTCCCCAGACTGCACCTTGGTAACCACCTGTGTACACCTGCTGCATTATCATAGCAACCTGACTAAAAAGGATAGTGCTGCAGAAATTTGGTCCAACGTGTTTTTAATCAAATATCTTTGCAGTAGCCTAGTTAGGCCTACCTATCCGGGATCTGAAAGGTGAACGGGTAGGTGTGTAAACCGGGGGCGATGACGCCACTGTCTGAAAAGCAACAAGTTACCATCAGATGATTTGTTTGTGTGTTGGACTGTAGCGCGATACAGCCTAAGGGAAGTCACTCGCCTACATCTTTATTATCGTTGTCATACTTTTTTCTCATCCCATACAGTTAAATATATACGGACATGTACTTGTATGTAGATGGCATTCATTCGGAATAATATGGATGTAGGCTATTTGCAGACGTTGTCAACAACGCATAGGAAGAAATTATATTTCCAGTGAACACATTTCAAAAGAATGTCATCTACATTTCATGGCCAAATTTGTATGTTTTGAAATTATGTCTAACCCCACAGGACAAGTCAAATGTAGCCTACATGTAAAGATAAAAACGTTGAAGCTTAACTGTCCCACTTTACCCATTGTCCCACTTTACCAGTATTCACCCTATTTATTAAATTGTTAAAAAGAGAAAAGTGACTAATAAAACACTAATTAGTTACTAGTAGGCTACTTATCAAAATATAACTATTATCTATTATATGAACAGAAATCACTCATATTTTCAGAAAAACATTAGTTTATTATTTTTTTCCCTTCAAAAGACCCTAGATCAGTTTGATAGTACTTAGTATTATGTGTGCAATGGATTTACATCATAAAGATTTGTCAGCCTATAAAGGTGAGTTAATATATTCCAAAGGGTAAAATTAGGCTAAGTTCAGGTAGATTTACACTCCACTACATCCCTTATTTCCTCCCCTCAACTGTCTTTCCAAGGTGAAGAGTCACCTGGCACTCTGGAAAAACAGACACACCTTCCAGCCCACTTCTGTATTCAGGTCACAAGACCTTATTAGCTCCCTCCCCCTCAAACAGCATCATGTGACTTTTCCAGGCTTTTCCTCAATGGAAAAAAATGCTCTTGTTACCTGTGGATGCAGGTACTGTAGCTACTGATTGACAGCAACAGATTTTGGAAATAAATGTTCCTTGGGATCGAATGCTTATCTCTTGACTCAGCAGGTTATTCAGCCTGTAATAACCCATCATTTATAAAGCAGTATTGTTTTATAATGATTGTGAAAGAAAGTGGAGTTGCTCCTTAGATCCCCACAAAGGTGATTTTTATTTCATTTGTGACTTTCACTATAATTCTATAATAACTATAATTTGCACCAAAGGAATAATGTAATCATCTCAAAAAAGTATAAATAATGTAATCATTCACTTAAATACTTTCTACATTACGTTACACCCAGCTAGCTTTTTTGCTTTTTTCATTTGTTTTCTTCTCCTCCACCCTTGTTTTTCTTCATATTTCTTTTCATATTTACTCTTTTTCCAGGGTGATGATATATATTGGGTGGCCCGGTGATTAGAGAGACTGCTCCTCAAATTAGATATCCATGTGTTACTTGTATAAAAAAAGAAACTGAGTGAAAAAAGTTACAAATTATTGTACTTTATTTAGTACAGCAGGTAAATTAAGTCCTTGATTGATGATGATGATATTACAGACCCGATCCTGGAAACAAGAAATGTGATTTAAAAAAACATGGTTACAAGTGATGAGTATTAGTAAACATAATTAATCTACATTTTCTGAAAATGTTTGACTGTCTATTATGGTCTGTTGAGTCTCTCATTCAAGGAACTGAATCTGATTACATTTAATTGCATTTGTCGTTTATTTGAAAGAAACAAGTACTGATATTGACATCATTGCAATTACAGGTACCAATGCACTGTACATGTAGCCAGAGCTAATTTTGCTGACATGGATTAGGCTACCTATTATTTCAACTGCTAAAAGAACCCATTCCCTTAATTCTTGTTCTTAATATTGTTGTTTTGTTTTGGTTTTTTTACCCCAAATATTTTTCAACATTAGGCTACTTGCAGAACATTGTGCTTATTGCAATTACATCATTCTCAGCTGGTCAGGATGAGAGGGACTAAAAGATAATGTTTAATATAACTGACATCAATTTTTAACTTAGACTCATATGCCATACATTCAAGTAATTCTGAGTTGAAAACGACCTGTGATAGCAAAGAGAAAGTGTCAGGTTGCTTGTTCTAATACTGTGATAATAATATCCACATTGATCTTTTTCGATTAGCCCTCTCCAAATTTATTTGAACTACTAGGATTTTCCACCAAAATCGGACAAGGGGGGGTACATCCCATATGTCCCATAGGGCAGCGGGGGAGCAGAGGGTCCTGTGGAGGCTGTGGGGTTTTGTGGGAAGCTGGTCCATCCTGGCTGGTCTGGGTTTCCAAACGCCCCAAATCCAAAACCAGGATTAGCAGGTGGTTGCTCCGCATCAGCCCCCTGAAAGGCAGGCAGGACGACTATTGGGAACTTGATCTCTGGGTCTGAGGCGTACTTGACATCCAGATAGACCTGTGATGGGGAAACAAGAGATATCTCAAGAAATACTGGTGATGAGTAACGGAGCTGGGCAGACATGTTAGAAAAATCAGAGGGAGAGAGAGACACACCCTGAGCCTGTACTCTGCTTTGATGATGTTGCAGTTTACGATGGACACACAAGTGGCGGGAGGGATGGTGATGATCTTGGTGACAGTCTGGCTTGCGGAGGGTGGGATGGGTTCGCCCACCTCTTTCAGGATGTCTTTGGTACTGACTCTCCTCTTGCCCCTCGCAAAAAAACTGTGCTTGCTGTAAATGCAGTACTTGGGCTTAATCTCACGGGACGAGCGGTTCTGAATGGCAGCCACAACCTTTATCCCCTCTCCTGCAAAACAGAACAGCAATAAATATAGTAGTGAACATGAAACTCACATGTACATTTACTATAATACTAGTATAAAACTATTCTTTTTACTCTCTGGTTGATACCAACACACTTGAATGATAGACATTATAATGAGATACTTATATGGATTTTTTTTAGCTGTATTGCATGGCCACATTACAGCACTAAGGTATACTGTTTGTTAAGAGATACCTGCAGAAGTAAGGACATGATAAATTATAGGCAACTAATTTATAGTTAAGGTGTAAAGGCAAAATATGACGATGTTGCAAATAAGGTCTGCTTTAAACAATAGCAGCTGTCTGCAAGGTAGCAAACGGATGTATTGAGTCTTCTATGCAGCCCAGTACTAGTAGATGACACCCAATTTGCAACTCTGTGACCAAGTGGGAAGATTAAGACTCAACCATTGGCTGAGCAGATGAACAAGCCACAGTGCCACGCGGCTTGTGATTGGCTAAATGAAGAGAAGTCGCCCATTGTTGGCAGCCTTGGAGCAAACAGCTGCCTTCCAGTTGACACTCGGGGGAATAAAAGCCCTTTGTCCCCAGATGTGTGAATCAGCAAACTGACTTCAAATTGGGAAAAACAAATTTGAAATTATAGCCAAAAGTTAAATTCATCCAATTTCAAGTCATTGTATTCGATTTGAATATCAACTCTGCCTTCAGGCGATGAAATCAGTCTTTTATTGTAACATTCTCTGGTGAGTGTCTTGCCAGTCTTAGGGAAGAATAACCCCGCCCACCCAACTCTGACCACACAGTTGGATTTGGTCTCACAACCTCTCATTACTCTCATTACTATTACTGCATACTGTATCTCATCACTTGTTGTCTTATCTTCAAACCATAAAACAGCTCCTTATGCGAAAGGAACTTTGAGCTGTGCAAGGAGTTATGCAACAGTGTCAGATGTTTGTTTTCTTTTTTCTTTTTCCCCACAACTCATTATAAAGATAAAATGTGTGATATAACAGTGAAAATGAATGAATACTCTTTGGCAATAAAAAAAGCTAGCTTGTAAATCTTAATTATATGCAAATTTACCTTGGTAGAAGCCCATTCGATCAATATTTACATCCATGGCTAATGTTCCTGAAGCAAAGAGCCTCATTTTCTGATCTTTCTCACCATGCTGTGGAGTCTGAAAGCAAAGGCATATGGTTACTTCTCATTACTGTAGTAGGACCAAAGTCAAACAGCAAACATCTGTGACTGTGTGTGTGTGTGTGTGTGTGTGTGTGTGGGTATGTGTGTGTGTGTGTGTGTGTGTGTGTGTGTGTGTGGGTATGTGTGTGTGTGTGTGTGTGTGTGTGTGGGTGTACCATCAGCCCTGGAGAACTGTTCAAGTTTGTGTTGGAGACAAAGGTGAACTGAGCCTTGGCTTTGCTGTCTATTCTCATCGATCGGCTCAAGTTTGCCTCCAGAGTGTACAGGATTTTCCCCCAGGCGCCATTAAAGGAAGATGGCATATCTCTGGGAGACAAAGTGAGAGACGATGTACAAAACAGACTGGAAGATGAGTGACATTCCCTGTGTCATAGTCCAAAGTTGATACTCAGCAAATTCTCACAAGTATTGAGTGGAACTATTCATGTCAAATGTGAACATTTCAGTTAAATTACAGATTATTTTATTTATTTTTATGATAGACACTTAAAGATTATCACATACAGAACTGTATGTGTTCAGAAAGGCTAGTAAAGTACGACAGATTGATGAGTATCTGTCAGAAATCGTGACAGGTATAATTCATTTAGATAAACTCACTGTGCAGGGATCTGAAAGGTGAATGGATAGACATGGCAACCCGGGCCAACATTACTGTTGCCTGAAAAGCAATAAATCACCCAGTTGCACAATGTGGCTACCATCGCTCCTTTCAGCAAGGTTTGTAAATCTGACTACAATGAGTAAATGTATTACTAGTATGATGTGTCTCATAAACCTGAAGAAGAGTGAGCAAGACAAAAGTAGAGGAGTTTTAGAGGGAAAACTGAATTTATAACTGAATAATTTCCACATGCTACATGCTATTTCTATCATTTTAGACACTGTGTTCTAGATTTGTAAACACAACCAGCTCTTTGGAACACAAACAGATATTTGAACACAAATAAGCCAAAACTGTAATCTGATCATTAAATGACAACAGAGATATTTTTATTCACAACCTACAGAAGGGGCCAACTTTACTGACACCGTGACGTTAAAGAGGATGATTTTCTGGATATGTGGGAACAATTCTTTTTCTGAATGGTTTGCGGGAAATATTAAGACAACTATAACATAAAACTAATCTGGATGTAAAAAAAACAAACATTCAATGAATCCTTTGTCAGTTAGGCTCTTGCATTTTTTTAATGCACCCCTTGTGTTTTCTTCAATCTCACCAGTGCAAATGATAAATTTACTATTCTTTTTGTGCTTTATCATTTTGTATGTGCAAGTAAACTACACTAAACTTGTAAAAAAAAAAAAACATAAACACACCAGGTCGACAAATCCATTTCAGAGGAAGTTATTTTATGTTTCACTTTAAATAAAAGAGACCACAATCTAAACAAGAGATTCTGATTCCAGCAGGTTATTGTGGTCTGAGATGAATATAAACAGTTCACTCACCCTGGTTCTCCTGAATGATAAACTGCTTGATACTGAAGTACTTCTCCTTGGCATGGTAAATTACAGTAGTTTTGTTATGTGTCTCCGTCCATTTGACTTCTGCTTTTCCCTTCAGCTTCACACACAGTGAATCTATTTTGCAATCTTTAGCCAGCTCCAATGTAATTGTCCCTGTAAGGTAATCACCGCTGGTGAACGTGTTGCTTTTGTTAATGGGGTTATATCCCACTGAAAAGCTCTTCACAGTGTTTGACATGGTCGATCACTGTTAAGCAAAAGAGACTTGACATGCAACGAATACTCCAGGAGCAAGTGCTATAGGTGAGATAATGAGCAGAGACTAAATACCTACAGGTTGCAAGGTGTGTCCCTGAATACCGAATGACACCAGCAATCATTACACCACAAGATTTCACTTTAACCAATGGCCTGCAGGTGGACACCCAGAGGTAGCCACTCCATTTTATTCTATATTCTTTGCTCACAATTGTTGTTATCAGCACATGAAATTTGACAACTCCAAAAATGTACTTATTACAAGGAATGAATGAATGAATGAATGAATGGTCAACAGACATTAGGATTTACAGTCAGGGGACACACACGTGGATAGTCATATCTTATAGCCGGCATCATTAATCATCTTTAATCCTAATCATCGTTCATTAATCCTTCCTGGCTAGACCTAGCCTAAGGAAGGTCTTGCTTGCCAAGTAAAGATAGCCTTTCCAAAAGTTATCGGCTCTAAGAATATGAAATGTTCCTTTGTGAAAATGGGGTAGACAGAATATGTTATACATGTTTTCTGGGATACATCATGCAGTGTAGTTAAAAAGGAAAAGTCCAATCAGCTGCATAGTGTTATCTTCTCAACCTCCTTCAATTTCACAAAGAGATATTCACTTTTGGTATGTTTTTCTAGTTTGTACGTAATTTGCCCCAAAACATTTAGAAAACCACCACTTATAAACGTGTTGTTCTTTTTAATGGGCATTATATGCAACTGAAATATTTTTCATAGTTAAACATAATGAGACATATGTTATGAGGACATACTGTATGTGGGTGAAAATTAGTTAATTCAATACAAATACAGTAGTAGAATGCTCTTTGTGTGGGTGTGTCCAATATTCAGTACAAACACATCCTGGGTCATGTGGGCTAAACAAATTGGATGGAAAAATGTATGGAATGTATGTGTATGTATGGAATCTAAGATAAGTGCATCTGTGCACTTGGAAATTTACACACTTCTCACCTTTCAACTGCACACAACATGAGGACATGCTTGAAAGCATTAAGCTGTATCATCATGTGAAAAACTATTACAAGAGTTAGTTATTATTTTGAGAGAAATGTAAGATAGAAGTGTCCCTGTCAATAATCTTATAAGATCATTGTTTTTAATCACCATATTTTGGCAGTGCGTTGTCCCTTAAAGCATGTGTGTATTACAATAAGTACTATTACCCATAACTGTGATAGAGAGTTCCTTTATTGTGCAAAAAACAATTGATATAAAAGTGTAACTAGCAACAGGCTGCAATATAAGATGAAGAAGAGAAGTATTTTTGTTTGCCTGTGAAAATATGACAAGAGCCCTGGGGATGTGGCTAAACCAGTTAAGGTAAAATGTCACCTGACCAGGAGTCACCTTGACCAACTGATAAGGGGGATCATTAGTTTTGTCACCCTTGACTTCATTAAAATGTCAGTTATATGATATACTTGGTGCTTGCTATTTGCTAGGGTTGGGTCATACTTAACCTGGAAACACCTATGCAGGGCGACAGTGGTGGTCAGTTTTCAGCACACTATGAAACCAAACCCCTTAATTTTATCCCTGAAATGTCCTTAATTTCTCCATTACATAAACATTAATTATCCATTAAAATAGTACGGTTAGTATCATGGGTTTATAAGGGATTTATTCATGGGTTGATTCACAGAGACACTAGTAATTAAGGGATTTTGCATGCATTTTGTGCATGGTTTACAGGGTTATTAAGTGGAAAGTAATAGAACATTTTTCAGAATTGATTTTTTGATTAAATAAGAAATTAGAGTCAAGATTAAGGGAGTGTTTAAGGTGGTTTTGATGGGATCTTCTCCATTAATAACTCCCTTATTTTTTTAAGGGGATTTTAAATGAGTTAATGTACATTAATGACAATGTAAGGTCATTAAGGGATTACTGGTTCGTGGAGGCAGCAGCACTCATTTGACAAGTTTGTGGGATTTCGTCATAAAAAGCTGGAAAATATGAATTGTTAGAGAGAGCCAGGGAGGGAGGGACAGAGAGGGAGAGAGAAGCAGAGAGAGAGAAGCATGTTAAGCCTATAGCCTCCAAACGATGTAAATAATGTAAGTGTAGCTCTTCACACCGTAACCGGAGCGTTGATGCCCCCTATAGGATAGGAGATGGACTGCACCATAATTGCAAGCCAGGAGTCACAGTACAGAAAAGGCACATTCAATTAGTTCTAATAACCCTGATACTTAGACTTATGTAAGAAAACAAGACACAAAACACAGTCATGTCACATGTTCTTGTTTAATATTTGATACATAAACACTACATTACATATCTTGAACCCAATGCAATGGCCTGACAAGAGTTGAGGAAATCAGTCCAGTTTACTTCTCCCATAGAAAAACTATACTGTCTAAGAGTGCACTTTTCAATAAACTCAGCAACATGACATTCTATCATGTTAGCAGGCACAGGAATCGTGGGGTTCGACACCAGAGAGAAGCCCCCCAAAAGGAAAGAATGACATGCAGATGGGCCGAGTTCGCCCTAAATGATAACGTGTATGCAAATTGACGTAGACCAGCCTTCCAGGCAGACAGATGCCAAGAAATGATTTCACAGTCATCCAGACAGGACTTAGAAATGGCTTCGGAGGTAGTTGGAGCATGAAGTTGTCTCGCAGGCAGTTAAATTACCTTCACTTCTGATGAGCCGTCTCATTCTGAATGCAGACTAGCACTGTGTGCGCAATACAACACAAGTCTGACTGTAAGGCAGAGACACTCCAAATTAGCTTTAGAAGCAGTTGCACCATCGAGCTGTTTGACACCCAGTTAAAGTGGGTGGGGTGGCACCGTGGCAGGGTGGCCTTGTGGTTAGGGAGACCGTCCCAGAACCAGAGGGACTCAGATTCAAGCCCAGCAACAGCAGCTAAGTCAGTATGCTCACTAACTTCGGCTATCAAGGTGTCCTTGAGCAAGACACTGCTCACTCACTTTAAATCTCTTTGGATAAGAGCGTTGGCTGAAAGCCTAAATTGTAAATTAGGGTTACCACAGATCTGTACGCTAGACAAATGCACTCCAAATCACCTTTTCACGCAATAATATGAAACAGCATGAAATGATGTAAACCTACAACTGAATCAAATTATGAAACAAGCATCATTATCAGCTCAGTCACCACAGTGTCTTTGAAGAGAAGTCAGTTAAAAGTGTTAGTTGTGCAAGCTGCTCTCAGCTATTATCAAGTCATAAAAAGTTCACCTGATGATGTTCAGAAAGCTAGATAATTATGCTGAAACAGGTTGAACTTAGTTTGCACAGTGCTTGCAGTTCTCTTGCTGCTAAAGGGAGTAACAGAGGGGAAGCTGAAAGACACTGGCATGGCATCAGACTGGTTCACCACAGCACTCAGCTGCCTGGCTGGCCTTTGTCTTCATTATCATCATCATCATCATTTAGAGCAAACTTTACCTTTCTGTGAATGGCAGATCAACCGCATCCAATTTATGGAAAAAAGTAATTTCTTCAGAATATATACTTACTGTTCTATTCAGTTTAATTATAAACAATATAAATATGACAAAGGTTGATATGTTGACAGACATGGTTAAAGTTCAGGTGAGAAAATGAAAATGTTTACACACTTATAAAGTACAAATTATGACTTACTCTTCCTATAACATTATTTATGTAGATGTATATTCTTGACAGTATCATTTTTTAAATCAGCACAAAAACCTGGACAAAATCCAGCTGGAAATTATCATATTTCCATTTTGGCTTGGACAGGAGAATCACCCCAGGCTTTCTATCTAACTGTTAACAGTGTTACAATATAATGTCTTTGGGAAAAACTTTGTCGATAGTAAGGTCACTGGGATAGCCTAAGTGTTCAAACTGTAATATAACTTTTCTCTTCATGCCTCCATCTACTCAGCTGTACACTGAAACTGAATGGAGTTACTTCACACACAATAACAATAACAATACACACACACTCTGAAAATACTGTTAATGACAGTTAAAATACAATGGCAGCATGTTTCTATAAGGCAGTTTCCACAGTCAGTTTGGGCCTTTGGCTTCAGCTGAACAATACATTGAAGTTCAGCTGTATAAACTAAGCACTCTGGTGTCCATAGGAGTGTTAAAATTGGCATGTCATTCATAAAAAAAAACATTACAATGGCATTGTGGCATAGGTGCAGTCTCTTATTCTATACTTCTATAAGCAAGTATAAATGATTGTTTTTGCATGTCAATATAAAAAGGTAACATCACATTTTGCATATTTGGAGCACTGAGAACATGTATTTAAAAAGCTAATCTGACAGTTTGAAAACATGGAGGAGACACAGTGTTGCAGAATGACAGTGAGTTATAATACTGAGCTACAGTTCTATTCTTTGTAACAGTAAACATAAAATTAATTCATCCAATACAAGTTTAAACACCTCACTTAAAAACAAGGCAAGAGAGGGCTATGCCTGCAGTATTGAACACTAAACCACAGAGAGAATGGCAAAACATCAAGTAGTACACTATACAATACAAATTTATATTAGAAAAGATGTAAGACAGACTTGGACCTTCAGAAGACTAGTGGTAGCAGTTGAAGAGGCCCAAATCAACCAAGGACTAAAGACACATCTTTAAAATGGTTTTGCATGACATACAAAAAATGTTACGATGATTTCTCAACATAAAGTGTGTGTTGGATAGCAAACATCAGGTGCTGCTAAGTGACAAAAGGGCAAGCCCGATACGAAGACCCTGAGAAATCAAACTTCAAACTTTGACATCAAACTTTGGTGTGTCAAATCAACACAATCTAGACAATGTAAAGGAAAATTAATTTCCTTAAAATACCTTTTACTATCAAGTGAAATCAGTTTGGATTGTTTCAACAGACAAAAACCTTTACCAAACAAGTTTCATGTGAAGTTGGACACCTCATGCTCCCTCAAAAAGCACAAAAAAAGATTGCAAAACGTGGAATAACACCTTGAGGTACTCACGAATAAGACGGGGGATCAGTGTATGCAGGGATATCGCACAGGATGATGGGAAACAGCACTATGAGGTCAGAGGAAGCTCTCACACAAAGACGCACCTATGAGGTGGAGGGAATAACGGAGACAGACAGGTGACGGTGTAAAACAGGATCATTAAAAACATGCGTGAACTTCATCAAAGACCCAATCCTTAATCCCAATATGAAAAGGAGAGACTGCATCTCCACTGAAAATCAAAACATTTGAGTTTTTTTCCTGATACAAAGACTAACAGTAGGTTTGGATGTACTTTGAAGTAGCAAAAGGATTGTTTACATTTGTAATGCTCATAAACATTAAAGTAGATATTTTTGAATTTTGCTCCAGACCTAGGCTGGGGTGAATATTTATCTACACCTCAAACAACGTAAATCATATATTAAAGTTCAAAGGTCTTATATAATACAATGGAAAATATGACTATGTTTGTCGCAATAAAGTTGAAAAAAATACAATCCCTAAAGTATCTTGATGGCATTGTATGGATAAAACTTGCAAGAACCCTTTATATTAAAGGTGAAAAACAGCTGAGACAAACAGACTGAATCACTAAAGCATGAACAGCACTATTATTTACCTCGCACTATCAGGGCATCATTCTGTCATTGACACCTACCTCAATAATGTAGTCGACTTCGATGATGCTGCAGTTAGAGATGGTGAGCGGGACAGCGGCGGGGACAGTGAGCGTCATCTCGGTGTACACGTCAGAGCTGTGAGGGCTGACAGGCTGGCCCGTCTCGGAGGCCAAGTGCTTGATACTCTTCCTGCTCTGGCCCTTGTTGTGGGTGTAGAACGTCTGGTTCTGAACGAGGCGGGCCTTTGGTGTGGCTGTTCGAGACGAAGCGTTGCTGAACTTGCAAGTTATTTTGGCCGTTTCACCTGCGAGGTGGGGGGGTGTTCGGCTGTGTTTAGTTTAACTGTTTTCCCTGCTCCTAAACTCCATGCTTACACTACCAGTCAAAAGTTTGGACACCCGTGTTTTTCTATATATATTTTATTTATTTTTTTTTCGCATTTTAGAATAATAGTAAAGACATCAAAACTATGAAATAACACAAATGGAATTATGCAATGACCATTAAAAAAAGTGTTAAATCAAAACTATTATATTTTAGATTCTTTAAAGTAGCCGCCCTTTGCCTTGATGGAAAGGCAAAGGCTTTGGAAAGAAATTCATACATAGGCATCAACTATCACTATTTATATTTGTCTGAAAAACATATTTCAAACACTTAAGCATAAGCCTTTAGATCAAAACATAGTACATTCAATCAGGTGTGTCCAAACTTTTGACTGGCAGTGTATATCACTAGACAAATGACAGGTGAGTGCAGACACACTCACAAGCACAGTAAGTAAATTATTCACGTTACAGTACCGGGGGCGAAGACTTTCTTGCCCAGGCGGACGGTCATTGAGACGGGACCTGAGGCGCACCACAGACAGCACAGTGTCATGCTGTTGGAGCCTGCTAGGGGGGCCTGCACAGAAACAACAGAGAGGCACACAAAGAGAAAGTGACACAGATCTGCAGCAGAACAAGTGGGCAACGGGTAGAAATCTATGTTTAATTTAATCCATTTTATGTCTTATCTTATCCCCCATCCCTACAACTGCTTAGGGGGCGTCAACATGGACTTGTGAGGATAATCCAAAGGAAAAAACTGATGAGGTCCGAAGGCAAAATGAGTCACAAAAAACAGTGGGGGGAGACTGTCACTTACCAGGAGCTCTGGCTGGTTGGCATCTATGCGGTTTACAAAGTTCAACTGGGTCACAAAGTCCTTGGACAGATGCCACGGCCTGCTGATACCCACAGTCAAGGTGTAGGCGATGTGACCGTGAACCCCTTGGAAGGAGGATGGGAAGTTTCTGCATTGGTACACAGAAAATAAGTCAAGGTGTTAGATATGAGTGCTGATGCAATCTGGCACCAAGGAACAGTGTAACAACAGTTTATACAACAAATTAACATGAAGATTCAAGGGAATTTAAAACTTTCATGTTAGGAAAATGTATATTCTCTGTAGTGAATAGCAACAAATGAGACAAAATCACACCCAACATGGAAACACTTGATAACACACCCCTGGGGGAGTTGACATGTAAATGGGTACACATGCGTCCCAGGCTGAAGTTTTGAGGGTCCACCGATAGCTGGAAGAGAGTGAGTGACTGAGTAACTGAACTGTTTTCACTGAATGGAGACGATTTGATTGTTTGCAATGTGTTATCATGCACCCGATACCGTGTCGGCAGAGGCTGGCATACCACCGTTTCTTTGCACGATGTCGCTTTTGAAGTTGAAGAACTCCAACTTTGCAGAGTAGTGTCTTCGGCGACGTCTCCGTTTTCTACTCCCTCCTCCACCAGTGGACCAGTGGACGTGCGCCTCGCCTTTCAGCGCCAGCGTTATTGAATTGATATTCGTTGGCTTCGTAAGGTCGAAGAAGATCTGGCCTGTCACTAGGTCACCGCTGGAGAGAGTATTCCTCTCGTTCAAAGCGTTCAAATTGATGTTGAAGTTCTTGAACGTTTGCTGGAACATCGTTGAACCTCGAGTAAATGTTTTAAAACAAACTTGGGAATACGGTTAAATCACTCTCACGCAACAACAAAGTGCAGCATTCAACGCTGCACTGCAGACTTGAAACTACACAAACACAAGAATGCGAGAAACAGGCTGCGCAAGCGCAGAACATACGGGTGTGTCTATTTTAACCCTTCCAGTCCCACGAGGGGAGTCAGGAGGGTAAACAGGGTAAAAAAGGTGGGTGAATTGTGACCGCAGTTGCTGATCAGTTGGTGATAAGGCAAACAACCACAAAAAAAAAAGAAAAAATCTCCCATTAAAAGACCCGTGTAAGTTTGACCAGTTTGATACTATTTGCTATGATGTATAGTTACTATGACTTTATTTCATAAAGATTTATGTCAGCCTACAAAGATGTGTAAACTCTCCTTGGCGAATAAAAAATATGGGTAACACCCACTTAAACCCTCCACTACATAGAATAGGACTGATCACACGCCCTCAACATGTTGCTTAAAGATTGTGTATTGGCAGTTTATCATCTTCAAAAAGGAATATAACCTTCAAACAAGTCAAAGCCACTGAGGCAACACAACGCAGGTTTTATACAAGCAATGAAAGAGCCCTAAATGATTCACTGTTTATTCCAATTTATTCCACATTAGTTTGTTCACTTGATAGTTTATTCCAGAAAAGCAAGCAAGCATAGAGTTTCAGCGACCTCTCTCTGCTCTGGTCAAGGTGTGCTACATGGTGGCTGGGCCATTTTGCTTCTATGGTGATGGACTATATTTTTAATTCTAGAAAAAATGTGTTATATATATATCTAGATCCTTATTTTGGTTAGGTTTTACTCGCCTAAATTGTACTTTTCAGCAACTAATACATTTGGCATATGGCAAATAATTTTCCCCCTTTTGCATAATGCTGTTAACACATGAACCCCCTCCTTTACTCATCTGCTGTCAAAACAAGTCATCAGCTACCCACTCACCACTGCTACAGATAAATCCCCTCTTACTTTTTAACCATACCACTTATCACTGACTATGCAGTAGTAGCAGAAAATGCAGCAAAAAAAGAAGATGAATCTGCTTGTTGGAGGAGGTCACTGATGCAGATATGCCTGAATTTAAAATTAGCCTCAGAGGTAAATATGAATAATTAGTGATAAATATAATAATAATAATAATAAATAATCAGCTATCCAGCCAGTGGCTAGCAGATTCCCAGCATGTTATTTAAAGCTGCAATATACAACTTTATTCATAATTAAATAATACATAATTATGATATATTATGCATTATCTACATGCATATATCTGTGACCCTGTTTGAAATTATGTTCAGCACATTTTGCAACAGCACAATGGCAGAAAGCAGTAGGAAAAGAAGCAAAGCTAAACGTGCGGCAGACATGGCCTGTTCAGACACACGAGTGAACATCAGCAGTGCTATTTTTTATTGCCCATTGGCTGCATTCAAAGTCTGCTTCTTCAACAGCTTTGGTGGGTTTTATGGGTGCCAGTTACCTCAGCCTTAGACTAGATGCCGTTTAAAGGTGTGATGAGTGTTGGAACATGAACTGAAGAGGAGGCAGGCAGGACTAGCAATACACTTTGCTGCCTCAAGGCAAAAAGTTACATATTGTAGCCTTAATGTGATTGTATAATGTATAATAATAATGATAATAATGTGCAATTGTAGAGCTATAGATGTCATTATAGGAATGTTTCCTTACTCTGAAACTCTGTTGTCTTGGCTAGTTTTGGAGCATTGACACAAAACTAATTTTCTCCCCTGTCACACATAAAATGACACTTACATGTTATGAACTATTTAATTTTTTCATATCTCAAACACATTAAGAAAAAAATACAAAAATACCTCATTAGCATACATGATCAGATTAACAACTTTAATCCAACAAACACATATAAAGATACCATAGAATAGATCAATAACACATATACAAAATTCGTTAATACTCTGAGAAAGAATAATTATATCCCTTTCTCCATGCAGAGAGCGACTACACAGCAGTCGCTGGGTTTTCGGCCCCAGGTCTGGTCCATGGTGTGATCCAGGCGAGGGCCACTGCTCCGGCCTTCCAAGCCGACCCAGAGTTGGGACAGTGAGAAATGCTAGCAGCTAGTGTGAGCTACCAATATCAAAGCAAATTACCTAGTTGCTAATATCTATGGTCAATTACCACAAGCAGGCTAGCAAGCTAGCAAGCACATACGCTTGCATTTTCAGCATTTCAACAAAAAAACATTCAATCTGAGTACATAGTGTTTTAATAATAATTGATGACGTACGAGCCATTAGTCATTTGAATTCAAATTACTGCCAGCACCGTATTTTACATCACTCTTAGTAAATTCAGTGTAGATATTATATGGTTTCTCGAGTGTTTTGCTACAATAATACCTTCATAACATGTGGTTGTGTTTTTTTTTACACTAATAGGCCTACTTTAATATTGTTGACTCTAACTGACTCCCAGACAACCTAACCTGACCAGAGTAAGTAAGTAAAAGTCAGTAAAACTTTATTTGTATAGCACGTGTAACAAAGTTAAAACAAAGACAACTAAAGATTCACAGACTGGAGTTTTGGTTATGCAAACATTTCTTAAACGCAGAGCTGCTCTGGAGGCTGAAATAATCTTATTGGTTGTAATGGAAAAGAAGAACTCTGGTCAAAATATATCTTATAAACTAGCTTATAACTACAGGCTAGTATGGCTAGTTTGAACCTGGAAGGTCATGTAGGCTAACTAGCTAGACAGAGTTAATATGGCTTTTGTTTCAGTTAGACTACACTTCATAATAGCTGCCTCCTTTTTTACCCCTTGCCTTTTTCACAAGTCTGTGTCGCTGGATGACATTTTGATGACCACAACTTGGTGAATTGGTAAGTCTGAAATGGAGAGTAGAGGCAGAAACTTACTAACTATATTACAACTGGGATCTCAGCCAAAATGGAAGTAGTCTGTTCTGAAGGGTTTTTAATGAGGATAGGGGTGAACACAATTTCCTTCTCGCTTCCTCTCGCTGATATAAGCTAAACCCACAATTCCTGAAGCTTTGGCCTGAGGGCAGTACCATAGTGTATCTCTGAATTTCCAGACCATTTTTATCTAACACTAAGACCATTTTTATCTAACACTAAGATGCTTTTTGGAAACACAGTTGGATTTGGAATATTACAGATTAATTCAATAGCTTCTGAATGGGATGTTTTTACCCTATTAAAAAAGTCTTAAACATGTTGTTAATCTGTATCAAAATGTATCAAATAGCATCACTGTTAAAACAATATTTCACTTTGATAGAGCATTTCCATGTTTCATCACCCATGCGTCAAATTTGCAAATTTATGAACAATAAGTCAAGTCATCAGTTAAGTCACTAAAGTAGATCCAGGCTATTCAAGATGTAAGTCTGCATGTTTATATTCATCAAAATGTAGGACTGGGAGAAGAAAGTGTGGATGCTGGTGGAGACAGAGGTTCCCCAGGGCGTCTAATGTTGGAGGTTGACTGAAGCAAGTGCTGAGAGGTTTCGCTCTAAAATAAAATGATATTACTGCTGTGAAAGCAACACAATTCTGTATGTCTAATGTTGCTTAATGTAACTTTGTGGGAATGTCTCTCATCTAAACTCTGTTACACACACTGCTGTGTCCACTCAGCATGTCTGTGGCCCAGCAATAATAATGTAATCATAGTGATTGATCAGCAACTCTAATGGACAAGTTGTCAGTGCAACTCCACTGGAGTGTGTGTGTGTGCGTGTGTGTGTGTGTGTGTGTGTGTGTGTGTGTGTGTGTGTGTGTGTGTGTGTGTGTGTGTGTGTGTGTGTGTGTGTGTGTGTGTGTGTGTGTTCACATATTGGATACTGAAGCCATACAGTATATTCCTAGTAAGTCAGAATTGTTCTGTGTCCTGTGGTTATACAGCCATGACAATTTTATAATTATCTATCACTTAATTTTGTTACAGTCAGTTGATACATTTGTTATATGTCACCAGGTTGTAAGGTAAATTGGGGTTTAGAATATTAAATGTATTGTGCTTTGAGGTAGTACTTTGAGAGTGGATGTTTTCATCATAATCTGAAATAATTTAGCCACTAGATGGCAGTAAATACTTTATTGTGACGCTCAATATGCTTGATGTAGGCTGTTACTGTACACTCAAAACACATGGACAGCATGAGTTGTCATTCTGAACCCAAACCATCATGGTTTTTTTTCCCCAGCAGATGCAAATTAATTATTTCATGAGTTTTCTTAGAATATGCTAGACGGCACCATTTCAAACATTAGCCTGCGTGTTATGTTTTAATAACGTTTGGTTTAACTGCTCTTTGATAGGTTTATGATACACAATACAGCCATAAAATGCTGATAACGACCCATTAAGAATGACAGCACAAGGCATATAAAAAAAAATCCTGGCACAACTTTACTTTGACCGCATATCTTTTCATAGCTGCTGTCTTGCTCTGTTTGAGAAGGGAATGGGCCTGCCAGCAGTTTTTTGTAGAGTATGAGAATAATTTTCACTGGAGGGCAGTGAGGCACAGCGTATTGTACAAATGACTTGTCAGAGATTGTGCTTGGGCTGTGTGTATAGATGTATGGAAGCATGCATTGCTTACTGTACAAGACGTACCTTTGGCGGAGCGTATCTAGTTCTTGTAACGATGTTTAATTCCCAGACAGCTGTGATGATACAGAGCTGCATGGAGCTGTCAGGAGACGGGCTGTTGATAATCACTGAAGCACTGGTGGACACACACAACACAGACAAACTGCCCACAACAGATTGACAGGTCTATCATTAGTATACTTTTATGTAGGAATTCACCTTAAGGATTTTGGGAAGTAGTGGGGCAGGGTTGCATGACTGCCATCTCAAACAATTTCCGTCACGCCCCAGTTAACTTCTGGCAAGGGACGGTAACTGCAGCAGTGTGGGCTGAGAAGTACAAAGTTAGTAAAACTTTCATCCCTTGTTTTATGGCTCCATTTCTTTTTGCTGAGTGTTTACATTGCGTACAGGGCTTTATCAGGGCAATTTGACAGGAGTTTATGATATTTAGATCAGAATCCCTCACCCAAGACCGTAAAGGTAGAGGTCGCTTCAATCAACAAACTTTAATCGTCTCCATTAATCAATTCAGCTGTCCATTAGCTGGTCAAAGACTCCTCTCTCATCTTGTTTATAAACAGTGGAAAGAATTTAATGTTAGTGGGACTGGGAGTTCCAGACAGCGACTCATGCAAAGTGGCATTCTCATGCGATCAAGATCCCAGCAGGGCCACTCTGATGTTAATAAGGATTACCCTCAACAACCCTGGAAGTTTAGGTTATGGATAAGCCATTACATAAAGCACAGGCGCCTCTCTCCTGCTGGGGAGCTTTCAATGAAGCTTTCATTCATCATCAAAAAAAGCTGAAACTGGATTTGGACATGATTACCAATTTGAAATAATGCTTTGTGTCATTATAAGCCTTTTGCCTTTTTTTTTTTTTTACCTCAATAGCTCTTCTGATTACAAGTAAGAGGTCTTTGACTCGACCTCTTGAGCTTAATTTCACACAATGCTGGGGTTTCAGTCGACTCCCATAGTGAATCTTTTCAGTGCTCTGCAAACATTGGATTTTTTTCAATAAAGTAGCGTGACATTGTGCACACATTCTAATCCAGTAGACAGGCGATCTGGTTGCTGTAAACGTGGAAGTCTATTTGTTGTGGGTGAGTGCTTGGCACGTTCTGCTACCAAGCTACCGATCCCAGGCAACAGGATCTTTGATGCTTGTTGGACCTGTAGAGTCTGTGTGTGTGCGTGTGTGTGTGTGTGTGTGTGTGTGTGTGTGTGCTTGTCTGTGTGTGTTTGGGTGTGTGTGAGGATAGGAGCACACACACACACACACATACACAGCATTTGTAATGGGCTTTGACTTTAGCTGTCTCTGATAAGGGCACCTATCAGGTTTAGTCGAGCTCACTGTGTCTTGACTTTGCCTGCCAACTCAGTAAACCAACCACACACAGTATGACACGTGCACACACATGCACACACACATACACACACACACACACAAACACACACACATATCTTTCCATCTATCTCTTTATCTCGGAGATATCGCATCACGTTGTTAATTGGATCATCCAGACAGCAGCACTTGGTATTTTGATCTAGCTGTACCTAGTATTGGTGTCATCTGGGTTTTCAGTTAGTGTTAACTGTTTTTATCTTTGTTATTTCTCTCTTCCAGCTTGGTTATATTGGTTGCCCATATCCTGAGGTTATACACATTTACAGATTTGAAAACATGTTATTTCCTCTGACATTCTCCACTCTGAATCTGTATGGCAGTCCTCATCAGCTCCCATAATGAGGCAGCAGGTGTGTGCAACATGCCTCCCTTGTTAGACCGCCTCATCGAAAATGTCTATTTACTTGTCCAGTTTTCATGTGAGCGCAAACAGAGTAATTGCTTGGAAAGTATGGGAACAGTGGAATGGGTATGGGGTTGCACTATATTCAGATATACTTGTCATGATTTCCACATAAAACACCTTCCCCTTCCCCCTGATCATTCTCCTGTGGCATGTGTCCATAACGATTTCTGTTTCCACTGTGTCACCCAGTGATATCCCTATTGTTTGCTGTACAGGAATACAGTAGACGTTTCAGTTAGTTAGATCTAAATCCGAAGTGAAGTAAAAGAACCCAGAGGATAAGCCGCGTTATTGATCTGTAGTTTCTACACACCGCCTCTCTCCTCTAGTTAATCCACAGGGTCAGCTCTAATGACATTGAGGAGCTCCTCTGGCAGTCGGCACTGCTGCCATTTGCAATTTAGATGGAGGGGAAAGGAGGAGAGGAGGAGGAGGAGGAGTGTAAGGGTGAAAATGAGGAGGGAGAGTGAAGGAGAAGGGAAACGGTAAAGGAACAGAAGGGCTGAAAGGAGTGACGGGGAAAGCGGGTAGAGGAGACGAGGGATGAAAGGAGAAGACAGGGAAGAGAGAGAGAGGAGGAGGATGGGTGCACTGCGGGAAAATGGTTTTGGAAAGGGAAAAATAAAATAAAAAATGAGTAGGTGGATTAGCAAGACAGGAGGGTGGGATGTTAGTGAGAGGTTGGAGTCTGCTGATTGAGCTTTGAGAGGTTCGGTACATTGTGTCACACACAAGTAAACACCATGTGCCAACTTACTCTTAATAATACATAACACCTTTAACCAAAATGAGGAATAAAGAGATACAGGTAGAATATGTGCTTAGAGAGGAACAACACGTCTCACTGAAAGAACCATGTTCAATGAAGATCCAGAACGATGCCTAGAAACGTTTCTCTTTTACTGACAGGTCTTGTGTTTAAATATTTGAAACTTTCAATAACGTGCGTGCTGAGAGGAAAGGGTTAACCGTGTCAGATTTGTGCAGTTATGTGCTTTTTTGCACTCACCGAAAGAATTCCAGCAAAACAGGAAGCCACAGAGGGAATAGTTGGCAACCCTAATCTTGTGCAGATCCTCTGATAGCTTTCTTCTTCACAAACAATGCTGGTCAGGGCTGAGGAGGCTCTGGAGGGTGTTGAAAGACCCAACAACCAGGCAGAGCCAACCTCTTTGTCAGCTTCTGACTGATCAACACTCACACATGTTTTTCATGTGGTACCAGGAAAGGACAATGTTTAATCATCTCGAAACGGCCGTATACCTCCCCATGTTTCAGTTCCTCCATCCTTCCACTTTTTTGTATTTCCCTTTCTTTCTCTGTTGCTCTCCCTTTCTCACCCTCTCTTCCTCTCTCTCTTTCTCTCTCTCTGTCTCTCTCTGTCTCGCTCTCTCTCACACACACACAAACACTGACTATGATCCATGCAAAATCTCCATGCCCATTCCACATATTTCTGTCTTTCCAAACCGCAGGAGCACAAGCTTTCAACTAGATGTCCATCATCCTGTGTGTGTGTGTGTGTGTGTGTCTATCTAAAGTTCTGTCTGTCTGTCTGCCTGCCATCCAGACTACCACTGACTACTATTCATACAAAAGCTTTGCCCATTCCACATCTTTCCATCTTTCCAAACCATAGGAGCTTTCCACTAGCTGCCCATCATCTTTGTGTGTGCGTGTGTGTGTGTGTGTGAGTCTGTCTGTCTGTCTGTCAATTTGAATTCCTGTCTGTCTGTTGGTCTGTCTGTGTTTATCCAGCAATAGCCTGTCCATCCAGTATGTCTGTAATATGGTAGTCAAACAATGGGAGAAAAGCTGTGTGGGGTTTCCTGAAAAGTTAACCACATTATGAAGTCAGAGTGAAAGAATCCTTTTTTAAAAGGGCGTCACAGTTCGCTCACTCTGCGGTCAGGCTTTAAAAGCTAATACTGCCACCATGACGTCATTACCACAGGGCCAACACTACGGCTAATGAGAGCGAGGCACAGCATGGAGTCTCATAATGTACACAAATGAATCAATCTCTCTCTCTCTGTCTCCAGCAGGCTCTCTTTCTCTGTGGTCAACACACACACACGCACACCTACGCACACACACAAATGCAAAATGTAACCGCCAACGACAAGCTATAGTCGTGTCTAAAGTTCATGTCTAAAGTACTGCTGCTCCATCCCGGAGTATAAGAGTTACCTCGGTAAAACAAAAGAGGTGCTTTGTTCCATCGTCAGGCTAAATCCTCCCTCAGCAATTACCGTTCACCTTCCAAAGACCTCGGCGAGGAGCAGAGCAACACTCTTTCTTTTAAAGGAGGCAGTGGAGCGTGAAGACACGGACACTCTACAGGCAAAGCCAAATCACCCTTCTTTTTCAGCCGGCTATACGGCAGAGTTTGGACAGAATGTTCGGATCCTGCCACTCTATCAGCGTCTGCCTCGGGCTTTGTTAATGCAGGGAAACGCTTTGTTCCAGACCGCCTCAAGATTTTGTGAAACTGGAAATGAATGAAGTCTTGAGAAATGGATCGATATTTGTTTTGACTTGTTTAGCCTGTAAAATTAGGCTAAAACTAAGGGATGGGTCCTGAGCATCATCTGAGTCTGTCTGTACTGGGAGCTTATGGGTCTTACATGTTTTTTAGGCCTTAGGTTTAACAACTTTATCATTCCAGTAACTCTCATCAGTTATAATCATTAATACCACTTATATTTCCCAGATGTAATCATTTATCTCCAGCCCATTTTAACTGATAGGTGCACAGCCAACACTAAATTTACCTAAAAGAATGCTCCTGTGCATTTGCATGCAATGATTCATTCATAAGAGACAGGGCTTTCAACTAAAGATCAAATGTGGCGTTAGAAAAGTTTAAAGATTTCCTATTCCTCATGCTGTTGTCAGCAACACAGTGGAGGACTTAGTTATATTTTAAGCCTTTATTTTTTGGGGTTTTCCTCATCCACCTGCTCCTGTCAGAAAGGGCAGAAAAACTGCTATTCATTTCCTACTGTAGCAAGTGAGAAAGAACACACACTTACACACACACACACACACACACACACACACACACACATAGATACACACAAAGAAGACACATATAGAAGACACATACAATTCTGTTTCAGCATTAGTTAGGTTTTCCTGCATCGCAACAAAACTTACCACTATAATTGTGGACTTCCACTCTCTGTGCTAAATGGCCGTGTGTGTCTGTGTGTCTGTGTGTGTGTGTATGTGTGTGTGTGTGTATGTGTGCGCACGCGTGTGCGTGTGTGCTTGTGTGTGTGTGTGTGTGTGTGTGTGTGTGTGCATGTTTACATGTATATATGAGATATGAGAGAGACAAAAGAGAGAGACAAAGTGTATGTGTGTGTGAGGGAGAAAGAGTGATGCATACTTATAGATTTGAGGATACAGCTGACACAAACGCACACACTGTTCTCCAGACTGGCATGGAGTATAATCGTTACTCAGAGTATTACTAGCCAGATTTAGGGAGTTGTCTGTCGAAGCTAGGTCAAATATTTGCCTTGAGCTGTCCTGCTGTTTCAAAACAAATCTGCCAGCCTACGATGGAGATCCTTGAAATCAAATCCAGTTGACCTCCCCTCTCCTCTCCACTTTATGACTCAGTGAAGACAGAGACGGCACGGCATCACTCAAACCACCGTAGTCCTGACTCTTAAGTTTTACTCATTTCCTGTTTAAGGGGAATGCGGCTTGATTGCATTAGGAGGCACTAAAAGACCATTGAAGACAGGTTGTAGTAAAAAAGGAAAATGCTCTTAGTTACAGTGAAGCTCCAGTGATGTGTATTATGCCTGCGTAATGTGTCACTGGCTTTTTTCTCTTTTCTTCCACCTCACAACCGCTGTTGCCCCCGCTGTTTACATCGGGGCCAAAGGGAGGCTTCCAGACGCAAAAGGCCTGACAGTCTATCAGTGGAAGAGGGTAGTTAATATGGGTACGCAACCTCCATCCTGACCTTGATTCAAGTCCATCCATCATCTAGGCCTAGAGAAGGGATGAGGGCGAGAGGTGCGCCCAGATGGAGGACACTTTAACCCAGGTTAGAGCCTCCAAGTCCTAGCCAGTCTCCGTCCTGATCGCCGTGGACATCTGCAGAGAGGAGAGGGAGAATTACACAGAATATATTAGAAAGCAGAGAAAAGGCAAAGTTGCTGTTGCTATTGTCATCCGATAATCACACCGCTTAACTATAAATGGAGGCAGTAATACATGCTAATGATAGTACATAATCTGTTTTGCTTGTTTATTTTTATCCATGCTACACTTATACAACAAAGATAACTGTTTACCCATTACTGATTTTGCCTGGTGTGCCACCATTCAGTGTGCACCACCTGAAGAATGCCCATAGCACTGTTTGTTCCTTCACTTAAGCATGTTGTACTCTTTGGTGAAGTCTGGCTTGGGGTCATCTCAACTATACTGCAGATCAGAAAGTGTGTTTTTGGCTGGCAGCATCAGAAGCGTGCCTTCTCTATCACACACACATACACAAACTCTCTCTTGCACACACACATACACACACACTCATCCAATCCCCACTCTCCCATTTTGTTTTTTGGGTCGCACTCATCTGCAGCCTTATTACCCAGAGTCCTCCGCGGCAGCCCGACTGGCGCTCCATCGCTGGAGTGTTCCTTTAGTCACATCAGCACCCAGCGCACGCTCAAACCGGCTCAGATCATCAGGAATTTTCACCGATGGAAAACCTGCTCAGAATTCAGAAAAAGGCTGTGCATACATCTAATTGTGATGGAGTTTTCCACCCCTGCTCAACTGCTCTTTTTCTGTGCTAAGTCCCAGGATGAAATGCTGTTTCATCTTGCCAGTGTAATTAACCGAAGAAATGAGTTCCACGATAACTGAAAAAGCCTGTTTTGCATGTCCAATACAGAAGGGCTGGATTTTCTGCCCCCTTAGGTAGATTGTCAGATTCCACTCATCATGAGAAATTGTGGAGGTTTGAGTCTTCAGTGCTATAATTTGGCTTTGATTACAATAACAATAGATTTTTAGGAGGTTGTTTTTTACATTTGTAGTCTTACGCTTAACATTATCATCACCATTATAATCATATCTGATTTTATGTATAGTGGCTGCCACCACATACAACTCATCAAAAATAAAGTGATATCATCTGCATGATTTCTGAACATCTGTTGAGCAGAAATGCCACAGGCCCTTACGCTAATAAACCATTTTACGGCTGCCTAATTACTGTATGAATTAGAATCATAGACTGTAAAATGGTCTAAGAGATATATGCCCTCCCGCGTTTTATTTCCACTTCTGCAGTGTGTTTTTGTCTGTCAGAGAAACCAACAGAATGCCAGTGATCACAAAGCCTTATCAATCTTTACATGGTCGAGAAACTGCATCCTTTGAACAAAAATAAAAAAAAGTGCTATATCAGATACCTGTGCAGATTTAGTCTAGTCTATTTAAAATATAAGTGTTTTGCATCAGAGCTACAAATGTAATTTCTCTTAGTATCTATTTATGCCACCATGCATGTCATTATGAGCATTTACATGACAAAATTTTATCCATTGCACGGATTATAAAAGGGTTATACCACCCCTCTCAAATGAAATAAAAAAAAATTCGGAATGGGCTGGTTTATTCTGATCGAGGTGGTTATATAAGGCATTTTTATTCTGACTGGGCTACTATTCTGATTATTAGTGGAATAAAAGGCTCCATGTAAAAACGCTATTGATGCTGGTGTTCCTCCCTACTGTGAGCTTTCAGCACGAGTACAGACATTGCTATCATATGTCATTATGTTTTTTCTTCTCTATTTCTTTGTTTTTCAAACTTTGCCTTTTGTCGGCGATCAATAGTAGGCTTTTTAAACATTTAATAATCACTAACATTTAATAAACACATATACTCTGTTGCATCTACAGTAAATGGTGCCTTGGATTGGAGTTCAGATTCAAACCTATTGCTTGGTTGAGTCCCGGCAAAGAACTGACAGGCTATATGGCAAACAGGCATTAATGCTATGAGTCAACTAGCATCAGGACAGAGGAGCAGGCGCAGCAGGGCCGATATCTTCAGGACCACTTTACTTCAGATGTCTGTTAAATCAAGGAGACGTAGACGGTTACCAGGCGATATGCTTATTAGGATGTTTTCATCTCTTGCTTTCCTATTGCATCAGCTGTTAAACACAAACAGTTTCCTTGAATGCCAAGTTTGCTTCACAGCCTGGGTGATCTTGAGGGTGCAACATTTCCATATAGATGCATGTTAGTTAAGCCAGTCTGTAAGTTGCCTCTGTTTACACTGCTGATCAAATGATGTCCTGAGGCAAATCAGGTTTCTATAGGCTATACGCTAAGTGCCATTGTGCTTATGGAAGCGATTTCTAGCTTTTTTTCAGCTACAGTCATAGAGTAGGCTTTGTAACTTTTTCCGCCGTTAACAAAACCTCTGGTTGGGACACCCTCCTCATCAGCAGAGAGGAGGGGGAGGAGGGAAAGCGGGGAGGAGGGAACAGCAAATGTTGTTTGGAGCAGGCAGTTTCAAGACGCCCCTGGACCAGAGGACTGGGACCACAGAGTTTTTCTTCTTTCTGTGTACTGTATGCGTGCGTGCTTGTGTGTGTGAGTGTGCACGCGCAAATTTGTGTATATGCATGTGATACATCCTTTTTGAGCTTATGTGTGTGCGTGTAATGCATCTGTGAGTGCGTGTGTTTCTCTGTGTGTGTGTGTGTGTGTGTGTGTGTGTGTCCATGCATGTGTGTCGGGAACTTGCAGGGCTGACGAGACTGTAAAGCAGCGTCTCTCTGGATAGTTCCAGTTTTCCAAAGGAGAGCGTTCTCCGCAGGGGAACAGGCACGGTTCATTTCACCTGAGGTCGAGGTGCAGCTGATGGTGATGTGGCGTAGCCCACTCTTGAAAGATT
Source organism: Centroberyx affinis (assembly GCF_046629955.1). Classification (NCBI taxonomy): domain Eukaryota; kingdom Metazoa; phylum Chordata; class Actinopteri; order Beryciformes; family Berycidae; genus Centroberyx; species Centroberyx affinis. The sequence continues at coordinate 210,322 of NW_027281475.1, read as the reverse complement.
TCACAGGTGCAGGCTGAGGATACTGTAGCTACATGGGTTGAGTGAAATAGAATAATATTTGCACTTAGTGGAGTAATTTCAAACCTGATGCTAATTATGAACCTGTGCTGTCTTTATTTGTGCACATTATGACCAGAATCTGAAATGAAATACTGAATATAAAATAAAATCAGGCACAGACACTGTCATGCTGTCATCATATTATACTGTCCATTTCAAGCAACATTACTGAACAATGACATAGCCTAGGTCCTGACATCAGCAATTACTCATTTGCAAACAAAGACACAGTGTGACAAGGTGTACCATTGTTCATGCTAAATTATTTACTGAACCACAAGCTTTTGTAAACTTCAGTGCCAATTAATCTCAAGAACCTCTTTTGTGTGAGAGCTTAATCGTTTGCTAATTAGCGTCCTTGCTAACAGACACTCTCAGTGGAAATATACGATTACATAGCCCATCGACAGGCTCAGTAAACAAAGGCTGTTTGCCAAAATGCCAAAGCAGTTGTTGTAAAGCTGGAGAGGGGCAAATCTATCGTTTGTGTATGTGTGTGTGTGTGTGTGGGAGGGTGTGTACGTGCATGCACGATGCATGTGTACGTGTGTGATTGAGACAGAGAAGAGAGACAGACACAGAAAGATAGGGGAAATAAAGAGGGGGGGGGGGGGGAGTGTGTGCCTGCATGGGTGCATTCGCGGCGCGCTCTGTACCTCGGAGCGAGTGCATGTTAACCAGATTTAAGTGAACATGTTGGCGTGTTTGTAAGTGACAGCGTTTAGACTCCATAGTCTAGACAGCCTGGAATAGATGACCTCAGACTGAGGGCTTGGTGCTGCAAAGGGTGGATTGAGAGACAGAAAGAAAGAAAGAGAGAGAGAGAGAGAGAGAGAGAGAGATGGGGGAACGGGGAGGCAGGGAGGCAACAGGTTTTCGACTCAAAGGCATTGTTTCCTTATCTGGCCCCATCTGACAGGACAAATGCTGATTTTAAGGACTTGACCTCATTCCTATTTCGCATGCAAAAACACCAAAGTTAAGCAAATGACAGTATTACTGTTTTCGCTGATAAAAAGTGGTGTGTGGCTACAAAAAGAGTCTCTGCATCTGTCTCACACCCACTCTTTCTTTCTTCTGCTTTTTCATTCGGTGCTCCAGCTTAATTTTGAAGCATCAAGGCACATTGGATTGGAGAAGGAGGAAATAGATGGAGAGAAAAAAAGAAAGACGTAGCCAATGTTTCACACACATGTAATTTAAATATTCTGGTGCAGAGTTTCTGGGGGGCAACGTAAGGCAAAACTGTTGAGTATCACTCCTGAGAGCAAATTTGTAAGCCACAGCATCATGTTAACACATTATGGTGGAGCTGGTGTAAAAAGTCACATAGAGTAAAACTATGTGGAGTTGGAACTAGATCTGGAGTAAAGTTATTGTGGCAGATCTGTGATAACATTTGGGGAAAATAAAGAGGAATGTGCTCCCATGATGAATTGGCCCTAAGTGAATATAAGTGATTTTTTTCTTTTTTAATCTTTTTTATAATTGTTTGCTCCAAGTCTCTCACAATCCTCACCCTCATATTTCCTCTTTCTCTTTTACTCTTTTACTCTCTCTCTGCCTCCTCTCTCCCTCTAGATCAGATGATTTCCTCTCCTGACTGCAGTTGTGCTTTTCAGTGATGGAGTGTAACATGCTGGGGCTTAGTTGTGATTGTCACCACAGGCCCACGGATTACACGGGGCCACAGTCAATGGGAAAGGAGCTAAGTCCCCGATGATGGAGTATATCTACAGCCTTCAGCCAGCCTGCCTCCCAGGCACTCAGCCGGTTAGGAAACCTGCTAGTCAGTCAATCCATCAGTCAGCCAGTTGGCCAACGAGCCAGGCAGTCTATCAGTCAGCCAAACCACCAGTGAGTTTATCAGTCAGTAAGACAGGCTTCACACCATTACCCCTATAGTGCTTCCCTTCCTTGGGTGGATGAAGTGGGGTTAGGGTGATCCACTGTACAATGCAGAGGAGAGGAGGGAAGACAAACTGGGGAGAGAGACAGAGAGAGTGAGAGAGAGAGAGAGAGAGAGAGAGAGAGAGAGAGATGTGATGTCATCCAGATTCAGTAAGGAAGAAATGTAAATACTGAAGAAAATGTTGAAGAAAATATAGTACATACAGTATATTTCCCCCCATTTTTCATACATGTTTATTTACAGAGAGGACATTATGATTAATTGAATGGAACAGTTAAATTGATTTGAATTCTATTAAATTCTTACTGAATGAGTATTTATTATATTGCTGATACCAGTGATATTTATTGATTTTTGTTTGCCATTTGGTCATTTCTATAGATTTACTTGAATTGACACACTGCATTGCTTTGACAGCATAGGTTTCTGCCCTGTCATGCCAATACAGCATATTTATATTTGAATTTAAATATGAATTTGAGAGGATTCGGAGACAGAAAGTGAGTGAAAGAAGGGCAGCAGAACACCGGGTATAAGAACAGAGAAGAACAGAAGGAGCAAGAGAAAGGAGAGCAGGAGGAACGACGCGGAAAGAAAAGGGGAAGGAGAAGTTAATCTCCGAACTCCGCAGAGGGTAACTGTTCATTACCAGTGTGAGGATCGGAGCAGCACGTTGTTAACAGGGGTCACCTCAGCAGGGAGAGCGGGCCGGCCAATGATCTCTACCTCCACCACTTACTACTCCCCTCTTATCTGGAGTTCTCCATCTATCTCTCCTCTCTCCCCCTTTATCAGTGTCACTCTCCCTCTCTCCCTCCCGCCTTCTAATCACAGCTCCTCTAGTTCTGGA